>NW_026652285.1:51920419-52255424 GCF_009828535.3 Hylobates moloch | reverse complement strand
CAGCAAAACATGGCACATGGATACATATGTAACAAACCTGCACATTGTGCACATGTACCCTTAAACCTGAAGTAAAATAATAATTAAAAAAACAAGAAAAAAGAAAATATGAAAAATAAAATAAATATAAAAAGAGAATTCTTCTTAGTCCTGTCACCCAAAGATAAACACAATTAATTTTTATTTGCATGTAATTAAAAATACATCCATATGGTCATGGGAGCAGATAATTGTGATAAAGTATAATATGTATGAAAACACAGACAACTATATGCTAATATTGTCTCTCTCTGTCTCACACACACACAGACACACACACACAGACACCCACACACATTGTAGTCATAGTCTATTAGTTAAGGTCACACAAGTTGCTATAAAGCCCAACCCCCAAAAGTACAATGGTTTAAACACCATAGAGATTTAAGTCTCACTTGCATAATGTCTAAAACAGGTATGCATGATCAGCAAGATGAGGGACCCGGTCTACTTCCACTTTGTGGCTCTGCAGTTCTCACCAGAGAGCCTCCAGGGTTTCTGTATTCCCACCAAAGAACAAGAAGCATGTGAAATTTCATGTGGGAGGGTTGAAATATAGGCCTAGAGGTGGCATGGATTAATTCCATTCTCATTCCATTGGCTAGGACTCCACCAAAGTTGCCTATCCAAATCAAAGCAGGATGGAAAACATTGTTAATCTGTGTGCCCAGGAAGAAAAGAATATGGGTTTGCCAGTTTCTGCCATACATTGAATATATTCTTTTGTAACCTGATATTTTTCTTCAAAAAATATTTTGTTATAATGATATGATAACTTTAACTACCATTGTAGAATTAGTGAGGCAAGTAGTAATGTTTGTTTTGCCAAACTGTCAACTTTTAAAAATGCTTAAAAACAATTGTTTCATATATTGTGATTACATGTAATTAGCCACATACAAATCCCTGACAGTTATATTTTCATTGTGAATTTTGCTGTTAACCAACAAACTATGACTCTACTTACCAATACCTGAGGGAAATTCAGGTTCCATTTTGCTTTAAATAAATGTCATCTTTCATGCCTCCCTAGGGTTTGCATTTGCCTTGCCATATTCTCAACATTCCTGAATCACTTTGTTTTATTTGTATCCCTTGTAGATTGTAGACCAAATCTCAGAATCTTTGCCCCTTAAAATAAAGACTTTTAACTCTTTTTATATTTGCTTGTCAATTAAACTATTAGCTAATAACATGTTATTATATTTTATCATTCTGAAAGTCATTGTTTTTACATACAGACTTTGTTACACATTTTATGTTTATGTTGTCAATCAACATGCTGGTTTATACTTTTATATTTTATGATTTGCTTCACTAAAATAAATTTTTCTCTATTAAATAGGAAAATATTTTGTTTTATGTCCTACAACTGCTTACCTTTGTAAAAATGGTGCTGAATAGATAACTCAGTTTTCCAAAATTGTTGTTCCATCAATGTATGAACACATGGAATAAAGGAGGAAACAAATCCAATTATTTCTTTTTAAATATGAGTAGAAACTATTCTTCCTTTTATTTCCTTCTACCTACTCCCACCCACTGCATAGTTTTCATTACTTGTATAACCTGAGCTGCTAGACTCAATTTAACATTAGTAATCTTCCATTATATGTCTTTTTCATGTATGAACAGGAACTTTAGTAGCTATAGAATTGTTGGGTTTTATCTTAGTGCCAGAAAACTTGTATTTCTGTGATGATCTTAGTCATATTTTGCTTAACTCAAAACATTCCACCAAATCTTCAGCATAGCTTAATTCTGTGAGGATAATTTATTCTGATAATTTCACAACAGAGATAGTTATATTGCCATAGTAATAAATGTTCGACAAATGTAATCCACATGGAGCCACACACCATTTATTCAACCTTATTTTTATCTTATGAGGTATACTTTAAGTTCCACCTCCACCAAGGGGCCATCCTTCTCCCTCCACTCCACTTCCCTCTGTCTTCTATAATATTTGTGGTTTATGTTTCATAGTTAAGCCATTGATTATAAACCAGTTTCTATTATTACTTCATTGTTTGCATGCTTGTCTTATCTGACCAACTAAACAGTAATCTCCTTGATGGCAAAGGCATATTCAATTTTCTCTGTATAACCACAGTCATCTAGCATTGCAACAAGCACTATGGGCACTGCCTACATATTTATTGCTTGGTTTGATAATATTAAAGGGTAACTTTAGTTGCTAATTTCAAATTTCTTCTTTCATTTAAGTTTGCAAAAGTTAGAAAGAGTATAGCAGCTATCTGAGTTCATTTGTGTCGCTATAACAAAATACCCAAGATTGGGTAATTTGTAATGAACAGAAATGTATTTTCTCAAAATTCTTAAGGCTGAGAAGTTTTAGATCAAGTTGCTGGCATCTTGTGAGGGTCTTCTTGCTGTATCATCACATAACAGATGGCAGAAAAGCAAAGAGAGGTAAAAAGAGGCTGAACCCACCCTTTTATAACGGTGTAATTACTTCTTAAGGGCCCCAACCCTTCACAGTGTTACAATGCAAATTAAATTTGAACCTGAGTTTTGGAGGGGTCAAACATTCAAATCATAGCTCTGGCCTAGCTCAGATCAATTATTTATTTTTAATCCTCACACTCAGTACAAAATGACGTATAACGTTGACATGGTTGGAAGGTGGGCACCTAACTAAAATGAGAAACTGTGAGAAACAGGAGCATCAACTTTCTTTACCACTACTACTATAACAATCACAGCAACAACGATCAGCAGCAACCATAATAATAACTACAACCTTTAATGAGTGCCAGACACAATGCTAAGTGCTTGCATTGTCTAAAATAATTCTTACCTCAATCCTGTAGTTAACTGCTATTCTCCTCATTCATAAACACGAGAAAACAGACTTACAGAGAGAGAGAGATGAGAGAGAGAGAGAAATGGAGAAACAGAAATGGTGAGAAAGATTACATGAATTTCAGTATTATGTAATTTGGAATTTTGGAGCCAGGATTTGAATTACACCTCAGTTTCCCTCTTAATCTCAAAATTATAGTCCACATTGATTGGTTACCTATCATGAAAATACCTAATATCAAACTTTGCTTTTAGATGCAGCATCATATACTGAAAACAAAACAGGATTTTACAATAAACAGAAATGGGTTAGAAATTTGTCTCTCTCCTAGTTGCTGCTGTGTGAACATGGGTATGTTATTCAATCTCCTTGTCTTCAATTTCCTCATCTATAAAATAGGAATTATATTTACATCGTAATCCTTTTAGGATAATGAACGTTAATGTATAGAATGTGTTAGCACATGGTAGTTGTTCAATTGGTGGCAATTATTGTTAAAACAACTATCACTTATTATCATCCTACCCTCTCCATATCTCAGGCTATTGAGATCTGAATTTTCTGCTCAAATCTCATCTTAAATGACATATTTTTACGCTAATGTTCATAATTAGGAGGTGACTAATGTCCCTTGCATCTTAATCTTAATATCTCTTTATTTGTGTTATAGGGTGCTTCTTATATTTTCTCTTTAGTCAATTATATCTATATCTGTGTTCCTTTCCCTCTGAGCTTGCTACTTTTTCAATCTAAAAACTACCCCTTACTTTTCTTCACACTGTCTGCAGCCTTATGTGGTGACTCACTTAGAGTAGGTCTCCAACCGTATTTGACAACTTTGATTGACACAGTACTGTGTATTTGTTAACTGTCAGGTTTGCTGAATGATGTAGAAAAACACAACTTCATGTCCTTTCTGCCATTGGCCTCAACATTCTGATGGTTCATGCTATTGGTGTATTGTATCTGCAGGTAAATAGTTGAATCAAGTGGGCAGATGAGCAACACGTTTTAAAATGCCTTTAAAAGAATGAATTTTAAAAGTATTCTTACGGTAGGGCTGCGGTTCCCAGTCTTAGTTGATTGAGTTAACGCTTGACATGGTTTTTAATAATCAACATTGCTTTGAGTGAAAATGAGTTCCAGTGAGCTAAGGAGAACTTTAATGACCTTTAAAATATTGTATTAAATAAAATATAGGAGAATTGGCATGGCAAGCTGAACTGTTTGAAAGTATATTATAAGGAGAGAAAAAAGAAGAAAGACTGTCCTGGAATCCTGCAAATAACCAATAAAAATTCACCTTGTCTGTTTATTGTCCTAGGAGACACAATCTCATTTACATTTATTAGAAGTAATGATGGCCGGGCGCGGTGGCTCACGCCTGTAATCCCAGCACTTTGGGAGGCCGAGGCGGGCGGATCACGAGGTCAGGAGATCGAGACCATCCTGGCTAACACAGTGAAACCCCGTCTCTACTAAAAATACAAAAAATTAGCCGGGCGAGGTGGCGGGCGCCTGTAGTCCCAGCTACTCTGGAGGCTGAGGCAGGAGAATGGCGTGAACCCCGGGGGGCGGAGCCTGCAGTGAGCCGAGATCGCGCCACTGCACTCCAGCCTGGGCGACAGCGAGACTCTGTCTCAAAAAAAAAAAAAAAAAAAAAAGAAGTAATGATATAGTGTCCTGCAGATAATTAACACAATAAAATGCTGCTAATTTCATAGTGTCATTATAAAATTTGCCAGTTCAAATTAGAAAGTCATTAACCCTCTGAGTGAGGCAATGACATTTCCATTCTCAGTTTGTGAATTAAATTTGAAAGGATGTTTCCTCTAGTTTGAAAGTTCAGCTCTTTCCCCATTCTGGTATCTTCTCTTTACCATGCCTTTCCAAGAATGAAGGCTCTGGATTTAGCAAGATAATTTATGACTATTTGGTATCTTAGAAGGTTGAAGCTCTGAAAGAAAGAAAGAAAAGAAAGAAAGAGAGAAAGAGAGAAAAGAAAGAAAGAAAGAAAGAAAGAAAGAAAGAAAGAAAGAAAGAAAGGAAAGAGAAAGAAAGAGAAAAAGAAAGAGGAAAAGAAAAGAGAAAGAAAGAAAAGGCTTGTTTTGGAATAGTAATGAAGCCAATTTAAGAGGAAGAGTGAAATTAAGGAAGGAAGGGATGACAGGAGGAAGAAAAGAGGAAAAGTGAGAAAGAGGGAAGGAAGGAGGAAGAGGGAAATAGTAGTCTCAGATGAGTGTAATTTCACTGAGTAATGAACTTCTTGTTGGTGCATATAAGTATGAAAATTCTCCATTAACAAGTTGCCTTCAGAATGTGCTTCATTTCAGTTAATGGCAGTTACTCCTTAACCTTTGCCCAGACACTACTTTATTCATTTACTGCATATCTCTTCTCCACAACTGATTTTAATTAATTCCTTAAAAAGGAATAAATTCATTAAAGGGAAAAGGTGGATGGTGCCTCATTTTAAATAGTCTTACTCAACTGAAATCCTCTTAAAGAATATTTAATGAGGAAATGATATTGTAAATGAATGAAACCTTGAGTTAACGATAAAATTGCCCAACCTGTTAAGACAACTATTAATCGAATAAATCTAATGCATACATTTATAAAGCTGCTAAAAATATGATGGCATGCCCGTATTCCCTCCTTCACTCCTGTACTTCCTCTAATGATTCAGGGCTAAAGAGCATATAACTGACATGTGTAGGATGCTCTCTTAAAAAGTAAAATTCATTTCCAAAGCACTAGAACTTGCTAGGTATCTTCAGGGAATAAAAATAATGAGAAATATTCAGAGAGCTATTAAAGACATCATTCTAAGATAGTTGAATTTCACAATTTCCTCTATATTTATGAATGCATTTGTTACTGTTGATTCCGTCTTCACGAAGCTGTGCAATTTTAACACTGAAATACCCAAAGGATTTTGTCTTAGGACTTATTAGATTGCAAGTGACCAAAATTTAACTGGAACCAGTTTTAATGCAAAGAAGAAATCTACTTGGCTATTGATCCTGGATCCAGGGCCTCAGAAGATGGCATTCAGACTCCACCTCCCCATCTTTTAGCTCTCCTTTCCTCTATATGACTTTATTCTCAGGCAGATTCTCTTTACATATGACCCTCCCAGCACCAAGTTCATATCTTAGCAGCTAAACAACCCTCATGGAGACAGCAAGACCCTAACCTGATTCTCACTGGTGGAGACTAGATCAGGTATAATGCCCTAACCAACAACTGTCACTGTCTAGCAAGCCCAAGGGACATGTCCACCCTGAGCAGAAGGATTAGTCCTACCCAAACCAAGTGACGAAGACTGAGGGACAGGAGATTCTCCAAAAGTTAATGGGACATTATTACCAAAGAGGGGAAAAGGCAAAAACAAGGACTGTTGAGCCATTAAAATTAACTGATACCCAAACCAATTATCTAGTGTAAACCCATTTTCTGAGAAGACTGACATCTAAAGAGGCTATACATGCACACCTGGTAGTGCCAGAATTCTGGAATCATGCTGAGCTTTAGTCATTCTTCTATCATTCATCTGTGCTTTAGAAAACTGATGGACTAAATGGACTCCACTGTCCTCAATCTGACATCTGGTGACTCTGATTCTGGGTGGAGTATGGGGGCAGTGACTCTGAATGAGCCAGACACCAGCAGCCTTAGTCCCAGCTCCATCATTTAAAAGCCATGCAAATTTGAGAAATTCACTTCTGTTCATTGGCCTTTAGCTTCTTTACCCATAAAAACAAGAAATTAGTATTAATCAATGGTTTTTGGCCTTTTTATTGGGGTCAAACCTTTTTTACAAATTAAATATCAATAAGCCTCAATTAAGTAGTTCCTGGTCCATGTGTATTTAACTGATGTATGCTTTATGAGTGCATCATGTTCAAAAGAACTTGTTCATCAATGACTAGGAAAATTCTTATAAATGTCACAGCAGCACTCAGTGGGATTGTTACCAGACAATGTTGTAAGTAATATGGCGAGTCATCAATAAAATATCCCATAGAGCATCCCATCCTCCCATCCTTAACCAGATACCCGGCACTCGCATTTGGGACATGGAGTTTATACACCGGCACTGAAAGGTTTTCTGTTAGAGTTGTCATTTGTGCTTTTAGGTAAGCAATTTGTGATTATCAGAAAAGTGTCCTTTAGTGGTTCAGAGGGAATTTACCAAAGACTATCTCTGGAACCCCAAAACTCAGAAGGGCCTGTGGCGAGAGCATGGGGAGCTAAACTGAGGAGAGAATTGGAGCCAAGTGTCAAGGGTGGGCAGCTTGCTGGTTCTCATTTTTACTGACAGGAAAAAGCTGTCTCTTACATGAGCTCTTTGAGAGTTGACTACCTACAACTGGCACAATGGCATCCTTCATTGCAATTGCCTAGAAACAAATACCTTTTTGATGCCTGGATTTTTAAGCCACACATGCTTTCCAAGATGCATCCCTCTTGTTTGTGAGTGAGTGCCTACCTACCATACAAATCAAATGTGAGGAAGGGGGTTCATCTCGCTAATTCCCTCTATGGGACATTTGGGCTCCTGGGAACTTGTTGGGAAGCCAATGAACCAGATAATCTTTCACATCCCACCAGCTCTAAAGTGTGAAACACAATAAAAAGTCAGCTGTTCTCAAGTTCTTAATGTCCATTGGTGGGCAAGCTGAGAAAAGAATTTTCTCACATCGGAATTTTCATTTACTTAAAGAGCTCTCTTGCTGTCTCTCTCTCTCTCTCTCTCACACACACACACACACACACACACACACACACACACACACACACAGAATCCTTTCTAGTCTTACAAATAACATCCTAACCCACAACCTAGGGTCATCATTCCTTTTTTGCTATTACTAGTTTTTTCCCTCAGTAACTTTACAAGAAATTAAAGTTTCTTTGCTGTATCTTCTGCTGAAAAGGCAGACTGAGAGAAAGTACATATTTAGATTTGATTTGATTACAGCTCCTGCAAAAACCCTATATGGAGATTATGTCCTGGTGGCATGTTCGATTGCACAACAGAAGGTAGCAAAACAGGCATTTAAAGCTAGTCCCTGATTTATGGGTGAAATCTTCAGAGTGGGAGTGCCTGGGAGCAGAGGGTGTAATTGTTGAGTGTGCTGATTGGAAAGATAGGGGAAGAGAGAAAACAAACGTCTGGTTACACAATATTTTTTTAGTGTACTTAAACTGAGATTATTTGGTCCACCGTCAAGGAAACAAATTGCTTAACCTTAATCTATGTAACAATTTCTCCCACACATAGATGTCATTTCACTATTAAATGAGATCTTTTTCCTGCAAACTTCAGTCCACAGCCTATCTTGCCTTAATGAGGAGGCTTTGCCTTTTGATCTCCCTGTACCTACATCATGCCTTCTCCCCATGAAGGTTTTTCTCTCTGTATTACTGTGCACTTAATTTTATGCAATTTTGTAACGATATTATTTATAGTATAATTGTAGCTTAAAATGTATGTATTCTATTAACTAAAAAAACTTGAAACTTACCTGTTAAGCTGTGCTTACATGAATAAACATTCTATCTTTTATCTGAACCTTGGTTGGAGTTAGGAGGCTAGCTCCCCTAATTTCCCTTTCAAACCAGTGAAAATCTAAAGGAAGGGAAGTTTAAATGATGTATTTACATCTTCACTTTTTTAGACAGCCCTTGAATACCAACAGCTGTGTGTATATTTTCTTTTTTCTTGGAGTTCAGACAAAACTGGTGAATCTGTTAATATATCTTCTTCATGGTTAATTTTTTCTTTGAGAAAGAAGACCTACACTATGTACAATATTAAGCATTTTACAAGCATAATTTTATTTATGCCCCCTTTACATATGGGGAAACAGCCTCTAATTTAACTTGACTGACCTAGAATTAGACAGCCAGCATTTGGGTTGGGTCGCTCTGACTCTAATGTCCACACTTGCCCACTGCATCATGGAGCCTTCAGTTCAAACCAATTTATTTTTAGTATACCAAATTTACATGAACATTCAGAAAGGGTATTGACTTAAATAGGGTGAGGCTGACTGAAGTATTACATAAGTGCTGATTAATATCTACCAGTCATGTGACCACCAGACGCATCATTTCCCTACTTGGAGCCTCATTTTTCTCAATAGTGAGTTGAACAAAGCTCTAAGATGTCTTCTAGTGCTAACAATCCAACCATGTGTTATTTGATGGAAAGTTTCAGCTTAGACTCCTATAACTAACTGTATAGGAATCTAAAACTGAAAAAGAAAATATGTGAATTCAAATCCTCTTGAGTTTATAAACCTAATCTACATTAAGATAATGAGAAGACTCCACTTAGAGAAACAACAGCCAGAGAAAAATGGCAGAACCCCGTGTGTGCCTTAATTTGTTACATAAACTTCTCCCCACCCCCGGGGCAAGTTTGAGAGTGAAGTGCAAGATGGTATCATAAGTGTTTGCAATGATACAAAGGGCCAAAGATTTTTCATTTATTATTTCACCTGGAGATATTTTTCTGCTAGCATTGATTTAGCTGCATTTATTTCTGCGTATTGTACTCTTCTTGGATTGCATTAAAACTTAGCTAACATACAACTCAAATAAATCAAGAACAAAGGCTTTTGTAAAAATGTTGTAACCATTTCAACTGGGGAACACGCCTGAGTCAGTGCAGCAGGCTGCCAAGCCCCACAGTGGCTTAGTAGCTACTGCTCTGGAGCACCTGGCTCTGGCGGCTACTGTTCCAGGTACTCCTACCTTGATGAGGTTTTAGGGATGTGGTTGATAAAAAATCCAGCAAGTTTTGCATGTCGACAGGGAACATGACAGGGTACACAGATGATAGGTTGCAAAAGGGGAAAACAATTTGAACACGGTATTTCTTTTTCTTTCTTTCTGTCCTCTTTCTTTTTCTTTCTTTCTTTCTCTCTTTGTTTCTTTCTTTCATCTTTTTGAGATGGAGTCTCACTCTGACACCTAAGCTGGAGGGCAGTGGTGTGATCTCAGCTCACCGCAACTTCTGTCTCCTTGGTTCAAGCAATTCTCCTACCTCAGCCTCCTGAGTAGCTGGGATTACAGGTGTCCGCCACCATGCCCAGCTAATTTTTGCATTTTTAGTAGAGACGGGGTTTCAGCAGGTTGGCCAGGCTGGTCTCAAACTCCTGACTTCAGGTGATCTGCCGACCTGGGCCTCCCAAAGTGCTGGGATTACAGGCATGAGCCACCGCACCCAGCCTGAACACGGTATTTCTAATTTTCCTGGATGTGATTAGAAGGAGGATTCCCTGGTGGGAAGAGTAGGCTAAAAGCCCTAGGTAATAGGATGATTAGACAGATGCAGAGAAATATTTAGGTGGCTACAGGAATTGTTCTAGAGAGAGATGGGCAAAATTTAAAATGTGGCAATGACAATGAGAATTGAAAGAAAAATGGGCAGATAAATCTTTTTTCTAAAGCTGAATCACTGGATATGGAGGTCAATTATATAAAGAAGGTGAGAAAGAAGGCAGGATCAAAGATGTCTCTGAGGCTCTTGGCTTAGACCACTGAGTAGAGAGTGGTGCTGTGGTGTGAGAGAGGGGAAGCAGGAGGAGGAGCATGTATAAGTGACATCTAATGAGTTCAGTTTGGGAACATGTTGAGTCTGTAGTAGCCGCAGGTTATCAGAGCAGAGATGTGGAGTGGGGAAGAAGGCTGAACTAGCAATATAAAATTTGGATGTCACTAACATATAGGTAGCAGAAGCTACAGATATGGAAGAGATCCTCCAGGAATGCCAAGTAGACTGAAGCAGGAGAAGGTTTGGGGATAGGACTCTGAGGAATACCAGTATGTTAGATGTGGGCAGAGGGAAAGGTATCTGCAAAGGGAAATAAAGAATCACTAGGAGGTAGGAGGGTAATGGAAGGCAAAGATCAAGAGAGCTTCAAAAAGGTGAAGAGTCTAACGATGAAGAAAAGCCCAGAACAGGAAGCTGAGTGAAATTAGACAGTCTTCACCAATTTTTCAACTTTGACTGTGGACAAGCTTGTTCAAGTACATGAAAATAATGTGATACATGGTGTAGTAGAAAGATGATTGAACTTTCCTTTCCCACCTCTATGGCCTTGGGCAGGTCCTTTAAGTAATTGGAATCTCATACTCACATCTGTAAAATAGGAGCCAAATTAACATTTTTGTGTTTAGAGAACTGATATAAGAATATACAAATGAAATAAAAATATTTGCAGTTGGCAATATGAAGCAAATGCAGGATAGACGTCTTGGTGATTATTGACATGGTGTACATGTGTGTATGCCTAACTTAGGACATTTTTAAATGATTTACTTCTTGCTGACATGAAGCATGAGCTCTCTGAAAATAGGTATTACTTTCTGGTAATATATATATATCATCTGGTAAATGCCAAATACTTAATTAAAACTTCCCATGATGATAACCATTATTAGAATGAATGAATAAACCAAACCCTAAAGTAAAAGCTTCATTGCCAGGCTGTCCGAAAAAAATAAGTTAAATTTGGTTTTTCACATCCTAAGCAGGTATTTGGCAGCAAACATTTCCATTCAAAAAGAGAATAATGTACACTGTGAAGACTTCCAGAAAGACTGTATTCCATTCAGAAAGAATACATTCTTTTGCAGCTGTTTCTAGATTCCAATCCAATTAAAGCTCTACTTAAATTGTTCTCTCCTAATTCTTGATTGGTATGGAATGCAATAATGCCTGGCAATTGTCCATAGTAGGCATTAAAGGTAATGAATTTCTTAGAATCCCATTCCTTACCTATAATGAAAATATCACCCACCTATCTCATACAAGCAAGATGCTAAATTAGCCATGAAGATCTTGGCAGCATTTGCAGAAATGGGTAAAAACCAGTACTGGAAGCTGTGGCTTGCTAACTGCTTTGCATTCTTTATTATGGGTGAGCATTGAACACACACGTATTCCATAAATACTGATTCTTGTATCTAAAGAAGGTATAGCATCTTCCTCAGATTCCATGTCTTTACTCACAGTCATTAACTCTAAGCTTGGAGAAAGTAAGAGTTACATTTTTCTACCATGATTGGAGAGTTATTTATTCAAACGACCTGGTAAAAATTAATAACTCTGTAACTTTTTAAATACCAAAACACAATAGTAGCTTAAATGTGCAAAGTATCAAACCATGCTTGATTTAAGGTCTTAACTCTGGTTTCTTATTTAACGACGCTTCCTTCCTGACTTGACCAATATCAGACACAATCACAAGAGGTAATCAAAACTCACAAGAAAGAGTAAAGGGTGAGATATTTAGCATCTAGGATGAGACTCTGAATCTATACTGTATTCCTAATCTATCAAAAATAAAATAAAAAAGGAGGAGGAGAAAGAAAAGAAGAAATAAAGAAAACAAAAATGCAGAGATTAATTTGAAAACTTGTAAAATTAACATACCACTAAAGAGAGACAATAACTAAAAGCCACTGTTGGGGCTTTTGGAGCATTAATGAATACTTATTGAGACCTTTTAATGTTCTCTGAATGAGACCATCACATTCTATGATTATTTCTTAAATTCAACTGCTGCTTCTGTTATAAAATAATTCCTGAGGAGTTCCTCAATGCTAGGCACTCTGCCATGTGCTCTGCATACAGAAATCAACCAGACGTTTGTTTGATTTATCACCATTATGTAAAGCTGTAGGGTGTGCAGCATAAGGAAGGGAAGGGTAAATTCGGGACCTGAAAGTCCTGTGATGGGTAATCTACAGCCCTCTGGAGAGTTAGGTTCCGTGCTAGGTTTTCAACCATTCTCAATGAAAGAACAATTGACTCCAATGAAAGAACTTGAAGAATGTACCTGATACTTTTCAAAGTAGTAATAAAGTGAGTTTTAAGTAAGGGGAGTAGATAGTATACATGTATTTTCATGCTCTGAAAAAATCCTTTAAAAAGCATGTCTTCTTCACTTATTTGTAAATAAGCAAACTGATTCAGGGTTTTAAGTAACTTGTTCAAGTTCCCACAGTTGTGTGTGGCTGTATTAACCATGACTATTTTGATTTCAAACGAATGAAGGAAACTTGGCTTAAAACATATCAGGTAGAAGGAACACTAGTGGTTTACTAACCAAACTATGAGAAGAGTGGAAGTGCAGCTGGCCCTCAAGGATGACTAGAATCAAGTTCAAATGCTGCCAAGAGTCCCTCCCTTGGCCCCAATTTCTATTATTTCTGGCATCATGCTTTCATGCAGCTTTCCCTCCTTGGAGTTAGAAACATGGCTATTTGACACCTCAAGTTTGAAACTCCAATAACCACCTGGGTGTCAAGTTAAAATTTTCTTAAGGAAATGCAGTGATTGGTTCAACCTGGATTTGGTGTCCATCCTTGGACCAAACAATGATCCAGGGTGCTGGGTTATAACTGAACCACTTGAGTTAAGAATCATGTAACTGTGGCCAATGGTGTAGGGGGTCTCTAAGACAGTAGAAGCTTCTTTTCAAGCCACCACTGTGGGCTGAAAAAGACCAGATGTCAATTACAATTTTTCATCACCTATATAATTGCTTCCAAAGAAAAAAATCAAGGCATTTCAATTTTCAGTAGGGCAATAGGAAAGAAAGCTGCCTACGTTCAAATTCTGGCTGCATAACTTATTAGCTGTGTGGCCTTGGACAAATTACTTAATGCCTCCTACTTAAGTTTCTCATCTGAAAAATCGTAATAATAATGTTACTTACTTATTGAATTTTGAAATTCAATAGCCCCAAACTGAATTTCGCCTTCTTTCCCCTGAAACCTACACTTTCTCACAGCTTCCCTTTGTCAATTAACGGTATCAACAATTCCTCAGATTTCATGTTCAAAATCTTAGTTATCTTTGAGGCTTCCCTTTCTTCCATGTCTTATTTTCAGATGGTCTTCTACTTGCTATTTCATCTTTCAAGATACCTTTTGTAGTTATCACCACCACGTCACATGAGGCCCAATCAGTATTTATCTGGAGTATGGTTATAGCCTCCTAACAGGTCTCTCTTCTTAGAAAACCTAAATTCTTTGATCTAGTTTTGACAGCTTTTCCAAGTGACTCATTCTCTTTGAAAATAGTCTTCAACTCATTAATTTAAATAAGAAAAAAGACAAAATTTTAAGTTTTCTCCTATCCTATATCATTTGATTTTTGGTTTCTTGAAATTCTTAACTTTAGAAAAAGACCGGATGGATGTTGGCTTATTGAGTATATATATATAATGCTTTTTAATAAACTAATGCTTGTAATATAGTATATATTCATAAATATTCTATACTTAATAAATTTGTTTTTATAAAATAATGTATGAGCCATGTTATTATTTTATAAATATGTTTAGTATATATAATTAACAGACTATAACAAGAGCATTATTTTATAAATAAATTATAAACGTATTAATGGAAATGTACATGATGTTAATATAGCTTATTATAAATTACTTATTCAAGGGATTGACTCTAAAGTATTTTTCTTTTATTTGCAAATAGTTTTCTATCAGTCAAATTTTGCTTTGTTTTAGTTAAGTGGGATTTGAAATTAGACTGGGGAGAAGGAGCTATACAATTTTTAAAACAGAGCAGTCATATCATATCATGAATGTGCTTGTTAAGAAGACACTGATTATATTGAGATCAGTATGTTGGATGGAATGAAAGCCTGGATAAAGACTTAGCAGGTAAATATCAGGTGAATTACCAAATGGAGGAAAAGTATCATACTACTTTTGTTCTTTTTTGTTCTTCATCTTGATTTTTTGTAAAAAAAGATATATGCTAAAACTCTAGTTCTTTCTTAATTGATGACAAATTAGAAAAAAATCAGATAACTTTGGGTTACAAATGTTGAAAGGCAATAGAGTACGTTACTTGAATAATTAAAAAAGAAGGAAAATAATTGTATTTTGAGGCTGTGAGATTTCAAACTGTGGTGAGAAATAGACTGCATAGGTGTATAATATCCCTGGCACTAATTTAGAAAATATACTGTGAGTATTTATTTATTCTCAGAATTATTTAAAGTGGTTTCAGTGTGGGTTTGTACATTTTAAACACAAGTAATTTATACCACTTGAAAGTCGAAAAAAAAAAAAACTACAAAAAAAACCTTACCAATGTTTCAAAATGCTGAAATTTTTTTAAATTTTGCTGTAAGTTGTATAACATCCTCTTAAATATGTAAGTGTTCAGTAAACATTTATGCTTTCCTGTGCTCATTAAAATTTCACTTTTCATAGTAAACGTCATTTAATTTAAGCTTTGTTAATATTAAACAATGTAGAGTAAACATGAAGCAAATAAGTTTTAAAAAGTATGCTATTTTTGCTATCTTCTCTTTGGTGCAGATAATGTAGCATGTTGAATGCCTTCTACTTACGTAAAAGTACATAGTTTTGTATCATTCAAACCTCCCTTTTATAAAGTGGTGGCAAATGATCGACCTGCTTTTCATCCAAGAACCGCCTTTTTGGTTTAACTTCTTATTAACCGGATACTGAAAACCAAACCAGCCTCTTTTGTATTCTAAAGAGACACACCACACACAAATGCACACACTCAGACACGTAGTCAAACACACGTCACTGCACACCAATAATGTAAACAACAAACTGAAGTTAAGAATCACTTGGTGATTTTGAAGTCAATGACTTCCATGACCACTTTTCCTGATCCTCAGTTTCAAAATAAGTCTACACATGCTCGTGACCCTTTCCAGTATCAGGTCAGGGTCTAATGGTTTCTAGCTATAGCAGACACACATCTTTTGATTCTGAAGGGCATCATTATATGACAAGACAGTTGCTATATGAAAAACTTCAAGCTGACCATGGTTTCTTATCTTACATGGGTTATGTGACAGTTTATCCATTGTAGGGTGATATGTGAATAGGCTGCATTAAGAGTTAAAAACGACTGAGTAGAGTACCTAAATTACGTTCTCTTTCTGATAATAAGTTACCACTTGTCTGTAAACTATAGGTATACTTTTCTTTGAAGGCAAAGGGGATTGAGGTAAAGGAAGAGTATATGGAGAGCTTTTGCTATATTTGTAATGTTTTATTTTAAAAAATTATGAAGCTAAATATTAAGATTTGACAGGACTGGATGATGAATACCTGAGTTTTGCTATATTATACTCTATGTTCTTTATCATTATAGCTGCCTAATTGCTTAAAATATTTTATTCTGAGAAATTAATAGAATTTTCAGCCTTGGCAAAAGGTTTCTAGGTGCTGAAAAATAAAATCCCAGCTTCTTAGCATGGCAAGCACGCTAGTCATTATGTGGCTTCTGCTTGCTCCTCTGCCCTCTCCACTCTCCCTTTGGCCTCTCTGGAATTATTGACTCATTAATGGTTTCTAAAAGAGACAAGGGACTGCTTTTCGCCTCTTCGTATTCTCAAAATATCCCCCTCCCACTCTGTTTGGTGAACTCCTATTCGCACTGTAAAACCTCGGCTAGGTATCATCTCCTCTCTAAAGGCCCATGTGACTCTACCCCACAGAACTGGATTATCTTTGCACCTGCAAGAAGCACATTACCGCATTGTGTTTTTGTATATTTATCTCCTCTAGACAATGAACTCCTTATAGGCCAGAGTTATCCACCCCTAGCACTGTCTGGCACAAATTTTTAAAAATTTTCATAGTTATTATTCCTAATTTTTAAAGTAATGGATTCCCATTTTAAAGTTTTCAACAGTTTGGAAACGTATAAGCTAAAACTATGTCCTCTTTCTCATTCCCAACTTCCTATACCCACTCCATGGTTAACAGTGTCTTATTTATATTTCTAGAAACATTATTTGCATATACTAGGATATAAGGATATAAACTAACATATGAATACATAAAGGCTCATAATCACTTTATATAAAAATGGGAGCGTGAACATTGTATATAATGTTCATATATATATATATATATATATATATTATACACAATGTTCTGCATCTTGATTTTTTTTTTTTTTTTTTTTGAGACGGAGTCTCGCTCTGTCACCCAGGCTGGAGTGCAGTGGTGCAATCTCGGCTCACTGCAAGCTCCGCCTCCCGGGGTTCACGCCATTCTCCTGCCTCAGCCTCTCCGAGTAGCTGGGACTACAGGCGCCCGCCACCACGCCCGGCTAATTTTTTTTGTATTTTTTTAGTAGAGACGGGGTTTCACCGTGGTCTCGATCTCCTGACCTCATGATCTGCCCACCTCGGCCTCCCAAAGTGCTGGGATTACAAGCGTGAGCCACCACGCCCGGCCGCATCTTGATTTTTTTAAAAAATACAACAAATTGCATCTTACTTTGTCTTCTATTCATATCATTACATATAGATCTTCATTATGCTTCTTAAAACCTGCATATATCCTATATTATGCATGTAATTTAGGGTGACTTAAGAAGCAAGTCACACACAATCTGGTTGAAACTGTAAAGAGGATATAGAGGTTCATTAATTGGGAAGAACAACTGCAGGACTGGCTGGATTCAGCAATCAACTGTTGTCATCAAAAACTTATTTTTATCACTCTACTTGGCATTTCCTGTTATTAGCTCTATCCATGGATGGCTTCTCTCATGGTGGAAACAAATTGATATACAAAGACTAGGTTTCACATCTAAAGCCACACTCTTGAGAACAATAAAGTATGAGAATGCATGGTTTTCTTCATCCTCGCCAATGCCAGGATTTATCATTGAAACACAAGCATGTTGTTATTGCATATTGTTGATCAGAGAACTCTTGAATCCAGAACTTTCTGGTACCTTGTAGTACCAGAGATTAGTGTGAAAAAATTAGATTGATACGTGGTCAAGGTGATGGTGTTGATAATGGAGGTGAGAAAGTTTGGGCCCAAGGAATAGTTATACAAGAAGCTTGAGATATTTAGTCAATTTGAATTGGAGGTCAGAGGAAAATCAGATTGCTGTTAATATAAAAAATACCTTAAAGAGAAGAGACAAGAAGTCCCACATAAAAAGTTTTCCTGGCCAAGCACAGTGGCTCATGCCTATAATCCCAGCACTTTGGGAGGCCAAGGTGGGCGGATCACTTGAGGTCAGGAGTTTGAGATCAGCCTGGCCAACGTGGTGAAACTTCCTATCTATTAAAAATACAAAAATTAGCCGGACGTTGTGGCAGGGACCTATAGTCCCAGCTACTCTGGAGGCTAAGGCAGGAGAATTGCTTGAACCTGGGAGGCGGAGGTTGCAGTGAGCTGAGATCATGCCACTGCACTCCAGCCTGGGCAACAGAACAAGACTCCATCTCAAAAAAAAAAAGAAACCAGTTTTCCTTTTCCTTTATCTTCTGGCTGATGCTTAAAACATGACCATAAAATATCTGATCCTTCATTTACAAAGAATTTTGTTAAAATTTTGATGTATTTGAAAAGGTAGCAGAGTGTATCATTGTGTGTCAAGGATGGCCCACTATGGGGAATGAAGCACCAGACAACAGGGAGGGAAAAATGATCCCCCAAGGATGGCGGTACAGATGGGGCCAGGGAGGAAAATGCAGGGGATGAGCAGAGGTGGCCTACCAGGAAGGAAAGGTTTCCAGTCATAAGGGACTTTTTCAGAGTTTGTCCTAAAGCTGGAGTTGAAACATTTAGTCTGAAGCCTTCAGTACAGTAACTATCAATTCAGTTACATCCAAAAAGAAAAAGTGTCATCACTCATGGTACCAGGATCTGGGTGCTGGGGAGGTTTAGGGAGGATGGAAGCTCAGTGCTCTATGAATAAACTCATAAACATTTTTTTTAAATTAAAAAACAAAATATTTTAGTTCAAGGAAAATTTCAGATTGGCTACATATATATGTATATGCAGACAAATTTAGACCATATATTCAGGTTAATTGTACACCACACACGCACACACACACACAGAGACAGAGAGAGAGAGAGGTGAATTTAGGACTCTAAATCATGGTAATTGGCTAATAATGTTAGTAATAATAAATAGACTTAAATTGTAAGTTAGGGACTCCACTCCAGGGACGATAAAAGGCATTAAAGGCCTACAATTAAACCAGCAAAGATCTCACTTTGATGGTATGAACTAGGCGTGACCCTGCCCCCAGGCAGTGAAACAGACTCAAGTACCTACCTGTAAGCATAGCTCCGTCGCTTGTCTCTATAATGCAGGCATGTTTGGAATATTCATAAGATGGTATCTGTAGGGAATTTTAACTCTGAGGAAAGGCCAAAAACAACCTCTGTGCTGTGTTATTATCATCCTGTGAATCACTCAACAGAATTATAACTAATCCTCCTATGGTGAGATTCTGGAACCTCCACCACAACATTGAAAATCTGGACTTGACTTTGGTTGGCTGAAGTTACTCTTTCATTACAACTCTCATCCATTTTTCTAGTGTGCATCAAAGGTGATTGTTTCACCAATGGCAAACTTTCACAATCTCTTCTTGCTTCCCTCCCCAACTGGCCTCAGGAGTAGAGAAGAATTGGACATAGACAGAGAAAACCTTCTATTCCCAAAGAAGAGGGAAACTTCTGAATGTAACTAATCACACCATAGCAACCAAGTGGCTGGAAGCACCAAGAGAATTACAGGAAAGCATATGGGACACAGAAGGTCAACTGGCAAACATGCCTGGCAGACGTGGTTTTGCAATCAAGCTAAAAAAAGCTGGAGCTCTCCATTTTAACTAAGAGTTTGCTAAGAGTCCAAGTACTGTTTCTCACTTAGTGGGACTGGGAGGTAGCTAGCTCCAAACTTCTTAGAAATCTTTCCCTCCATTCCCCATCAAAAATATAGTGGTTCTTATCAAAATTAAATATATTAAATCAAATATATGTTGTATATAGTCAAAATGTAAGAATTCAAGAATCATTCATTCACATAAGTTTTTATTAATTCAACGACACATTATTGTCGACCTGTTTCATGCCAGACTCTGAATTAGGTATTGGAGATGCAGGAATGTACATGATCCTACTGTTAATGATGTTCAGTCTAACAGCAGGGACATAAGTAAACAGGTAAGTACAATGCAGAATGGTCATGGCAATGATAAGGCATGTCCAGGACGCATTGGGATAACAAAGGAAAAGCACTCAGGCTAGCCTGTGGCTGTGTAGTATATAGGCATGTTTGTATTTACATATGTATGTATGGGCAGGCTGTAGACTGCGGAGGAGGGCAATTCAAAGAAGGCTTCTCAGACCTGGCAATTATTTATCTGTCCTGCAGAAAATGAACAGAATTTATCCAATCAGAGGGAGCCTGAAGAATAGACAAGGTTGGTAAGCTGTGGGTATACAGGTCCAGTGGTGTAAGCAAACAGTTTCAAGACCCTACAGCTGGTTCTGGATGAACAGAACATTCAATGCATGTGGTGCAAATTGGGAGATAAAAGTAAAGAAGAAAGTAAAGAACATATAAAGTGTTTTGCATGCAAAACTAAGGGTTTAGGGTTTTATCCTGATAGTGATAAGGGCTTTTAAATCATTTAAATATTATTCAGTTGACACAAAGACAAGTTAGAAATTGTCCCTGGAGGCAGCAACCAATTAAGAGGCTACAATCATTTTCTTTTTTTTTTTTTTCTTTTCCCTCTAAGACAGAGTCTCTCTCTATCACCCAGGCTGGAGTGCAGTGGCGCAATCTCGGCTCACTGCAAGCCCTGCCTCCCAGGTTCACGCCATTCTCCTGCCTCGGCCTCCCAAGTAGCTGGGACTACAGGCGCTCGCCACCATTCCCGGCTAATTTTTTTGTATTTTTAGTAGAGACGAGGTTTCACCGTGTTAGCCAGGATGGTATTGATCTCCTGACCTCGTGATCCAACCGCCTCAGCCTCCCAAAGTGCTGGGATTACAGGCGTGAGCCACCGCGCCCAGTCAGGAGGTTACAATCTTAATGATCTTCATCCAGAGGCGAAGAGAAAGATGCTCAAAAGGGAGCAGTCATAGGGGAACTGGTAGGGAGAAGAAAGAGTTGAGAAATATATAGAAAATTATTTATATAGACAATGTCAGAGAGCTGTTAAAAAAAGGGGGGGTCTAAAATGACTATTACATTGCTGCTTTGGATAACAGAGTTAACATGTTGCCTTTACCTGAAATGCTAAAAATAATAAAGAATAAAATTTGGAGTCTGAAAATAATAAAGTGGAAATGAAGAGCTGGTGGCATGGGATACAAGGGAGGTGAGATTTCCATGCTGTAGAAGTCTATTGGGGGATCACCAGTATCAAGTACACTTGAAATCAAGTGTGTGCATAAGGCTACTGAAAAGGAGTATACAGAATGAGTAGAGAAAAGGGCTAAAAAGGGAAACTATCGAGAACATCACATTTAGTAAGTAAGTAAACACAGAGGAGTATATGATGAACATTAAGAGGCAAAGTCCAACAGGTAGAAGGAAAACTAGATTAGAGTAGCACTCTTTGAAGCCAAGACAGTAGTTTCATGGAGGAAGTGGTTAACAATGCCTAACGTTGCCAAGGAGTCAAACAAGACCTTGAAAGAAAAATGTTCTTTGGACATTGTAGAGGCCCTTGGGGACCCTTCCCAGAACAGCTTCATGTAAGTGGCAGTATAGATATGGTGGAGGGATAAAGAAAGCAAGCTGTAGATGCCTGCAGAAAGCTCCTAATTGTGACTCTACATACTTATCATACACACATACTTGACTGTACACAAACGTTTAATTTTAATGCAAAGGAGGACAGTTATTATTGTTCAACTGACCCAGGAATTTTGATAAATAAGATGTAGTAGACCACTTCTCAGATTGCTCCTAGTGATCCCTACCTTGTGGTCTTAATGCCTTTGGGTAATTTCCTCTGCTTGAGTGTGGCTGGAATTAGTGACTTGCTCCTCGTCAACAGAATGCTACAAAAGCAACGGGATGTTACTTCTGAGATTCAGTAAATCTCAGAAGAACATCTTGGGGATATTCTCTGTCTCTCCTCCAGCCCTGGGTGAAACAAGCTTTCATGTTATAAAGAGCCCTGTAAACAGGCTTGCATGGCAAGGAACTGGTGTCTCCAGCCAAAAACCAGGGAGAGCCTGAGGCCTGCCAGCAGCCTCATGACTGAATCTGGATATGGATCAGAGGGCTGCCAACGGTTATATGAATGAGCTTGGAAATTGATCCTCCCCTAGCTAAACCTTGAGATGACAGCAGCCTTGGCCAACTCCTCGATTGCAGCTTTGTGAGAGACTCTGAACCAGAGGGACTCAGCTAAGCTACATCTGGATTCCTGACACCCAGAAATGCTGAGACTGAAAATGTTTGTTGCTTTAAGTCACTAAGCTTTGGTGTAATTTGTTACACAGCAATAAGTAACTAACACATAGGATAAACATCAGGTGTTTATGTTTATCAAAATGAATTCTCCTATCTTAACGTGTGCCTCCAGCTACAATCTCAGCCATGAGCAATTATATTATAATAACAGGACTTTTTAGGGACACAGCTTACTTCATCATTTTTTAAATACAAAGTAACAAAAGTCTCCTGCTTAGCCAAAATCCAACAGCAATTACAGAGTTTTTAGTATTTCTTAACACTGCCATCATGCATGTGCTCAATTCATAATTGAAGGCTAGAAATGCAAAAGAGGTCATCATGGTTCATTCATTCCCTGCCAGCCTACGGAACAGAACCCAGCCATTATTTCATTGCCTTCCTAGTGATTAATTCATCACATCTGTCTCTCCTACCCTCTACTTTCCTCAGCTGGCATCTTGTGCTCTCTGTTTACTAGACTCAGAAATGCCATGTCTCCTAATCCTCCAATCCTCATGTATAATCCTGTGCTCAACTCAAATGTTTCTTGATTGTATTGGATGTTATCACATCCTATTGACTGCCTGGAGTTTGCTGTTATCTCCAGAGGGTGTTCATCCTTTTGTAATTAACAGCTTATTTGATTCAATGGTAACAGAGGTCAGGCTGTGTGTATTTTACCATTCTGAGTTTGCAGGGGTATTTGCCCTCCCCTTTGATATCTTTATTTTAATTACTTCTGAGATTTGTGTCTGTATCCGTAGGATGTGGAGTGTCAGTTATTTTAAATATTTCTTTTCTTTTTAATATAGCTTGTGAATACTTCATTCACTCTGGAAAGATGCTATGCCAAGTTTACCAAGCATTTGGTTTCTTTCTTATTTTTATTTATTTATTTTGGTTCAGCTCCATTTTCCTCTATCCTTAACAACCAAATTTCAGTTTGCATATTTTGATGTAGACATCACAAAAGGCTAGTTGAATCTCTCCCAGGTAGAAGTTAAAATAAATATTGGGAGGTCAAATATATATATTTTATGTATTCTACATCTTGTTTTTTGGCATGTTCTGAAACATAAAATGCAATATGAGTGAACGTGATTGGCTTTCATAATACTTACCAAAACTTTCTGCAACTACATAAAGAATCTTGTAGCTCAGCAAATAGGAAAGACTTCCTTTTAGGGACAAATGATGAAGGTTATTTGAAAATTTAAAAAGAAGAAACAATAGTTCCATGATACCTGTTGTTGGTATCAGTCATTTGGCTTAAGATAATAAATATTCTTCATTAAAAGTTTGCAAGAAAGCAATACCAATATCCATGCAAAATATATACTACAGTAACAATTGCAGCCATCCAAGAAACAAAATGATCTCCCCCTTTATCCCAAAGATAGCAAAATTAAATATGCTTCTAGTTTATTACAGTAACCAGTGCCATATTTTGTCTTCAATAAATTTGGGTTTTGTGTTTGGTAAGGACCAACCTGGTCATTCAAAGATGGGTACACAGATTTGCAAATGGGCATATTTAATTTTGTGATCAATTCATGTGATTATCCTAGAACATTAGGCAGGACTTATCAGTTGACTGAAGCATAGACACTTAAATGTGGTGGCTGGGCACAGTGTGGCTCATGCCTGTAATCCCAGCACTTTGGGAGGCCTAGGCAGGTGGATCGTGAGGTCAGAAGTTCGAGACCAGCCTGGCCAACATGGTGAAACCCCATCTCTACAGAAATTAGCTGGGCATGGTGGCAGGTGCTTGTAATCCCACCTACTCAGGAGGCTGAGGCAGGAGAATCATTTGAACCCAGGAGGCAGAGGTTGCAGTGAGTCAAGATCGTGCCATTGCTCTCTAGGCTGGGCAAGAGGGCAAGACTGTCTCAAAAAAAAAAAAAAAAAGAAAAGAAAGAAAGAAACTTAAAAGTGGTGATGGGGAAACCCAACCAGTTACTTGAAATAAAAAAAGCCTAAATGTCCAATGTCAGAGAAGGCCACAGCCATGATTCCAGGTAGTTAGGCAAGTAATGAAAAGTTGGCCATGTAGCCCATAAGGGTGATGAATATACAGATATGCTGACTCTGTTTCCCCAATGTACCCTAGATGAAGACAGCATAATGGCATCTGATTCATATATTCTCATGTAGTAACTTTCTAGGCAGCTGTAGCATTCTCTAGAGGGCCACCTAACTGACTCCTTCATCCAAAATATTAACTAGATAATAGCAGACACATTTTTATATTCAAATTCCACCATCAGTAATATAAATGAACTATATTTCCTAATTCCATTAGTTCCCTGGATGTTGCTAACATTTTAAAGTAGTCAAATTACATGAAAGACCAATTAAAATGTCTTTTAATTAAATAGTGTGATACTGGTGCATCAAAATAATGGAACACATTAGAAAGTCCAGATATAGATTGAAGTTTAAAAGGAATTTAGTATATGATAAAGGAGACAAATTAAGGAGGAAATGAAACTGTTTTTTTAGAGACAGAGTCTCACTCTGTCACCGAGGCTGGAAGAATTCAGTGACATGAACATGGCTTCCTGCAGCCTGGACCTCCCCTCCTGAGCTCAAGTGATCCACCCGCCTCAGCCTCCCATGTAGCTAGGACCACAGATGCACACAAGCATGCCCAGCTAATAATTGAATTTTTTCTAGAGACAGGGTCTTACTATGTTGCCCAGGATGGTCTTGAACTGCTGGGCTCAAGTAGTCCTCCATTTTTAAAAATGCTTTTGGAAAATTTAAGAAAAATGATGAGTCTCTATGGAGTATTTTCAGATATTATATTAATGGAGAATATCATATCTCACTTCAAGCTACTTGGAATTTCAGATTGTTTAAAAGGAAGAACATTTTAGGGCAGATAAGTCAAAGCTTTCTTTTACAGACTAGAGAGCATAGAGATAAAGTGATTTGTCCAAGATAATACAGCAGTGTTGATAGGTCTAGAGTCTTAATTCTAGACTCATGTTGTGGGACACAGAGATCCCAAGCCTGGGGGGCTTTCTTTTGAGCCACACTATTTTCGATGACAGTTATGTATCAGGAACTGCTAGGTTTTCTGATTTGGCTAAATAAAAAGCAAAAAGGAGAAAATATCTATTTCACATTTCCCAAAATGAGTTCCTTGAAGCACCAGAAACACTTCGCTAAAAACAAACAAGAAAACAAAACAAGACTTTCATGGTTAAATATATTGGAGCAAATGCTACATAACTTTCTCCAAGGGTCAGTACACATAAAAACTCTCAGAAGTCCTGCAGTAATGAAGTTGGCTTAACTTTATTTAATGTAGCATTTCCCCATTTTCCAAAGATCTCTTTTATATAACATCTATTAATGCTGCAGAGAAGAGCACACTATAGGCAACTGTTCTGGATTGAGGCTAAAGAAAAATAATTGCTGGAAATAAACAAGGGAAGAAAGTAGGGGGTGGGCAGGGGATTAATATCCTGTTCTTCTTCCCAAACTCTTTGAATAATTGCTTCAATCCTCCATTTTACTTGGTAGTTCCAGGCCTATAATTAGATGTGTTCTTGTGCCTCTTCCAGCAGCATGGGGCTGAGTAACAGGCCTCCCACCTGTAGTTTGGGACCTGCTCAGGTTCTGAACTGAGCATCCATGGACAGGGAGTGTGTTGGCATCCCCAGCCCTCCAAACATGGGATTTGGAGCTAGTCACAATGACATAGATTTCCCTGAGTCATAGCTTGTTATGCCTCCCCACTATGTTGACTGAAGCCCTTTAAGGCTCTTTACCTCCATTTGATGTATGGTGTGAATTTTATCCAGAATCCCACCTGTTCAGAAACCTCTGTTTCTAGGACTGCAACCTCCTACCAGACTCTTTTCACGTGCCTAACTTCCCTTTAGACATTGGCTACGGTCTAAATATGAACAAATAACTATCATTAGAGCTTATATTTACTGAGCATTTGCTATATGCCAGACATAGTTTTAAATAATTTACATCATATAAAGCATGCCAATTTCATGCTTTCAATACATACTTTGTGCCAGGTACCGAGCCAAGTAATACAACCAAACTAGAAATGGCTCCTGCTCTCATGAAGCATAAAACATAAGGGGATAAAAAGATGTTATTCAAATAATTATATGCATACAAAATCATAACACAAATGAAGAAATCATCAGAGATAAGTAATATGAAGAAAAAATGTAAGGTCCTGTGAAAATATATGTTAGGCATCTGAACAAGTTAGGAAGACAGAGATGAGTACTTTGATGGAAAAGTCAAGTTTGAACTGAAATTGAAAGGATGGTGAGCAGCGAAGACAGTATGAGCAAAGGTCTAAGGTGGCTGTGGACATGGCACATCCTGGGGAGTGTAAAAGAAGCCATTTGGGCTAGAGCTCAAAGAAGGGAAAGATGACTTCAAAGATCAGAGAGACAGGGTCACATATTACAGGGATTTCAAGACCAGGCTCAGGATTTTATGCTGTGAACAATTGGAAGCCACTGCCAAGATAACTTGACACAGATTTTTAAAAAGTATCACTCCTCTATAGCGTGAAAAACTAGTTGGAAGGGGATGAGAGGAGATGAAGGAAGATGATGAGAAAACTACTGCATGGCCACGCGACACTGATGCTAGCTTAGGCTAAGTGGAAACTGAGAAATACACATATTCAAGAGATGTTTAGGAGGCAAGATCAACAGAACTCAGTGATGGATGGGATATGGAGAGTGAAGAGAGTGTCCCAAGGATGACTTTTACATTTGTGGCCTGTGTGCTTGGGTGGATGGGATGTCTGTCATTGAGTACAGTAATCAGGCTATGAAGTACTAGTTGCTGGAAAGAAAATCTCAGGGATTTAACCAAGTAAGTATTTATTTCTCACTCACAATACATTAGGGCATTCGTTAGGCTGCCATTCATGAATGAAGGATCCTTCTATCTTCTAGGGTCTTGAGAGACTCCTACACTGATCTTTTGCTTTTAGTGAGCCAACAAGTGAAGATCTCACGGGAAGTTTTAAGGCCAAGACTGGAGTTGGCATACTTCTGTTCACACTCAATTCACCGTTAATATGTCTCAAGAGAGATGGGAAATAAAGTCTTCCTCTGTGTCCTGGCATTGGTGAGCTTCTAGCCAATCTGCTCCACTGAGATTGAAAACAGTGGAGATGGATCTGATTTGGGAAGGATGGTAGACATTAAGCCTGTTACCAATATTCTGGTTTTTCTCCCTGTGAGTACATGGTAGAATTGTATTTTTCTGATCATTTGAATTTAGCATGGCACAGTTTGGCCAATGGCATATGCATAGCAGTAACAGGTGTTATTCATGGAATGGAAGTTCTGAAGAACCTAGGTGTGGCCTTCTCCTGCCACAGCAACCAGTGATGTTCTTGATGATGGAGGCTCTGTCCATCAGGGTCCTCAAGTGAGGATGCCCTGGAGCAGAGCCCTCTGCCTATCTAAGATGGGCAGGTGGTACAAGAGAGAAATAAGCTTTCATAGTTTTAAGCATTGAGAGTTTATGGTTGTCTGTAGTTGCAACATTACCTAATGTATCCTTACTGAGAAGGGGTAAGACTATTAGTTTTTTTTTTTAATATGAAAATTGTGAGGTATCTTTTAAAAATCAAAGACAGGATTTTGAGAAGATCATTAGGTATATGAGTCTAAAACTCATATGTCTGGGTTAAAGGTATACATTTGTATGTCATCAACATATCACTTAATACTCATTACAATTTTATAAGGCGAGTATTATTATTATTATTTTATGTATTAAAGAACCAAGGCTTGGATTAATGCCTAAATTCATTCTTGCCATACTACTAAGGGGCTGAGCCAGGACTGGCTTTCATATTATACTGATAGATAAACGTGGTCATTTGATTTCCTTTCTCTGCAGCTTGCAATCTTGGTGTACTCTCATGAAATAGTTTTTTATACAGACCTGCCTGGCTGCTTTCGTTCCTAGAGTACCCTTTCTGGACATAATCCAGAGGGTGTTTGAGAAGCTGGGGAAGCAGATGGGAAGCTGACTATTCAGCATGTAATCCATATAGTATTTGTGTTATGGCATACATATGAACAGGATAGGCGAGGAGAAGGTGGGTAGAGGGTCAGTGAGCAACAGGCACCCAGTAGGAACTCTGTGTGAGAGTTTACAAATGGGCTAGATCATAACTTGAAGAGTATAAAAGTGAATGGCCATTCCATAAAGAACCACAAACTCTACTCTAGGGGTTTTATTTTTAACTACTATTATAAATGTTTTTTTTTTTCCTTTTCTTTTTTCTGTGCAGTGTATTAGGTCAGGTCCATGAATAGCTGGGACTTTTTCTAAGTCCAGATGCTAATTAAATTGTCTGTGAAAGGTTCATAGTCAATAGTCAAACTGAGGTAGGATTAACCTTGTCTTTGTCTGTCAGAGCAAAGTAATTCTAAAGTCATTGTACAGGGATGAGACACTCATATCCTGGGTAATAAGTCAGCTCTCTTTTTCTGTCCAAACTTCCTATAGCTACCCCTTGCTACATTGATTACATTTAAAGGATAACATCCTCTTAACTGATTACTGAAGCAACGGATGGATCACGTGACCTAGACAGATCTCAAAAATGGGAGACCACATGCGAAGGAAACTACGTTTTTACAACATATGGTTGGAGAGGTCAAAGAAAATGTGATGTATTACTTTCGATTTTATCATCAGGAGGACCATCTGGGGCCAGTGGTGGGGCTTGAAGAAGGAAGAAGAAAATAAGGAAAAGAATCAGGCAAGTGAACATCTGTAGGAAGAGTGATACAGGTAGAGAGAACAACCAGATCAGAGGAAGGGGTGTACCTGACAAAGTTGAAGAACAAACTCTACTTGACTTCAAGATTTACTATAAATGGTAATCAAGACAATGTGACTGGTAAAAGAATAGAAAAATAGATCAGTAAAACAGAACTGAGAGCCCATAAATAGATACACAAAAATTCAGTCATCTGATCTTTGGCAAAGAAGAAAAAGTAATACAATAGAGAAAAAAATAGTTTTTTCAAGAAATAATCCCAGAACATTTGGACATCCACATGTCAAAAGTGCATCTACACAGAGATTTTACCCCCACCTGTCACAAAAATTAGCTCAAAAATGGATCATAGACCTAAATGTAAAATGAAAGCTATAAGACTCCTAGAAGATAGCATCAGAGAAAATCTAGATGATGATGTTGGGATTAGTGGTGACATTTCAGATACATACAACACTAAAGGCACAATACATGAGACATAATTGATAAGTTAGAATTTATTAAAATTTAAAACTTCTGCTCTATGAAAAAAAATGTCAAGAGAATGAGAAGACAAGCCTTAGATTGGGAGGAAACACTTGCAAAACCTTCCTGCAAGTTTATATTGCCAAGGGTAACACAGAGAGACCAGTTAGGAAGATATTGTGTAATTCAAGAAAGAAATGCTGATGGCTTGCAGTAGTATGATAACAACAATGAAGAAGAGAGGTGGCCGGGCGCGGTGGCTCACGCCTGTAATCCCAGCACTTTGGGAGGCTGCGGCGGGTGGATCACGAGGTCAGGAGATCGAGACCATCCTGGCTAACACGGTGAAACCCCATCTCTACTAAAAATACAAAAAAATTAGCCAGGCATGGTGGAGGGCACCTATAGTCCCAGCTACTCAGGAGGCTGAGGCAGGAGAATGGCGTGAACCCGGGAGACAGAGCTTGTAGTGAGCCGAGATCGTGCCACTGCACTCCAGCCTGGGCGACAGAGCGAGATTCCATCACCAAAAAAAAAAAAAAAAAAAGAGGTGATTGGATTTTATATATAAGTGTGTAGACACAACCAAAAGGTTTGAATGTGAGGTGTGAAAGCAACGGAAACACCAAGGAGGACTTCCCAATCTATTTTGTCTTTATCATATGCTAAACTTTTTTTAAAACATAGTGCATTGAAAAGCATATGAGCTGTGGAATCAGGAATGTCTGAATGCATTCATGTTATCTCATTCACCAGTTACGTTACCTGTCTGAGTCCCAATAACCTCAGTAACCTCATCTGACATGATATAAGAACACCAATCTCTCAAGGGTCATGAGTGTCAAACAAGAAAACTATATAATGCAACTAGCTTCACGAACGCATTACCGTAAAAAGTGAACAAGAGTTCAATTCTTTTGACTTTTCACTATTTCAAATGGGCCCTGATAACAATGGGCCCATTTAAGAGGTGTTCTGTAATTAAATCAAGCTTCCATCTAGTTTTCGGATTTCCAATTTCGTAAGATTTTCTAATTGACATTTTCCATTTCCTGTGTTCAGTAGAATAGAAAGAGAGAGACACCAAGAATTCACTGCTCGTAGGATGTGAGGTAGAAGTCACAGTCTGACTCTTACAGTTACATACTGTTAGAAGTTTGAATTATCTGATTTCATTCTTTCTCTAACATTAGAGAGTCCCACAGGGGATTAAGTTGTAGAGAACTTCCTCACTTTCTTAAAAAAAGGGGCTTTGGGGAAACCTACCCATTTTTCTAAATCTTTTCCAACCAGTAGTATGAAAAAGACAATTTTGTAAATTGAGGTTCTTGGGCATTGTCATAATTTATAAAGCTGATAGAAAGAGATAAAAAAAACAGAGGAAAAATATATATGTTCCATTAATGCAGGTCAAGGCTATGAGAACATACCTGAACAAATATGCTACACTGAGCAGAAGACACCATAGCACTTCTAAGAAAAGAGGATGCTTCCTCAACCATGAAGCTCCCATAGACATGCCTACTTAACCCTGGATTGCCATAAAGATTCTGACGCGTTCTTCAAGCAGCTCCTGTTTACCATTCACCTAGGTGGTCTTAATCTCTTCTACACTTTCCCAACTGTTTTGAATACTTCAGGCATGAGTCTTCTTACTAACCAGTTGCAAGTAAGAGGTAAAAACCGTAAGAAATTTCTGTTTTCTGAGAGATTCGCTAGGTCAAAGTTCACTTTTTCAAGCATTCTGCCACAGTAGCCTGCCTCAGTTCTAACCTAAGACCTTCTCCTGCAGATCCCCAAAGTAGAGAGACTGAATTACAACAATGACCTCGACTTGCATTTACTAGGTATGAAATACAGAAGGTTCACCGTTTCTTCTTTCCTGATTTTCTTCATAGTTTTCTTGTGACACCTCTTCTACCAACACGTATACATAAGAACAAGAAATCCAGCCGTACGGCCGTATTTGAGGGTTGATTGGTTCTGTAAGACTGCTCTCTGCAGCTTTCATAGCTCTGGGTTGATTGTGTCTGGTGTGTGCAGGAGATGTACTCTATGGTTGGGGAGGGCTCCATGCAGCCACCTACCTGTTCTGTAGGTTGGAGATAGGTAGCCCTGGAGCTTGAAAATAACTGTAAGAATTTTACCTACAGGGAAGTCACAGGGCTGTTCAGGAATTGATGAAATTAAAGAAAGGCCTGAAAAGGCAAAGGAAGGAACATTTTTCGTCCCGGGGGAAAATAAGACCTCTTTAACAGGTGCAGTGGCATTCCCGGAATGGATTTTTAATCAACAAGAGTTCTCATCTAGTGCAAGAGCCAGCCAATGAATAGACTAACACTACTGACTGACATCATGGCCCATTCGTCGGCTTAAGTTGTCTAAAATTTTCAGCTGCCAGCAAAGGATTAATACTGATTTTCAGGCTGTCTTTGTTAAATACCTGCTAGAGAGTACCACTCTCTTATTCTCCTTGCCAACTCTTCCCCCAGTTGTCACTAGTATTAAAATGAAACCTACCTATTATTAAATCAATCACGCCTGGCAAAACTATTCAAAAAGAAGGGGAGCATCCATCATCTTAAGTGTCAACATAAAGCCTGATTTTTTTTTTTCTTTTACTTGGTCAACCAGGAATTACTGGTGCAATTAATTAAAATTTCTTTACATAACTAATGTAAAAACTGAAAGTAAAATTTCTGTGGGAGGACAATGGGTACATTTCCCCCTGCCCTGTGTTAGTGGATTCTACATCCTCAGGTTCAACTAACCTCAGATGGAAAATATTTGAAAAAATAATAAACAATAACAATACAACAACAAAATATAAAATTTTAAAACCCAGTAACAACTATTTACATAGCATTCACATTGTATTAAGTATTCTAAGTAATTTAGAGCTGATTTAGAATATACAGGAGGATGTGCATAGGTTATATGCAAATATTATGCCATTATATATAGGAACTTGAGTATCCACAGATTCTGCACATAGCAGAGGCAAACTGTATCCTTTTTTCTTTTTCTTTATTTTTCCTTTTTTTTTTTGAGATGGAGTCTCACTTTGTCACCCAGGCTGGAGTGCAGAGGCACAATCTCGGCTCGCTGCAACCTCTATCTCCTGGCTTCAAGCGATTCTCATGCCTCAGACTCCACAAGTGGCTGGGATTACAGGCGTGCATCACCATGCCCGGCTAATTTTTGTATTTTTTAGTAGAGATGGGGTTTCACCATGTTGGCCAGGCTGGTCTCAAACTCCTGACCTCAAGTTATCAGCCCGCCTCAGCCTCCCAAAGTGCTGAGATTACAGGCATGAGCCACCATACCCAGCAACTCTATCATTCTGATAGATGAATGAGCATGTTTTTATCTTGGGTTGCTCCCAGCTCAAGCCAGGAGGTTTGGCTGGCATGATATTTGACTAGAAGACCCAGCTTTTTCACCTGAGCTCCACAAACAGAATGTGTGAGCCTGAGCATAATGCTTTTGGTAAACTTACGACTCTTTTCGGCTCACCTTCTATGTTTTTGCTATATCCTTTTCAATCCCAGAAACATGTCAGCCTTGATATTTCTCATCTCCATATCTTTTCACTGGTTGTCCTTCTAGAACACTCAAAATTCCTGCTCATTCTCCAAGATTATCCCTTAATTCCTCTGCCAAGCAGCCCCAGGCCAACCTGGGTAAGCTAGTGACAACCTGAAGGTGGCCTCGGTGTCCCTTGTTCAAATCTCACCATATTGTATCACCCCCATAAAAGGCTGTGAACATGCCAAGGATGGAAGCTGTTTTCCTCATCATCTTTGAAAGCCCAGCAAGGGACTGTTGAAAAACTGAACAGAGAAGGTGCATGATAAATCTTTATTGAATGAATGAATTGAGTGGGTTTTGAAGTACATGATTCCTGTCTCGTTTTCTTGTGTAGAATATGCATTTTCTGAGTCTATTTAAAAGTCAGTAGGGCATAATGGTTAAGACCTCAGGCCATAAAACCAGATTTTCCTGTTTTGAGATCAAAATCTATCACTTATGAGCTGTGTGATGTTGGGCAAGTACTAAACAATACTTAAAATATTATTCCATTTTACCTGAACTTCCTTATTTGTAAACTGAGGGTAATAATAGCACCAGTAGGGTGGGTGAGTGTGTGGAGTAAACAAAATAATCCATGGAAAGCACTTAGTGTAGTGTCTGGTATGTAGTGAACACCCAGTATTCATTTACATCTGAAAGCCTTAGATTCATTTTGCTACATGTTTTAGGAACTGCATTCTTCATATTGCCATATTGTGATATGAAGAAATTATACCAGATACTCACACAGCCAGTATTCCTAAAGGAAGTCATGCATTCCATTCATTACACATAATTTTTTTCCTTAAAGCAACAAAATATATTCTTTCAAGAACTTCCTTTTAACAAATATTTATTGATTACTTATTATGTACCTACCTCACTCTGTGAATGCAAAGGTGAATGATACATGACCCCACCCTGAGGGAACACAGTTTCCAAAGAGATTGTTACAATATATTAAGTGTTTTAGGAAGCCAGAAAGTTGGGATACAGGTTTCCTAACACCTGCTTTCTCTTATATGTGTGCACAAGGAATGTCTATAACTAAGGATTTGCATCATGTGAGCTTTATACTGAAATACCAGTAAATAAATATATAGAGGCATCAATTTAAGACATCCTAATGACTACTGAAATGAACTATAACAAAGAAAATGTACCCTCCTAATAGTTTAACCATCACATTCAATACGTCATAAGAATGTTTATGAAAGAATGGTCTGAAAACAAATTTTCCGTTGCTACCTGAGTACCAAAGATATGGAATGCCTTACATAGGATAAATTTAAGGATCCATGGATGTCCTAAGCAAGTTTTACTTCATGTGAAAATTAATGATGCAACTCAATATGAATGGAGTTCAATATGATTTTTAAAAGGGTTATTATTTCAAATAACAATTAAACACAACATGTTTTTCTTCTGACTTTCCCCAGTTTGGGCATTATTCTCTGGCAGTGTCCTAATAGCTACTTGAGGGATTATGGGAAGTAGGCAGGCCTGTTTACTCCTTCCTTCCGTGAGAGTAAGTGTAAATGACGTAGAGAAAACAAAGACTCCAGGAACATCGTAGCACTTTTCTATCCTACAGATAGTCACTCTACAGAAATAGAGTGTATCTACAAAGAAGCTAAGCAAAATTCTGTCTCAAAACACATTTACCATTAATTTTCTTGGTCAAATTAGAGGTATGTTCTTCTAGGACAAAAATCAGGTATACCTATTAAAAACAATCATACAAAATCTTGCAGACATTTTATTACCAGTCATAGATAATTATTATGTTCATGTGAGATTTACATTTTAAATATATCAGTATGTTTTAGCTAACAATGAGGACAACATCCAAAATTGGTTTTTAGATGTAAATTCAAAGGAGTGAGGCAGGTATTAGTTGGGCGTAATAAACTGAAGTCTGAAAAGTGACCAGCAGTGTTAGCTTGACTCAACTCAGCCTCTGGCTGGAGATGCCGTCTGGGTTTTACATACTTCCCCAAATCTTAGGGTTCCCTGTGAATCTTCTTGGTTAGCTGTCCTTTCTCTACCAGAGTATGCATTGGAATGTATTGGTTTCAAGACCTACCTGAAGTGTTTTACTATAATAGAAAAGTGTAATAAGCAGACACTTAAACATAGGAAAAATGGAAGCTCCCCAAAAGTCTACTCCAGTAAGTTATGACCAGGCATGTTGTGCCTTTTGCCCTTAAAGGTAAATTTCTAATTTATCCTCATAACATAGTTTCTGTTCTTGTTACTTTTGTCCCCAAATAGGATGAGCTGTTGTGAGAGTAAATATGAAAGTTGGAATTCACAATTCATTCACCCTGTGCTTCATCCACTTACCCCAAACTGAAACATAACAATCATTGAGCATCCACCATTCACATGTAACTGTGGTGGAGAGAGAGATGAAAAAACACAAAGCCTAACCTCAAGGAGTTTACACACTACTCAGAGAGATAAATACCATAAACAAATAATTATACCGTACTATAAGGCTACATGGGCTAAACCTATAACAAAATCTTAAGTATAATAATTAATAACTTATTTAATTTTCAAAATGAACACTTATTGAAACTGTTATCTTCTCCATTTAACAGACAAGGACATTGAGGCTCAGTAAGGTGTGATGACTTGCTCCAGATCACCCAGGGTTGAAGCTGAAATTTTAATCTAGAGTCCAGTTCCAGAATCTGTGCTTATAAACTGTGCTGTGCTGTATTTGTTTTAACAATATAGGGATCATTTCCTGCTTGAATAATCAAGGAAGGCATGATCGAAAAGTTAGGTATGAATTGCTGGTTAAGACATGGGCTGCCTCAACAATTTCTCAATAGGTGGAATAGTATGAACAAAGTCTTAGAAGCCAATATGCCACCCAGTGCTCCAGAAAGAGTGATTTGTCTGGTTTGGCTGGTATGTAAAATACATGTGGGAAGGTAGCAGGAATATAATATCCAAAAGGTAGATTGGACTCAGATTTTAATAGGATTCGAAAAACTAAAAATTCTGGGGTTGTTTTTCTTAGCATTGGAAACTATTATATTATTTTTTCCTCACTACTATCCCAAAGGCATTCTTTCTGAGTTAAAAATTTATGTGCAAAGAACAGGATAAAATGGATGAATTAAATACCATAAGAGTGTGCAATCACACCGCTGATACAGCCCACCGCTAGCTAGCATAATTAATTTGCAACTCTAGTTCTTAAAATGACTTGTTTAGCAGATATGCCACTTCCATATTTACCCTTTATTATCTTTCCAATTGCTATAGTTACCAATTATCCAAAGTGAGTGGTGAAGTTTCATTTCAAATTTAGTAAGGAAGGGAGTAAGAAAATAAATTAAGGTAGCTTGAGGAAAGTGTGAACAATCTATCAAGGTGTGTGTGTGGGGAGGGGGTGTTGGGGTGTGTGTGTGTTTGATGGAGTGGACAGAATGTAAACTGATAAGTGCTTTCTGTGAAGCATAGTAGTGTGTTAGTTTGGCTCTGCCAAGAAGCAGATATGAAGACAGGGTTAAGCGGGCAAGAGATTTGTTGAGGGAGAGAATAACAGAAGATGGTGAGAGGGAGGAAAAGGAGGTAGAGAGAGCCATCAGTGAGACCATGGTGCAGGTTTGACACCTATGAAAGGAGAGAGGGAAGGAAGGAATACAGAGTAGGAAGAGTCATGGGCTGCAATGGAGTTAGTTCCAAGAATAATTCAGCCAGGTCAATGAGAAGTCCCTGAGTCCAAGTTGCTATGAGCGCTGCATCTTCCTGGAATGGACCTGCCCTGGTACTCACTTTGAGTCCAGGCATTGGCTAGGAGTAGCCTGTGAGAAGCGTGGCTTTGGTGCAAATATGATAGTGGATCCAGAGGGGCTCTTAGTCAATCATGCTCTGTGATTTTAGTAGTATATTTTCATGGCTACCAAAAGTAGCAGTTTTCAAAAATCAGCATTTTGTGTACATATTTGCCTCTTAAAATTATGTTGAATCTAACTAGAAACAGGTTTATGGTATCTATTAATCGTATCAGTTACATAAGAAATTTGCTGTGTTTCTATATTATCATACAGAATTAAATATTTTTATAACACAAAAATAAGTTAAATATGCAGCATCATTTTTTCCTATTTGCTTTTAGGGGCATCATAAAACCCAAAGACAATTGTTCTGATCATATTTTTACTTCAACACATCTATAGGAAAGAAAGTGTTCTCATCACTAATAGTGACTTCTCTGGCAGCAAGCCTCAGTCACTGCAGCAGGAATACTACTTGAACATTATACTGGTATATGTGAGGTAATTTGAAGTCTACCATCCATCACCATCACCACGAAACCTAATATATGAGTTGCCTATTCCTTCCGAGGATAGCACACTGCACTACTGAGGATCACTGTTCTATGGAAGTGGTTTTCAAACTTGAGCATGCATAAAAAGGAGAGCGAAGAGGCTTGTTAAATACAGCTCTCTTTCAGCACGTCTGGGGTACTTACTACTAATGAGCATTTTTTAGGAAGCATCCTAGATGATTCCATGTATCCAGGTGGGCCACAGAAACATTTGCAAAAACATTACATCAGAGCCCTTGTTGACTATCCCTAATCTGTAAGAAGCCAATAGTCATCAAGACCCAATGGAGCAATGCAGCAGAGTGGGGGAAGCCCAGGGGGCAGAGTGAGGGCATTACCATGTGAGGAAGAAGCAAGATGGTAAGGCAGAAGGGAATGGGGAAACCCAAACAATCAAGAAATAGATATCATCTGTATATCTATATCTTTCAATTTATCTATATATCCTATTGCCAACTTCATCAGGAAAATCTATTTCAGTTTGGTGAATGGAAAGTGAACCATCCAAAAAAGTTATTATTTTCATACATCTTAGTATTTTATTTTCCTAAGGACTATCCTCATTAAATATATACATATATTATACATTTACACATATGCATATACATATTTGAGTATACACACTGGCTTCTTAGGCCATCTTAGCTTTATTTTAAATATTAAGAAACTGGTGCTGATTCTGCATATCATATGTATTTGACTATACTTCTATAAAGCAGAAGTCAAGAGCCATGATTATTGTGCAACGGTATCTGCACAATTAGAATATTAGCAATAGCGCAGTTTTACTTTTGTTTTACAGTTTTCAAACTATAAATCAAGTATGAATGCCTGATGGAAAGCTGAGACTAGCAAATAGATGATAAACCATGTTACCAGGGGAGGTATAGATTCATTTTAAATTTTAGTTTCTATGTTATCCCCAAGCAGCTTTTTTGTATACTGATACAGAAAATAATGCCATCTATATGCTGCACAACAAAAGCGTTGATATGCTTCTGTACCCCTTGGCTTGCATCCCTGTTGTCATCACCCAGCTGATATCATTGTGACATTTTGACACTGCCTTGTGACACAGTGACCTGGTGCCTCCAGGAACCTGGAAGGACAAGTTGACTAAGGCACATGGTGCATTAGGAAGCAGTGAAGCAGTTCATTACTGCTACAGAGAGAAAGTCTGCTCTGGAGACAAGAATTCTTATCTAAGGCACAAAATACTCTCGATTCTGTTTGCTGTTCTGCTACTGATTTACTATGAGATCTGTAACAAACAATTTCAATTTATTTGTAACTTAGATTTCTGTCTGTAAAATGGAAATGACCCAACATATATGATTTTTTTTAATCCTAGGGCAGTGATTGCATTTGCAACCCATTCTTGCCAAAGAGAAATTTGGAAGCACACTTCAAGGAACTAAGTTCAGTGATAGTCACACTTGATTGATTTTCAGTACTGTCATAGTTTGAGAACTATTTATTGCCCTGATTTGCTCTTTCCTCTGCCCTGTATTAAAGATCTTGCATGACAGTCGATCCATGAAATCTTCTTTGGTCTTTGCTTAACATTAAAATTTTCCCTTTACTTCTTAATGATAGCAAGTTGTATTTCACTCTATATGGTATTACACATCCCGCTCAGCTCAAAATCCCACTTAATAGGTATGCTCACAATATTTAACCTCAATTTTTGCAAAATAATTACTGGTTGGTTCTGACAAGCAGGATTTATCTTGGAGATCATGTCACAAATTCCAATGGAAGGGTTGCCTTCCAAAGTCATGGCTATTCTCAGGTGACTACTGGTCCAGCCCATGACCTATTTTGCACACTTGGTCTTTCCACATGAAAAATACAACCTCAGACCTTCTCAGGCCATCTTGATCAGAAGTGTTTTGGAGCCATCAGTCCCTGAAGAAGCAAATGCTGTCAAGTATGATAAAGCCTGGTCGCTAATAGAGTAGCCATCTATTCTGCAGCAAGTGGCAGAGCAGAATCTTAAACCTCTCATTCTCCCCATGTTATGTCAGAGGCCAGGTAATGAGCTGTAGGGGGGTGAGCACGGCAGGAATTCTGTAATCAAGCCACAAGGGGGCAGGGAAACACGCCCACTTGCCACCTCAGCCCGGAGAACTTGGTGTGAGCTGTATTTTGATAGCCTTGTTTGTCTCCATGGCTATCTGAAGAGCATACTAATAAGTGTTGTCACAGAAGAAGGAGAAGATGGGATTAAATACCAGGGAAAGTCATTAAAATGAAAGAATGGGATAAGCCTCACAACTATTTCCAAAGCTTAGCTATTTCCTGTCCAAAGGCAAGTTCCCTTTATTTTGTAAAAGATGAGTGAAATGAAGGAAAAAGCATGCTTATTCCCTAGGTGCCCTGTATTAGCCAAATCCTGCTAACAGTGAAGAGTTTGATCAGATGAATTACTAGGTACCTCATAACCCTTTTCTCTTAAATATACAAAACTCATCTAGTTATTTTTAGAGGAGTCCTGTGCATGTTTCTTAGCACACAAACTCACTACTTCTAACTACAGCAAAACCAACAGGAAAAAATGCAACTGGATTCTTACAGGAAAACCAGGCAGAGCCTAGCTACCATGGTTGATCGAGTGGCACTTACTGGAGAAAAGCTTGACTCTTGACTTCTTATGACCAAACCAGCTAGGTATATGTCATAAGTATCTCACCTTGATTGTGGGAATTTTTTGTTATTTATGAAAAATTCAATAGGGCAAGTTCAGTGTCATTAGTGAAGGTTATGAATTCCAGGATAGAACCACATCCACTGATTTTTTTTGGTAGTGTTAATTTTTTTATATTTAATTATAAAATAATTTAAAATAGAATAGAGAAATAATGAACACTCATGAATTCTTCACCCAAAATTAACAGACAGATATTAACAATTTGCTAGATGGATTGCTCCACAGCTGCATTCCCTTAAAAAAAAAAAAAAACAATATTTATGGCTACAGCTAAAGTCCCCTACCTGTCTCTTTTTCTCCTCTCTCCTTTGTTTTCCAAAGGAAACCAGTCCCTACCTTGGTGACTATTATTCCTATTCAAGGAAATGTCTACAGCAAAAACATGGGCATTCTGGATAACAGGATGGATAAATAGACTGATTTATCCATGAAAAAGAATGCAATTTAGTAGTCAAATATAGATAGACCAAAACAAAAACACTAAATGGAAAAAGTCACAAAAGGATGCAAAAAGTATATCACTTATGTAAATTTTAAGAACACATGACATTAATGTAAATCATTTATGAATACCTACATATGTAGCAACAAATGTGGATGTGTTTATTTTTCAGTGCCATGTTAAATATTCCCTTATTTGATGTGTGTGCTCTACACAGCTGTTATGTACTCTGATAGGTATTGGGAGGATCAAACTTGTATGACTGGGGATCCCTACGCCACCCTCTAATGTGGATGTGGACAGGAAGATTACTGCCATAACCTATGGACAGACTACTGTCCATATTAGAAAGTGGAAAGTAACATGAAAGATAAAAATTAGTCATTGTATCAGTAAGGTGGCATCTCACAGAGATTTAAACAAATCTAGCAAATAATGTAGTATTCAATAACTGTTGCTGATTATTGTTACGCCATTTAATAGATGAGAAAACTGAGGCTTGACTAAATGAAGTAATATATCTCAAATCAGTGTGAGCAAGGGGCAGAGCCAGGATTGAAACATGCGTTCATCTGACTCCAGAGTGGCCCTCTTGACTACATCTTATCACACTAATTGGACCTCCTTACTGTGAAAAAGGAGGGCTTATCTGTTGTCAAAAAAAATTAAAATAAACCTCTCTGGACTAAGGATAACACTGTAGGGACAGAAATAAGATCAATGGTTGCCCAGGATTGGGGTTGGGGATGGTGACGTTTGACTACAAAGGATTGTGAGGGATTTTGGGGGTTAGTGAAAATGTTCTATTTCTTGTTTGTGCTGGCATTCATTTGTCAAAACTCATAGAACTGTACATTTAAAAGGATGGATTTTACCGTAAGTAAATTATACCTCAATAAACCTGACTTTAAAAACAAAAATGGAAAAAAGAAAACCTAACAAACAAAAATCTTCAAAGGCTTGTGGATAAATACCTTGTTCTGTGTGCAAAGGCACTTTTCTCCTTACCACCGTTGACAATTTATCCCACTAAAAAGTTAGAGGAAAATTTCAGGGAAAAGTCCTAGGTCAGTGCCTACAAAGTCAAATAAAAACTTTATAGACTGTTTCCACTGCAGCTTCTGTTTGATAAACCAAGTAAGCTGTACCTGCATTAAGCAAGACCTTTTCTTTTGCTGAAGGTGGAAGGGAGAGGTCATCTGAGAAGCCCTGCTGTGTTATCCAGGGAACCCTTCCTGTTGAGTGAGCCTCAGGTGTGCACACACTGTTACTGCCCTAGAGGAGGGAGGCTCCCTAAGCTCCCAGGATCTCTGACACACCTGAGCTGCTCTCTACCAAGACCACCTCTTGGCGCTGTCCCTGCAGATTGCGTGTGGGAAAGCATAAGTGTTTTGGGGAAAAAGGAAGCCTCTCTAATCTGCAGCCTGACTATCTGAGAGCAGCCCTCGAATCCTGGCAGCTTAGATTCTCTGATGATTACTGGGACAGAGGCAGAAAGACAATGTGGGAAGCAGTTTAATCAAGGCAGTTGAGGAGCTATCACCACAGAATAAAGCCATCCGCTGTGTAGCTCTGGACTTTTGGTCTTCCTCCCTGAAAGCTGCATTTCCTTGTAATTCTGGTTTGAGGAGTCACAGCTATTCTTTGAGTCAGTTGTAGAACCCAGCAGGATAAGACATTAACAAGCTTAAAAGGTATTACCTGCCTTGCCTTACTAGGAGGTTTGCAAAGACTGTAGGGGCTTCAGTAGCTCTTGTACTTTCCTGAGAGAATTAGTTAAAATTGCCAAGGTGGAAAGTATTTGATTTAGATTAAGCTCACTTTGCCAAGCAGGAGAGCCTCATTACTCTGATTGGCTGACCTAACCATGCTGCCCTTCTTGCTCCAGGAAGGGGTGAATGGGGGCAGGAAGCTTCTGGTTCATAGCTCTTGATGGATAAGTAACATAGGTCATTATCAGCCTTTTGTGAAACCCGTAAATGGCATAGAATGAGCTTGGATGGCTAAGCCAATGGGAGGGGTGGCGAACTATGACATCCACCATCCTCAGCATGACAAGAAACCCTGAAAAGGAATATGCAAATACCATGTCCTCTGAGTGCATTCATTCTTCCCGAGTTCTCTTCAAGTAATGACCAGCTGATGTTTTAGGTCCAGATAAAACCAGCTGGAAAAAAGCATTCTTTACAGATGGTAGAAGTCTTTATTTGTTGCAAAGAGGAAAACAACTACAACTACAAATTGGACTTCTTATAAGTGATTCTAAATGAGAGTTTGCTGTTCTAGGCTTTATGAACCATCTCTATACTAAAAGTAGAAGGGATGCCCCTTTCAGGGAAAGCAAATTATTGGAAATAGAACCCTAAAATAGTGTTTCTCAAACATGAGGGTGCAATCAAATCATCTGTAGACCCTTTAAGATACAGACTCTGACTTAGTAGATGATAATTCTGCATCTCTAACAAGCTTCCAAGTGATGAAACTGGTCTAGGGAACATACTGTGAGTAGTAAGGCCCTAAAAGAGATACATAATACATGAAAAACTATTTGCAAACTAAAGGCCCTGAACCATGCAAATTATTCAAATTATTCAACTTCAGTTTCCAGTCATATTTTGTCAAGACCTTGTATCAAATTTCTTTCCCTTTTGCTTATCTGATCATCTATGGACAGCCACCAGGCTGCCTGGCACAGCACAAGGAACCTAAAATGGCCTTGGCTGGTCATGGACTCCACATTTACTCTGAGATGTCTGGTTTTTTTGTTTGTTTTGTTTTGTTTGTTTGTTTGTTGTTTTTCCTGGTCATGAGGAAAAATTTACAATGACCTCACTTTCCTAAATGCATACAGGCATTTATGCCATCATTGTTGCTTTTTGCCCCCAAATTAGAATCAGTTTCTCTCCAAATCTTTGAAATGTTTGCCTCTATAGAAATCTGTTTTTGAGAAAGTGCTATAAAAATAATGTGGTTTTTTTTGTCTCAATCCATTGGAACTCTGCTCTATGTACCTGAACATGGAGTACCCCGATAAAGACATGGACATGAACAATTAAAAACCCCACGAAACTAAAACCACCAATCTTTTGTTTATTTACTAAGCAATTGACAAGCTATGCAAACAGATAACTCTAAAAGATTTTTAAAATTTGTATAAAATTGTTAATAGGTACTATTTCCAGGCATAATTACACATTTTTTAATAGAAAGAGAAGAGGTGGGTGTTTCTGAAATCTTGAGCAACAACTGGACCCATTTTTAGTGGTTTAGACACACATAATTAGCAGTTTAATTTCCTCTGTGGCTAAGTTAGTCTTAAGATTTCATCTAATAACAGGCACAATTTTATAGCCCGAAGCAAGTTTCCAGAGCCAGCTTCAGCTCAGCACTGCCCTCTGCCGTTCTCCAACCAATTCACGCTGCTCTGCTCAGGGTAAAAGCATCAGAATTGCAAATTGCAATTGGGCTGCACAAAAATTAATTGTGAGAGAAATGGAGAAGTATAATTCATTTAAAACTCTCTTTAACGAGGCTTTTATTTTTAGCTGAACAACAACAAAAAATCATGAAAGATTATATTCCTAACCACCTTTTTTCTAGTCTCTCAGATAATACTCATTATCATATTAGCCTTGAAGCCGGTTTCCCCTCCACACCATTTAGCACAATTAAAGATTATGTTGAATATTTCTATGCAAAGAATGGCCCCAAACAACTGTTGCTCAAAACAGCAGTTGTTACCCCTTAAGTAGTCAAACTAAGCATGATATGTTTTATGTCTGGCAAGCCCAATTTTGGCTTTAATTCCAAATCTCTTTATGCAATTATATTTTAATGGGAGAATAAAGTTTCTTCTATGCCTAGAGGGCCAGTCCCTTTGTGTTAACACTGAGTGCAACTGACCACCAAGAGTGGAAATGTGTCCTGAAGGTTCCTGCTAATGAGCTGACAAATGTCAAAGCTGTTCTGTTCCAAGTCTGTCCTCCTAGCCTTCTCTTTTCATCAGGATGGGGAGATTTGACAATTATATCAGTCTTTTTATTCAAAATTCCAAAAGGGCTATGTGCTGTGTGCAGAAATGCTATCATTATGTTACAGAAAGTTGTTGCTTAAAATAAGAATCTGAAGAATTTGCTAGGATATGGAGAAAACAAATGAATATTATCATTGGAAATGCAGGTAGACTGAAAGCCCAAAAAGCAATGGCAGCCCAGTGCATTGAAGCTACATGACCTGTGTCCTTCTGTGTGTCCTGCTAGCTAGCTCCAACAAGATTAGCTGGGCTGAGATGCTGTAGATAAAATACTCATGCCACCAGAGCCTTTTACTGGAATTTATAAAGTTTTAACTTACGTGAAGGCTGGGGTTCATATGTCAGCTCTGGTGCTGTATTAGCTCTGTGGTTTGATCTGGAGAAACTTACTTCTATTTCCTAAGTCTCAGTTTGCTCGTCTGTAACATCGAAGTGATAGCGTGACCCATCTAACATGGTTGTTACGAGGTTTCAATTATAATAGATACCTTGTGAACACATGTGGAGATGGGCACTCTAAATTTTCATGGATTCTGAATGGTAGGTACAAGACAGCTAGGAGAGGGATGCTGGAACAGAGGTAAACAAAGAGCAGACTCATCTCTCTGACTGTAGCTGAGATCCTGGGCTTTCTGGTGCCCAGGCCTGGATTTAAATCCCAGCTCCACCATTTTCGATGACCTTGGGAATATTCCAAGAACAGACTTGGAACAGAACAGTTTTGGCATTTCTCAGCACCTTAGCAGGAATCTTCAGGACAGTTTCAAAGGAAACTCAGTGCTCTCATCTGTAAAAGAGGGTTAACGGTGATTCCAACTCATAGCATTATTGTGTACAACACAAGAAAAGTCATCACCCTAGGGCCTTATTCACCCGAAGTGTCTTAACAAGTAGGAGATGTTAGTATGGAAGGAAGCTGGTTTGGGGACCCTTGGAATTGAACAGTGAGAACACTTGGACACAGGAAGGGGAACATCACACACCAGGGCCTGTTGTGGGGTGGGGGAAGGGGGGAGGGATAGCATTAGGAGATATACCTAATGTTAATGACAAGTTAATGGGTGCAGCACACCAACATGGCACATGTATACATATATAATAAACCTGCGCATTGTGCACATGTACCCTAAAACTTAAAGTATAATTTAAAAAAATGGCATCCTGATAATTTCGTGTAGGGGAAAAATACTAAAATGCTAAAATATTGTTACTTTCCACATTTTCTGCAGCTTTAGAATAAAGTTTTATTTCTCTGATTTCAAAAAAAAAAAGAAATATTAGCGACAACATTTTGGTTGCCTTTATGTCCTTGCATAGCATAGCTAAATGTTCTCATCACGATTTCTCTGTTTTAGTTCACCATAAGGTTAACTATATTTCATCTAACAGGTTAATAGTGGCAAAGAGAAACGAGCTGCTTAGGGAAAAAGTCTGATCTGAAGATCTAGAAAATCTGCCAGTGTCTGTAGAGCTGTGTTAGGCTCTATGCCCAGTGGCTAAGGAAGAATCTTTACAGCTGGTTTACAGAATTCACTGGATGCACAACAGTGACCTTGACTATTATCACCTCATATTTTCCTCCTCTTTTAAAAGGCAATGACCCAACTAATTTATAGCTCTGCTTCTGGGACAACCAAGAAGGAAGTACATTGCTTCAAGCTTTTGTCTGCACTGCCTCCTTCATTGTAGTGTATTCCCAGCAGAAAAACAAGAGATGGAGAGAAACTTTCAGGCTGGCCAAGTTTTAGAGGGCCAACAAATGGTACTTTTCTGTGCGGCCGGTGTTTTAAACCAATTAAGAAACAGATGTGGAACAGACAGATGGAGATCAAAACATTAGCTTTCTGAGAGGTCAGAGCTGAATTGGCGATATGGCATTAGATCTATGCCCATGTCGGCTTTCTGGTACTTCAGCTCAGAAAAAGATGGACATACCAACCAAGGACAGAGCTAAACCACCCACCTCCAAGCCCTGACACCATGTCTGAGGGCAGACCAGCACTAAAGCCCTGCACCCAGACAGGTGCGGGAAGAAGGAAAGGGAAGGGCTGGACTCAGGCTTTTCCTGCTGGTTTTAGAACTCTCATCACTCAGATCATCACTCTTCTTCTTGCTGGTATCAGTGAGTGAGGGGTGCAGCAAGAGACACCTGTGTTACCCCTAGTTCAGGGGTTTACATTTTAATGTGCTATGCCCTCCTTCCAAGTCCAGTGAAGCCTCTGGTCTTCTTCCAAGGATTCATGTTTAAATACAGAAAATAAAATATGTAGACTTGCAAAGGAAATCAATTATAATAAAATGCAGTTATCAAAATATTTTTAAAAATTTGAGATACAGTAATACCTGTCTTTCTCTAATACCTTAATAATAATGTCTGGCAGCAGGCCTAATAATGATTATAATTTCAAAGTAGCAATAAGCGTTAGTGATATTTTCAGATATCTGCAGCCCCTAAAATGTGGCAGAAAAATATCTCTGATTTCTATTGGCAACATAAACTGCTACATACCACTCTGGTTTGTGGCCCACCTTCATAATGGAAGAAAATGTTAAATTTTGGTTAGAGGCTAGTGAAAATAAAAACAGATTTTTTTTCCTCATTCAAGCTTATGAACATTTAGTGTCTTACTCAGTTTGGGCTGCTATAACAAAATACAATAGACTGGGTGACTTGTAAACAACAACAATTTATTTCTCAGAGGTCTAGAGCTTGAGACATCTAAGATCAAATTGCAGGCAAATTTAGTGTCTGGTGAGGGCCTGCTTCCTGGCTCTTCCATGGCCATCTTCTTGCTCTGTCTTCATGTGGTGGAAGGAGCAGGGATCTCTCTGGGGTCTCTCTCTCTTTTTTTTTTTTTCTTTTGAGACAGAGTCTCACTCTGTCACCCAGGCCAGAGTACAGTGGCACGATTTCGGCTCACTGCAACCTCCACCTCCTGGGTTCAAGCGATTCTCCTGCTTCAGCCTCCCAAGTAGCTGGGACTACAGGCATCCACCACCACGCCTGGCTAATTTTTGTAGACACCGGATTTCACCATGTTGGCCAGGCTGGTCTCAAACTCCTGATCTTGTGATTCACCTGCCTTGGCCTCCCAAAGTGCTGGAATTACAGGGGGCCTCTTTTATAAAGACATTGATCCCATTCATAAGGTCTTCACCCTCATGACATAATCATCTCCCAAAGGCCCCACCTCCTTAGACTACCACATTGGGAATTAGGATTTCAATGTATGAATTTTGGGGAGACACAAATATTCAGTCTATAGCATCCAGGTAAAGTATACCTAAAGAACCACTTGAAATCAGTGGTTCTCAAATTTGAGCGTGCATCAGAATCAAGCAGAGGGCTTAAAACCACATATTACTGGGCCCCATTTCCAGAGCACCTGAATCTGTAGGTCTGGGTTGGAGCCTGACCATGAATATTTCTTACAAGGCTCAGATGATGGTGATGCCACTGGTCTAGGTACTCCACTTGGAGAACACTGTTCTACATGAAAGCCCTCCACATAGAAGCACTTAGCGTGGTGAATGTGTTCTTTCCTGAACAAATCCCTGGCATCTCAGGGATTTCTCACCTGGTTTTTAGGCCTAGTAGACAGAATCCAGATGGATATCATTACCATTATTGTCACATTACACACACAATTTCAAAAGCCAGCTCAAATCTCACCTCTTCCTCCAAGCTTTCCTTATGACTTCATGCACAGGGACCCTTCCCATCTCTTAAATCCTCTAAAACTCTTCATTTCTCTATCAAGCCCTTGGGAATCTAGAGTATTGTCTTGCTCATCTTCGTTTCCTGTAGGGTATTCCTCTTCACCTAACCGGAGTGCATTCCTTATGGATAATTCGTTTCTATACTAACACTAAAATTCTCCATGATGCCTTGTGCATGGAAGGCTTTGGGATGTCCTTGTTGATTATGTGGTCTTGTGAACCCACAGTTAAGTTCACCCAGTCAATTGTAGTATGGGTCAGTTTTCACTGAAAGAACATATAGTTAAATCTTGCTGAGATGTTTACGTTGCAAGTGTCAGAAAACTTACTTTGAGCAAATTAAAATTTTTAATGAGACTTTATGGTTCAAGTTTGTGTGTTTTCTAGTACATTTCAATGCTGAGATTCCTGGTGCCATCAAGCTTCTCTTTCTCTACGCTTCACTGTTATGTACTTTGCCCTTCTTTGTGTATTCAATTTTTCCTCAGGCTAGACTCTCATTATAGTAAAAGAAATGGCCATGCTAGCTCTAGAACTCACTTCTTAACTCTAGACTATCCAGAATAAGAGTGGCAGTCTCTTCTTGTAGCTCTCTCTAAGGTATGCAGAAACTTGTCTCTCAGAACTCCTAGCAAATGCTTCTTTACATCTCATTTGTCCAAATTGGGTCACATCCTCAAAAGTGAAAATATCAACTAGGGCCAAGGGAAATTTTGAAGTCAAACTCCTCTATTCTTCCATGAATTGGGAGGAAGCAATGCTCACATTTAATCAGCATGTTGTTACCAAGGGAAAAAAAGGCAGCGGTGGGGGGGAAATTAATGGATTTTGGAGAATCAAGACTAGTAAATATTCTCTACAAGAGCTTCTAGTTTCTAATTTTATATTTTAAGCTAGCCAACAACTCATACAGTAACAGAGCTAGAAGCTTCCAAGAAAAAAGTACTTTGACCAAACCCATTGCTTCAGAGAGTTATGAACCTAAACTACAAAATAAAGTATTGTCCCCAGGAGTGGAGACTTGTTTATTGAAGTCAGAAGATCTAGGATTGAGTGAACCATTGGCCATAAATAGTGGAAGGACTCTGCATATAAAAGTTCATCACTCTGACCAGAGTCTCTTTATCTTTCAAGTGAGCAAGTGACAATATAGGATTTCTAAGGGTTTAGTCAGTTCTAAGATTGATCTTAATTTAATCCATACATGTAAATGTGTGTGTCTGTGTGATGTATGTGTTATGTGTATGTATGTATGTGTGTGTATTGAGGAGGGAGGCCTCTTGAGTTTTTTCCTATTACTGAAATGTAAACCAATTTCTATTATTCTATTCTCTATGATGGGCTGTAGATTCTCAGCCAACAATTTTTAAGGAGTTTGTCTTTGCTGTTCAGTTTCCTGAATTGTATCTTAGCCTAACGTTTGGAGATACATTTTTCCATTCTTCTCAATTCTTCAGCTCTCACCTTCTTTATAACCTCTTTCCCTACCAGGCTCTCTAAAGACAGACAGTTTGAAAATTATTGACACTAAAGTGTAAATGATTAGCTCGTATTAGAAGTGCAACTTTCCCAAGGGCATAAGAAAACGTTAACCCAAAGAGCTGGCCTTTTAATGTGGTATAATGCAAAGAGCAAAGGTTCTGAAGCTGACCAACCTAGCTTCAAATACCGGCTCCGCTATTGATTAACTGTGTGACTCTGAGTATGTTCCTTCACTGTAGGAGGAAGATGATAGAGCCTCTGCTCATGGTTCTTTTAAGGAGGTATTTGTGCAGGCCATGCATAGCGTTTGGCTCATAGAAATGACTCAGTCCGTTTTAGTTTTCTTTTCTAACGATGGAAATTCGGATATCTTAGGGTGGTTTCTGGGATAACAGGCTTGCTTAGCCCCCTTAGAATCATTTCAAGAAAGTTACCTAACATAATGATTATTAACAATCATCCTAAGCAAGTTACTTAACATATTTACACATTGAGCCAAGCCTTAATCTATTATCCAACTTGTATTCCCTGTCCAGGGTCCTGCCTTTATTCTTCTTATAGGCAAAGTGAACAAGAAAAATTTGCTCCTTAAACAACCAATTTCTCCCCCATTCTCAGGTACTATTAAGTAACGCACACTGAGTTATCTCAACTATTTTAAGCCTATTTTAAATATAAACATGAAACCCAATGGGAGTAGTGGTAGGACAGATTTATGATTTTACTGTAGAATCAGTCAACTTCCACACTTGTGTGGATAATAACCTCTACTATTTGCTCATTTGCATGGCCTCAGCTACCTCTTACCATCTTGGATCTTTATCCTACACTGAAGACCCCTGCCCTTTTCTATTTCAAATATGTTTAAGGAGGAAGGACATTTCCCTTACTCATTAACATTAACTTGAATTTGTATTAGCAACTCCTTCCAAATGAGGAAATGAAGATTAGTTGCCCTCTTTGCTGGCCACTAGGAAAAATCTTGACTAGAGTGACCACAGTGGGGTCCCTTTTGTATTTTTCTTTCCATTTTGTTTTTTGTAACCCCCTTTTGAGTACAATCTTAGAATTAGTTTATGTCTCCTTGACTTCTTAATAAGAATGTCACCGGGTGTGATGGCTCACAACTGTAATCCTAGCACTTTGGGAGGCCGAGGCAGACGGATTGCCTGAGCTCAGGAGTTCGAGACCAGCCTGGGCAACATGGTGAAACCCCATCTCTACTAAAATACAAAAAATTAGACGGGCGTGGTGGTGGGTGCCTGTAGTCCCAGCCACTTGGGAGGCTGAGGCAGGAGAATCGCTTGAACCTGGGAGGTGGAGGTTGCAGTGAGCCGAGATCATGCCACTGCACTCCAGCCTGGGCAACAGAGCAAGACTCGGTCTCCAAAAAATAAATAAATAAATAAATAAATAAATAAGAACATCACGTAAAATGGGATCAGAATCAATACTGTAGCTGAAGTCCAGGTAGATTGCAAATATTGCTTTCCCTTATCACCCTGGCCCATCACTCCGTATAGAAGGAAGTGAGACTGGTCTGGACAGTCTAATCTTTATAAAGCTGTTGTGGTTGTGACGCAGAATCTTGTTTTCTCACAGAAGATTGCAAATTGATAGTTTGATTATTTCTTCAAGTACCTTTCTGGATCTTGCAGTAAGACATAAAGCTTGGAATTACCAAAGATAATTCTTTCTCTCTTTATTAAATTTTGGCAACTTGTCTGTATTTGCCAGCCTTGAGGGTTTTTCTCTGTACTCTACAAATTTTTATAACAAGGTGGAAAATTCACTTATCCGCAGCTACTGCCTTTCTCCAATGCACAAATTCCAAAACGATACAAGTTATGTCAGTTCTACCTTTTAAAATTTTTCAAAGTATTCACCTTTTCATCTTTCTAATTTTAATGGCTTGGTTTAGGCCTTTGCCATCTCTCACTTCTATTTGTTAAAGCTGATAATTGATCTTGCTCCAAAAAAATTCTCCTCAATCAAGTCCACTCTCCGCATTTCAGTCAAAATCAAACATCCCAAAACAACATGAGACCAAAACAGAAAAAAACAAAAACAACAAAAAAACAAAATTCACAAACCAAAAAGCACAAATTTTTTAAAAAGCAAGGAATATAGCAAAACTAGTTATATCATGACCATGCTGTTAACCATCCTTCCTTCCTTCCTTCCTTCTTTTCCTCCTCCCCCTCCTCCTCCTTCTCCTTTTCTTTTCTTTCTTTCCTTTTTCTTTCATTTCTCTCTTTCTTTCTTTCTCTTTTTCTTTCTTTCTTCCTTCCTTCTCTTTCTTTCTTTTCTTTCTCTCCTTCCTTCCTTCCTTCCTCTTTCTTTCTTTCTTTTCTTTCTTTTGTGTATGTGAGACAGGGTCATCTTTGTCACCCAGGCTGGACTGTGTGGTGCCACCATAGCTCACTGTAGCCTCAAACTCTTGGGCTCAAGGGCTCTTCCTGTGTCAGCCTCCTGGGGAGCCAGGACTTCAGGTGTGCACCATCATACCTAACTTATTTTTTGTAGAGATGAGCATCTCACTATGTTGCCCAGACTGGTCTCAAACTCCTGGCCTCAGATGGTTATCTTACCTCAGCCTTCCAAAGCACTGGGATTACAGGAATGAACCACCATGCCTGATGCCTGTAAGTTTTCTATTGTTTCCCTAATGGCTATAGCACAAGGTGCAAACTTCCCAGCATGGCAGGCAACATCCTCAATAGATAATTCTGTGACCTCATCTTCCACTATCCCTTCTCAGCACCATGGACTTGATTAAGGCCATTTTCTTCCCACTCACACGATGTAATAATACCACACATATTTTTTCAAATTTCTAAAACAACCAGGGACTACCTCTCTGTTGGTCTTTGTGTTCCTGTGTCTCTAATACCTGTGGCATGACAGGCCCTAAAATAACAGATCAGGGGATGAAGAACACAAACTAGATCGATTATATTATTAGGTCCAACTAGATAAATCCATTTATTTATCTTTTAAAGGTATACTTAACCAGAGTGGTCTTTCTCACAGATTGGCTTTCTAACTCCCATAACTCGGTGTGATTATTTGATTCGTGTTCACCTGGCAGGACTGAGAGATGGTGGAAAAGGAGCAAAGACATAGTCTGGAATGAATGGGAAGGTACAAATTTATAAATAAAATTTACTGGCTCCACAGTTTCACTCTCGGTTTATCTAAGGACTCAGGAATCCCCATCTTGATCTACAGAATGTGTCATTTAGTGAATACAGGAAAAATCTAGATAAGTGAGTGAGCATAGGGGTTGAAAGTGGCCTTACTCTTTTTGTCCTCCAATTCAGGAGAAGCCAGGTGGAGATCTGCTCTAGCTGCACTGCCTGAGCTAGTCCAGTTGTGCTGCCATCTGCCATCAGGATAACTCATTCTTCCTGCAGATGGTATTCCCCGCTATCGAGGCCATTAAGGTCAGCTCAGGATACAGAGATAGCACCACATAAGTCGACCCTGAGATTTCTAACTCTTGGGCAACTCTGGCTTCTCCACCACAGATGGAAACTAGTAAAACAGGTGCATGTCAAAGTTGGTATTAAAGCAGCTTAGCCCCTTTATGTAATAGTGAGTGACCTCATTTTATATTACCTCATTAATCTGCAGATTTTCACATGGTTCAACTTTCAATGTGAAAAAGGCAAAGATTACTGCGAAGATGATAAAAATGAAATCCCTTTTAGTTTGAAAGAAGAGAGCTTTGGAGATTTCCAAGGGCCTAGAGCCAGGCCAGCCCTTCATCAAACCTTATCTTATCATCTCTCAGAGGCCCAGCAAGAAGAGATCTTTGGTTTCATTTTTTCACTTCTGTGTAAGCAGACAACTTAGCAGAAAGAGTGTAGGGAGGAGAGTTCACAGTGGGGCAGTGAACCCAACGGGGTGACCTAGAGGTTTTAGCCTGGAGTTTAGGCGCTCTTACTCTGCTTACCTTAGAGACAGCACAGAATTGCTTTTTGTTCTCTGCGTGATCCCACTAGGTGCACTGGAAGATCTTTACTCAACTATCTTCAGCCCCTCCTGAGTGTCTAATTAAGCCTCTTTTCTAGTCTTCTAGCCCTACCCTTTAGTCCCTGCAGTTGGTACTTCCCTGGATCCTCTCCCAATAGCTCAAGCACAGGTTGGCTCACAAAGCCCTGGCTTCCCCCAGGGTTCACAGGCAGCCTAAGATCTCAGTGAGAGAAAGAAAAGAACAGGTGAAAGCAAACCAAGGAATACAGGCTTCCATTCGGGGCATCAGCTTCCTGGTGAGGACCTGATCCCTCATGATGCTCCCTTGGCATGGCTTAGCTATTAGGCCGACTGGGATTTTGTCCAGACCTCTCTCCAGGTGAAGAAGCAAGCCCTGCTTCGGGCTGAGGAGATGCCATTAAGTCATTTTCTTAATGCCTTTCAGACCAGCTCTGAACTATAAATAAACCAAATGCCCAGGAGTAGCCACAATGCTAGCTGTAAAGTTATTTGCATCCTTCACTAGATCTGAATTCCCCTTATGCCAACTCTCCCTTTTAGAAACCCCACAAGGTTGGCAGGGCCACCACTCCTGCTGCCAATGTCAGTGCATTAGCACTTAGCTTAAGTGAAACACGTACGTTGGGCAGGGTGGGGGGGTGCTCATGGCTTCTTCCTCCTCTCTTTCCTAATGGAAACACTTCAGATAAAGAATTAGCCCTCTAATATATTGCATATACTTATTATATTGATTCCATTCAGGACTGCTAGTCCTTGAAAATAGTACTATATTTGCTAAGATTTTGTAGAATGATGAGTATGAGCGTGTAACGATAATAGCAACAATGAAGAAAATGATGATGAAATATTAATAACTAGTAGTGATAACAACTTAGGGTTCAATGAACACCTACTACAGGCTTCAGGATAGGTGCACTTTGTATTATGCATGATATGTGTTATTTCTGATCCTCAAAAACCCTGAGAGTTTTTCTAATCTTTAGATGAAGGAAAGGAGGCTTGGGGCCTTTAAATTACTCGTCCGAAGGCCCACGTGGGCAAGTAGGGCAGTCTGTCTTACTCCAATGACAAGTGGCCTTTCTACCCTTCCCAAATTGCCTCTATATTTAATTTCATGTGACAAGAAAAGCCAGAAGGGTTTAATTTTTAAATTCATTCAAAAATTTTAAAGCAGTCTCACTTCTTTTAAATTTCATGGGAAAGCCAGAGAGCCAATAAATTTCAAAATGTGAAATTCAGTGTTGGAAACTAAGGCCACCTTCCAGGAGATTAAGGTGGATTTCTTCACAACCATCATAAGCTAAAAATAGAACATTTAATATTCTCTTAGCTACATTGTCCAAGATATTTACTTTCCAAGCAATTCTTTTTTCTTGTAGGCTCTAGAGGTGTCATTGGTAATATAAAGAAGACAACATTCCAAAGGTTTACATGAGTTTAAAACTCAATTTTCTCCTCTTGTACAACTTTTTATTGCATTGTGGAAAGAACTGAGTTTCTTTGACTTCATAGATTTGGAGATCCGGTGTGTGTACGTGTGTGTGTGTGTGTTAAAAAAAGGGAAGGAAGAGCTTTTAAACAAATTATTTGTGTGAACTTGAAAGAAATTTCCATCCACATTTTAATCATAGGCAGAATGAACTTGAATATAACGAGAAGATTATTAACTCAGTTACCTATTCAAAACATTTGAATCAATTCACTGCCCATTGGATCATTTTGCATTTCATCACCTTTGTTTACCAGTATGATATTAGACTTTCTAATTGCTAAGGTTTGATAAGGTGCACAGTTTCTAGAGAAGTCAGAGACCCTAAGCCATATGACATCTAGAGAGAAAGAACTGGCAGGGAAAGGACATTCTCTAACCCTTGCCTTTATGAAAATAAAAATGTTGACCATGGGTTCACTCATTTGATTTTGTGATTGAAAATATAAATGTTGGCCGGCTGTGGTGGCTCACGCCTGTAATCCCAGCACTTTGGGAGGCCGAGGCGGGCAGATCACGAGGTCAGGAGATCGAGACCATCCTGCTAACATGGTGAAACCCCGTCTTTACTAAAAATACAAAAAAAAAAAAAAGAAAATATAAATGTTTAATATCTGAAACTGAGATATGGAAAGAAAATAACTAAAGTCTATTAAATTCTTTTATTAATTGCTTAGTATGAGCTAGACATTCTTCTAAGAGTTTGATACATATATTTGTTTCTGTTGAATCTTAACAACTCTGTGAATACTTATATCATCATCCCTATTTTATGTGCATATGTATGAAAACTGAGTTATACAGAAGAGTTCCATCACTCATCCAAAGTTACACAAGTTCGGGTCTAGAAAAGGTTGAGATGGGATTTGAACCCAGGTATTTAGGCTCTAGAACCTCTGCTTCTAACACTCTTCCATGCTGCAAGTATCCACAGAGCACAGAGAGTGAGTTCAGGTTGTCTATCTACCTACCGCTCCAAGCCATTAGCAGGAATAGTTTTCTGAAAAAGAACTCAGTTTAATTCTTTGTCCTCACAAATCAGAAAGGAACGTTCTGATTGCCTTCTGCATATTTTAGCCTTTGATAACAATCTTCTTAGCATCCTTTTTAAAGCTTTCGCGTACCATTTCTTTTAAACATCTACCGGAGTGGGTCTCTTCTCACCATGGGCTGAGGAAGACTTACCCATGACACATCCACCAGAGCATGCTGCACTGAGACCCTGCAAAAAATTACCAGACAGCTTAATCAACTCTGTGGTTGCTTGATAGCCATGGGTAAAAAGGGCTGGAGAAGCACTAACTATCATTTATAATTTAGCAGCGTTATTTTATGATGATCACCTCTGCTCTACTAGGTTTGTCTCATATCTACCTTGCCATTTTCAACAAAAGATGCTTTCCTCCAGTTCTCCTTCTGTTTTCCACTAGGGCATGTTATGTCTTGTCACATCAAGTCATGTTTGATGTGACTTGACATGGGTGCTGTGTAACGCAACCCAATCAATAGATGAATCAAGAACAGCCCTGGTGGGTCTTTCATGCAAAGCTGGGATCCAGGGTTGCAGACTGCTTTTTGACAGTTGCTACAGTTCTTTTGGTAACCAACTAATGACGGGGTTAGCGATATCCTCATAACATGTGAGAATGCTCTATTAGTTGTTTTTATTTTCCCCACTACGAGCTGCCTAGTCGGGAAAGCTGCAAAGGAAATATATTTCAATGGTACACACTCTCATTAGGTATATTTTGTGCATCTAGGACTGGCAACAAAATTTGTAGAGCCCAGTGCAAGATAAAAAATAAATGTACACCACCTGGTTCAAAATTATTAAGAATTTCAGGCTGGGTGTGGTGGCTCACGTCTGTAATTCTAGCAATTTGGGAGGCCAAGGCAGGCGGATCACCTGAGGTCAGCAGTTCAAGACCAGCCCCAACATGGCAAAACCCCATCTCTACTAAAAATACAAAAATTAGCCAGGCATAGTGGCACATGCCTGTAATCTCAGCTACTCGGGATGCTGAGGCAGGAGAATCGCTTGAACCGAGGAGGCGGAGGTTGCAGTGAGCCGAGATGGCACCACTGTACTCCAGCCTGGGCGACAGAGTGAGACTCCATCTAAACAAACAAACAAACAAAAAATTCAATTTTGAGATGGTAATGTCAGAGCACTTAATTAAGCATGGAGCTCTTCCAAGTGCAGGCCCCCGTGTGACTGCCCAGGTCGCATTTCCGTGAAGCCTGCCGTGTATACATGGCTCATATATGCTAACGGCTTTTGGTGTTGACATCAGATGTAGGGGTCTTCCTGTCTTTAGAAAGTGTACCCTGCATGATAGTGCACATTTTGAGGATGGCCTATCATGCCAGACACAAGAGAGAGAAGAGGCACGTCATTATAACTGCATTCAGGGATATTTCAATCGGTGCTGATTGCTACTTCTCCTTAAAGCACAGCAATTTGCTGCGCAGATTCTGTAGTGGTGGAAACGGCACCCACTGCTATTTCCAACCGCCGCCTACCTCCTTCTCCTCCTTACAACAGTTCCTTTCTTCTGTTTTGGTTTGGTTCATAATGCTTTGAGAAAAGATTACTTCCTTTACATTTTTACATTCCCACTTTTATTCTGAGACAAATCTCGCTGCTTCCTTTTGTTTTATTGGTCCTCTGTAAAATGGCAGCATCAGCATATTACACAATTAATTGGTGCAATTTATGGACTCAAATAACTGACCCTTTTCCTTTGAGCTTTAAGATATGTGTATTTGTGTGTGTGTGTGTGTGTGTCTGTGTGTGTTTTCACATCTACATCCAAACACATTTTTTAAGCAGCAAATATACTAGAACAAATTCATTTGGTATAGAAACACATGGCTTTAAAATTTGTTGAAATTTCTAAAAGCGCAATGGGCTTGAAACAGGAAAAAAATAAGAGGAAAAAATGAAAACAAAAAAGAATCTTTAAACCAAATATGTTCCTCTTCAAACAGGTTGGTATAATGGACCCAAATCTCTTGTTTCAAAACAAGTTAAGGAAAATTGTTTTAAAAATCCTAAACATTCAGTCTGTGAATATGATCCTGGGTCCTCTCAGAACTGCCAACATTTTAACACCAGCTGGCACCAGAGGCCCTGCTCTGAGGTTCTTTGACACAGCAACCCTGTCTTTGGAGATCTGAAAAAAGAAATTACCCAATTAAGATTTAATGGCCCTCCAGCCTTCCCAGACTGTGAATGAGAGGAGGCATATTTACAATCACAGTGCGCCATAAAATTTTATCCAGTTATATTGAATCAGCAGGGCTAAATTAGCCTAAGCTGTCCTGATGAGGACAGCCACATGTGCTCATGCAAGTCAGGGTGGCAGGAATTAGGACCACATGGGGTCAACAGTCAGGGAAATTTAAAGTGATGTTCCCTGGGCATGAGGTTAGGGTAAAGGGGTATGGAGATGTATTGGGGATGTAGAGTTCACCCAAGATGGTTATCATCTGTCTACAAAGAGATTCCACTAATCAAAAACAAAGTATTTCTCAAAAAAAGACCATCTTTTAGGTGGCATAGGTGTTTTTAAATGTTTTCTAGTAAAATTAACACATGCTCATTTTTAAAGGTTCATAATGCTTTGTGTGGTTCCAAGATATTTGGTTTTAATCACCTTTTAATTCTACCAGGCTTGCATGGAGAATTTCATTTTTTCTAACCATGAGTGTTATTTATATTTATGAAGGCTGAAGGACTAAGGCTCCTTTCTAACCAAAATCTTCTCTTCCTCCAAAGGTCAGGGATGATGTGAGCAGGTGGTCTAATAATTCCTCAGAACTCTTTTTCTCATTCTTCTTCTCTCTCTTCCTCTTCTGCCTTACCAAGAACACAGAAATGGTAAGTAGAAACAGCCCCAAGGCTGCAAAAAGGAGGCTTTCTTTCATTTGCTTTTGAAGAGAACAGGAGCACAATTTGCTATGAATACAGTACATTCATGACTCCAAGCCATACACCATCTCCTTCCATTTACTGCTCAGAAGACACAGAGGAGGCCTCACTCTGCCAAGACCAATGGAAGCCACAGCATCTGAAAGGTGAAGGGAGTTCTCCCAGGGGATTGTGCTGCCCAGCTCTGTGAGTGTGTGTTTGTGTGTCTGCATGTGTGTTGGGGCAGGGGAAGAAGAGAATGTGGAAGTAAAAAGAAGGGCGCAAGAGAACCATGAGTAGCAGCTCAAACTTGCTCTACTGGGGTTTCAACTCCTCCGCAAGACTGTCTGTGTTTTACCAATCTGCATTTTAAAATTAAGATTCTCTCAACCTCTGTTGCCCAAGACAGTAGCCACACTAAACACATCTGGCTGCTGAGAGCTCAAATGTGGCTGGTCCAAATAGATGTGCACTGTTAGTATAAACTACACACCAGCTTTTAAAATCTTAGTATGAAAAACAGAATGTACAATGTTTCACTAATAATGTTTACATTGATTACATGTTGAAAAGATATTATTTTGGATATACTGGATTAAATAGAATGTATTCTTAAAGTTAATCCCATCTATTTTAAAATACATTTTAATGATGCCATGAGAAAAATTGAAATGATATGCATAGCTTGCATTGTTTTCTACAAGACAGTGCTTCTCTCAATATTTCAGTCTCTGATGGGTGTAGAGGGAGGGAGGGTGTGTGTTGGAGGCAGAGTTGTGCATCCTCTTCCACATATGTACAATTCTTTGATCTTAGCATCCTGTCCTAATCACCCCAAAACTTCTCACTTGATTATCCCTAGCCCAGGAAGATATGACACATCCCAGCAAGGACTATCTACGGTTGTTAATTTCTCCATGTCCTGTAATCCTGCAAAGGAAATATATTTACAAGGCACTTATGCTTGGCAACTCTCTTATTTTTCTTAAAATATGGGTGAGGGACTGGTTCTGTGATTGAGCACAAAATGAGAGCCGCTCTGTCACGCCATCTTCCAAGCAGGTGGTATTATGCACCAGGCTATTTATGTAGCAATTCCAGAGCCCAAACAGGAAAAGAGAAAAAAAAAAATGAAAAAAAAAATCTTTACTAAAAATCCTTGATTTCCTTCAGGAGTATACAGAGCAGAAAAGACATTTGGTATTAGCAGTAGTAGTTCATTCTCTGGACCTTTTGTAATTAAAGCTATCTTTAAAGATAAAAAGCGATTAATACTATCTTCTTGTATTTGTATTGCTCTTTATAATTTAAAAAGCATATCTTCAGTTATTCTCTGATCTCTCATGATGACTATGTGACTTGAAGGGGTTTATTCCCATTTGCAAATGAGGAAACAGAGGCTGCCTGAGTTACTGAACATATATAATTAATGGTAAGCAAGGAGAAGCAGCCCAGTCATGAAACTATAATTCTAATTGTATCTTCCCCTCAGCTCTTTTTATACGTATGGCTTGGTTGCTCTCAATTAAAGGAACTTAAAGGTGTTCTTCTCCTCAAACTCTGTAAGATTCATAAGAAACCAGTAAACTCTTGGGAGGGGGCACACAGACCACTAAAGACCCTTGTCATAGCTGAGTCACTTGAAATCAGTTGATTTCATCCATAACTGTGGATATGGTATGGGTTTGATGACCAGAAAGGGCTAATTGTGAACAAACTGAGGGTCTCAAATGTTAACAAGCATTAGAATCACCTGGAGGACTTGTTGCCATACAAAGCCCTGTGCCCCATCTCTATAGTTTCTGATTCTGTAGATTTGGAGTGGGCCTGATAATTTGCATCTCTAACTAGTTCCCAGTTAATGCTGATGCTGCTGGTCCAGGGGCTACACGTGAAGAATCACTGCGTTAGGATGCTAATTACATGGCAGAAATTCATGGTGACAGAGGGCACATAAGTGCTGTGACAGCAAGAAAACAATGAAAATTGGTGTTTTGAAGCTGAGCTGGGTTTTCTTGAATGACCTTTTTTCGATCAGGATATCTCACATGAGTGAATTTCTGGGATACAGGCTATTTAAGAAATTAGAGCAGAAGGCAATAGAAGGTAGGCAGTAGAGATAAAAGGCAGACAGAGAGAGTGAGAAAAAGAAACAGAGAGACAAAGAGAGGCAGATGGAGGTGGACAATAATTTAAGATAAAGAACCTTTTGAAGCCAATGTACCAGATAAGAATAGAAGAGCAAATCGATACCACAGTTTCCTGTTGTACACATATTAAGAATAATCAAACAATAAAAAGGTCATTAGTTAGCTATTAAATGTTTACAATGTTTCCCCTGTGAAGGGTTATGGTCATTTATCATCATGGTTGAAGTCATTTAAAAAGTCTAAATACAGTTACCCAAATTGCCAGTGCAGGCAGAATCTCTTGCCTCTAAATTGGGGCCAAGCAATAGGATTTCAAAACTTTGTTAAAAAGTATAAAACTGTGAAAGCAGGTTACTTTTCAAGGAATGCAATCAACTACAGGTATTTTTGCCTATGACATAAATATAAATGTTAATGAAATTGATCACTCAACTGTCCCTGTTTCAACCTCCCAGAGCAGGGGAGGGGAGCACTTTCCATTCTTTTGAAATGTCCTCTTCCTATGCTTGTTTCTTTTCCCCACATTCCTTCATTTGTTTGCTCTATGTAATTCTAAGTTTAAAAAATGTTATGGAATGACAAGTATTATGTAGCAATGGTCAAAAATTAAATTACCCAAAGTACATTAACAAAAACCCTTGCTTTAAGAAATCACTCTCCTATTTCAAATCTGGGATAAATGAAATTTTCAACCAAATGGTTTTTGAGGCATTAAGTTGTTCATAGTGACACAGTGAAACAGTTTGATAATTATAAAGCAGCGTGTCACTTCAGAGAGTAATTTTTCATTTGAGAGAGCCCAATAAGCCAGTTTTCACAGGAAGTGCTTTCCGATTCGGTGGTTGTGGGCATGGAAGTAAAGTGTTTTCTGGCTCCTGGTTGTCATAAATACATACCTGAATACACATTGCCCACACTTGCACGGTCTCAGCACAATTTTGGAATAGGCCTCCTTTTTGCCCTGCTCAGGTAAAAGTTGGAAAGAGTGCAGCCGTAGAAAGCTATGGCTTGCACATTTTTTTTTATGGGTAAAATTTATAGACTAATGTATCTACTTTTAGCATGACTATTGTTAAACCTGGAGATCAAGCAAAGTGACACTGAGTATATTGCTTTATCAATTGGATTCATTCGAGTGAAAAATGCTGATCAGGCCATGTCTATCCCTTGGGTGCCGAAACCCTACTTCAAGTCTAGAATGGTCGATACATAAAAGTCAAATTCATTATAATTTGTAGCTTTTTTTTTCTTGAAGAAGCACGCAGTTCTCAGTACATCAATATCAACTCTTAAATCCACATCAGATGGAGAGGGTAGAGCACAGTAATTCAATCTCTTTACACTTAATATGGTCAGGAAGGGAGAATGAAAACAGCCTCTTGTAAAAATGATGGAAAAAACAGGATGCAATCACTCTGATGGAGCGGTGCAAAGGAGTCATTTTACACCAACCGTTACCAGGGCAACAAAATACAGTGAGCCCTATACATCTAACAGGTGACATTTTAGCTAAGAAATTGCTTCTTTGGTATTTTTCCTGTCTATGAAAAACAATGTTACCAGCGTTTTCACTTGTCATGTACAATAGGGCAACATATTCCTGCTGACAGACCATAATGGAAAAATAGAGGAGTTACATAGTATTACAGTCTAAGTTTTTGGATACATGTTAATATGCTCTTTAAAGAGATTTCAGACACTTTCCAACACCCTGGAGACTCAAGGGACTGAAATCTCTGCATACATCTATGCCTACGACTTGGAGTTTAGATAAGGAGAAAGTACTTTGTTTCCAGAATGTGGTGTAAAGTCCTAGATATACTTTTAAGAAAAGTAATTAATATAATTGTCTCATGTCATGAGGCCCCCTAGCTTTGCAAACTCATTATTGTATCCCTACAGGTCTTAAAGAAGAAGAAAAGTAAGAAAATGATATTTTCATAGCAGAATAGTCTTCTCTTTCCAGTTTATCCCCAAGGTAATTTGGAGTTGAAAAAATAAGAGATGGAGAAATGAGGTTTTCCAAGAGACCACTAAACAGTTTTACAGAACACAAAGTCAATGTTTTCTTAAGTACCTGGAGAAGATGATCATCCCTCTCTCTCCAAAAAGAAGTCATGCAGAATGGCTTAGAAAATCCTGCATTAGTATCTCTCTTTGGATTTTGTTTTACTGCCCATCTAAGGAATTTTTATGGGCCAAAGCTACTCTAGTTCTTCTAGGCTTAGATTCCAAAGGGGAATATTCAAATTTGTGGCTGGATCATTATTTTTCCTTCTCATGATGTTCTGTTGGAGCCAATGATGTACAATAATAGATTTGAGAATTAGGAGAGAGTTTAGAGAATGATTAGATGTACTTTCATCTGTACAGATCAGTAAACTGGTATCCAAGGAGGCCAGAGAATGTTACAAATGGGACTAATCCCCTAATGCTGGAGCCAGTGCTGATTCAATCACTGTGATTAATTGTAATTACCACAATAACTAATTTCAATTACTTAAATATCATTCCAATATTTACTGAGCACCTGCTACATACCCAGCCTTCTGGGATATAGAATTAAATAAAGCACAGTCACAGCCTGCTGGGCACCCACAATCAGGTGGAGTGGCAGAGAGTTATAAATACAGTGGGCTGAGTGATCTGCTGAGTGGTCTACTGAAGATACACCCAAAGCATTGTGGGAGACAGAGTTAGGAAAGCTCTTGTTTAAAGCAAAGGTTTTATGTTGTCAGCTGCCAAAACTAACCCCTCCCCTCACCATTATGCTCAAATAGGAAGTCACATATAAACCAATACATCTGTGTCAACAGCCAGAAATCTCTCTTTAAAAATTTTTATTGGGCTAAAAACTACATTAAAAGTTTGCCATCTTGACCATTTTTGAATGCACAGTTCAGTAGTATTAAGTATGTCCACATTGTTGTGAAACAGATCTCCATAACTTTTCATCTTGCGAATCTGAGACTCTATACCCAACTCTCTTACTCTTCCTACTCCCTCAAGCCCCTGGTAATCACCATTCTACTTTCTGGTTCTATGAATTTGACTAGTTTAGATATCTCATAGAAACAGAATCATACAGTATTTGTCATTCTGTAACTGGCTTATATCACTTAGCACAATGTCTTAAAGGTTCATTCCTGTTCTAGCATATGCCAGAATTTCCTTACTTTTTAAAGCTAAATAACCTTTCATTATATGCATATACTGCATTTTGTTTATTCATTCATCCATCCATGAACAATTGGGCTGCTTCTCTGCAGCTCTTCATTATTATAATTCTGCTGTGAACGTGGATGTACAAAGCGAACAGATCTATCATAACACAGAGAAAGGCCAGACATCACAAGGGGAAGCTTGGAAAAGGAGAAAAATGAAAAAAAAAAATTTTAATCATGTTTGTGAGTGTGTGTGTGTGTGTGTGTGTGTGTGTGTGTGTGTAAGTAGTTAAGGGAGATAAAATGCCAAGGTAATTGCTTTAAGAATTCTTGTCTAACTTCAAATTTGAAATAAATAAAATTACCTGAATTTCACCACTTATGGTCCCATTAAATAAGGTAAATAAATACTAAAAAACTGAGGTAAAAACACTCAATAAAAAAGGACAAGAAATGGTAAGATGACTGAGGCAATGTAAAAGCAAGGAAGTCATGACCTAATGGGGGAAAAGGAAAAAAACAAACAAAAAAGTGGATCATTTCAGCATTAACTCAAAAGTCCACAGTCCAAAGTCTCATCTGAGAGAAGGCAAGTCACTTACACCTATGAGCCTGTAAAATCAAAAGCAAGTTAGTTACTTCCTAGATACAACGGGGGTATGACATTGGGTAAATACAAATGGGAGGAATTGGCCAAAACAAAGGGGCTACAGGCCCCATGCAATTCTGAAATCCAGTAGGGCTGTCAAATCTTAAAGCTCCAAAATGATCTCCTTTGACTCCATGTCTCACATCCAGGTCACATCGATGCAAGAGGTGGGGTCCAGTGGTCTTGGGCAGTTCCACCCCTATGGCTTTGCATGGTACAGCCTCCCTCATGGCTGCTTTCACAGGCTGGTGTTGAGCGTCTGCGGCTTTTCCAGTCACACAGTATAAGCTGTCAGTGGATCTACCATTCTGGGGTCTGGAGGACGGTGGCTTTCTTCTCACAGCTACACTAGGCAGTGCCCCAGGACTCTGTGTGGGGGCACCCACCACATATTTGCCTTCTGCACTGCCCTAGCAGAGGTTCTCCATGAGGGCCCCACTCCTACAGCAAATGTCTGTCTGGACATCCAGGTGTTTCTATACATCTGAAATCTAGGCAGAGACTTCCAAGTCTCAATTTTTGACTTCTGTGCACCTGTAGGCTCAACTTCACGTGTAGGCTGCCAAGTCTGGGGGCTTGCACCCTCTTAAGCCATGGCCTAAGATGTACCTTGGCCCCTTTTAGCAATGGCTGGAGTGGTTGGGATGCAGGGCACCAAGTCCCTAGACTGCACACAGCAGAGGGACCCTGGGCCTGGCCCACAAAACCATTTTTTCATCTTAAGCCTCCAGGCCTGTGATGGGATGGGCTGCCACAAAGGTCTCTGACATGCTCTGGAGACATTTTCCCCCATTGTCTTGGTGATTAACATTCTCCTTCTCAATACTTACACACATTTCTGCAGTCATCTCAAGCTTCTTCTCAGAAAATAGGATTTTCTTTTCTATCACATAGGGTGCAAATTTTCCAAACTTTCATGCTCTATTTCTGTTTTAAAACTGAACGCCTTTAACAAAACCCAAGTCACCTCTTGAATGCTTTGCTGCTTAGAAATTTCTTCCACCAGATACCCTAAATCATCTGTCTCAAGTTCAAAGTTTCACAACGCTCTAGGGCAGGAGCAAAATGCCTTCAGTCTCTTTGCCAAAACATAACATGAGTCACCTTTGCTTCAGTTCCCAACAAGTTCCTCATCTCCATCTGAGACCACCTCAGCCTGGATTTCATTGTCCATATCATTGTCAGATTTTGGTCAAAGCTATTAAAGAAATCTCTAGGGAGTTCCACACTGTCCCACATTTTCCTATCTTCTTCTGAGCCCTCCAAACTGTTTCAACCTCTGTCTGTTACCCAGTTCCAATGTTGCTTCCACATTTTCGGGTATCTTTTCAGTAGCACCCCATCCCAGTACCAATTTACTGTATTAGTCCATTTTCATGCTGCTGATAAAGATACCTGAGACTGGGCAATTTACAAAAGAAAGAGGTTTAATGGGCTTATAGTTCCAGGTGGCTGGGGAGACCTCACAATCACGGTGGAAGGTGAAAGGCACTTCTTACGTGGTGGCGCAAAAGAGAAAATGAGAACCAAGCAAAAGGGGTTTCCCCTTATAAAACCAACAGATCTTGTGAGACTTATTCACTACCATGAGAACAGTATGGGAGAAACTGCCTCATGATTCAATGATCTCTCACCAGGTCCCTCCCACAACACATGGGAATTAGGTGAATACAATTCAAGACGAGACTTGGGTGGGGACACAGAGCCATACCATATCACCAGGCATAGTAGCATGCACCTGTAGTCCCAGCTACTAGGGAGGCTGAGGCATAGGAATTATTTGAACCCGGAGGCAGAGGTTGCAGTGGGCTGAGATAGCACCACTGTATTCCAGCCTGGGCAACAGAGCAAGACTGTGTTTCAAAATATATATATATATGTCAGAAGTAATTTTTCATATTTGCATTCATCTGGGCTAGAGAATTTTCTTTCCAACTTTATTTTTCATATTAAAACATTTGACCTTTATTTGTCATTATGAATTCTTTGTAAATATTACTTTTCATGTCTGTAATATTCCATTAACTGGGTGGATAATAATTTCTTTAATTTGTACTCTATTATTGGCTATTTAGGTTTATATTTTATCTTTCTCCTATTAAAAATAATGCTGTGGCAAGGTGTGAGGTTCATTGTTTTATTTTGATTTTGTGATAGCAAACTGAAGCTATTAATTATATTAATACAGTTAAATCTGTTTATGCTTTCCTCTATGATGTCCTCCACTGGTTCTAAACTTGGAAAGTTTGCCACCACTTTAAAACTGTAATAAGAAGTCAGTGCTTTTTCATTATACTTTTAAAACATTGAGGTTCTTCTTTTTCTTCTACTCCCTAACAAATCCGTAAATTTTCATGAATCTTGTGAGGTATGTATTTAGATAATATTCTTTTCCTAAATACACAATCAATTCTTCAATAATTGACTTATTGAACAATAATTTTTCCTACCGATTTATGGCATCACTTTATATATATATGGTAGATACTAGCACACCCTGTGGGCTTTTTCTGAGCAAAGTAGTTGTACTTTGAAGAGCCATCAAGCTATTAAAATATAGTAGGAAAAAATTCAGAATTAGATAACATAGTTTCATGTGTTAAGATGAGAACCTTATTAAATATGAATCATAATGATTCCTCATCTAGTTTTGTTAAAAATATTTTTTGGTATTTTCATGAGTAAGCATTAAGTGGATGAAGCATTAATTTTACAAAATGTATTTGTAAACTCTGGTGATAAGGAGCATCTCATCCTCAGGCTTAATTTTAATTTTAATTTTAATTTCTTCAAATGTAATTCATTCACAATCCTCTCAGGAATCTCATGAGTAATTATAGATACGGTATTAATCACATATTCTGGGTATAAATGGTGTTATAGAAAATGTAATCTATAAAATAACCACAGTAAATTCTGCCATGAGATGTAAATAAATGTAACCGCTGTTAATTTGAACACAAGATGGCCAGTAGAGTAGGGAGAGCAGGGTGCCATTTATTATTCTTCAGAGGGCTTTTGGTTTCTCAAATGAAAGTTGTGAGAAAAGTAAAAAGTGTTGCAGTCAGAAAGCAACATGATGCAAGATGGGAGAAAGGCCTAGAATAAAATTTCTGAAACTTTGTACAAATTTCTGAAACTTTGTAAAAAATTTAGTAACTGATTTCTTGACTTTTCCATTTTCTGGGGAAGAAAGGCAGCAATAATCATGGAGGAAAAACTGAGAGCAAAAGTTTGTAGCCTACAATTTGTAAATTAGAAATATATAAAAGTAAAATGGTACATCAGCGAAAATATATTTTTGTGCTGACATTTTAATTTTAGTAAAATATATGAAGAATATAAGCTTTATGTTTAAATGTCAAGACAATTTTAGTCATATTAATGATTATAAATAATAAATGATGATTTAAACTTTGAGAAATATTTACTTTCCTATACCACTTTCTTTTCTGTCCAATTTCAACTACTTAAAAAATTCCTATACATTAGATTATACGTACAGATGGATTAATCTCTGGGGACTATTTTAATAACCTCCTTAATACTAGTGTCCCTAACACTATTGTCATTTGCCTCCTTGTAATCATCCTCTATTATGCTAACAGAACAATTTATGATTTGCAGATTCGTCACTATTCCTTTTATTCTACGGAATAAAGTCCAAATTCTTTGGCTTCAAGTACAATTTGACTATTCCCTAATTTCCCACTTTGATCTCCAGTTCCTGGAAACCTCATGTTCAGCGAACAGGAATTTCTAAACTCAGAACCTTTGCTTATCTTTCTACCTGGATTGCTATTCTGCAAACCTATGCTCCTGAAGAATTGCTGATGGGATGTAAATTTTTTTTTAAAAAGTCATCTAATAGTGCATTAGAAATAGACATAAGCAAAGAAATACCAACCTTGCCAAATAAGCTGACCCCAAAGTACAAGGACAGTGAAAAAGGAGTCAAGTCAGCTTAACCCCAACTGGCATTTACAAGATTAACAATATGGTTTGCAATGCACTTGGAAAGAAACCAACCGGCTTTAAGATAATTAAGTGCTACCATCAAGGAAGGATTATGCAGGTGCCAAATAAGGTTGTCTGGGACACCAAATCCCTTCCTATCTTTTAATGCTGTAAAAATAATTAAGAACTTGAAGAAGTATGGCCTTAATCGTATTTGTGATACTATAATTCTGACTGAAGAAAGACTTAGGACGGGAAGCTAGATGGAGTGAAGACAGCAAACAACAAGAGAGTCACACGTTTGTTTAATATGTAAATCCAAAAAGTTCTTGAGTACTCAAGATCTTTTCATTCTTCCTCTAGCTCTTGTCAAGTTAGTACAGGCAAGAAATCATGTAGTTGCACATCCACATTTTCTTGCCTCTTCTGCAAAAAAGGTACTATACACCAGGAAAGAAAATGCTTGCTCTTCTTTCTGGCATGAGAAATGAGAGAGATCTTGTTGGCATGTTCTTACCAATGCCCAGGAGGGCTGGGTCGACCCAGCAGGGTAAGTGTAGTAAAACCAACCACTACTACCTCATCCTTAAAGTCCAGCTTGAAAACCATTTCTTCTCAGTGTTTTTGTTTTTGTTTTTAATTTGTCCTTGATTTTCCAGACAGATTTTAATTACTTGTCGTATTTTTCTGTAGGACTTTATACAAACCCACAACATAATATTTTGCATTGTAGACATACCCGCACAAAAACCCACAACTGTTTGAATTCATTAAGGCTGGGGGTTTAGAGTTTCATCTTTTATAGTTTCAATGCCTTGAGTATAGTCTGTATTAGAAAAATGTTACTTTCATTGAATTGTTAAATTAAGCTATGAAGCCACAGTTTTCTAAGTCACACTGAAGTATCTTTATTCTTGAAGTTTACTTCAATAGTTTCATGAAATCTTCCCTTTCCCTACAGCCTGTGACCAATGACCTTTTTTCTCTAAACTCCCATGACCATGAGACTCTAGAGCCACATGCATGCCCAGGGCCGTTCACATTCCCAAGAAATTCCTGAAAAGGCCCTAAGCTCTCACCTCTGCTGGCTTTGAGTCTCTGCACAAACAGATTCAAAGCTAACAAAGAATTGTAAAACACAATACTAATTGTCAAAGACATGCTCTAAAACACACAGAGCCCCTCTGTAAAGACTGGAAGATTCTTTTTGTTTGTTTTGGTTCTGGGCATTTAAGACAAAATATATCCAATAATTAGTTAACCATTAAGCTAGTGAAAAAGATACTTCAGTGGCCATGTACAACAAAGAATACTGAGTTTACAAAAGTAGTTTAGAAAAGTTACTAAACAAACAAAAATAATAAAAATGACTACAGTATGCAGCAACAACAAACCCTGGGGTTAGAGGGAAATCTGATTTCCAGAGGTTGCCACATTAAAATATTAAAATGTTCAGTTTTTTAATCAAAACTTATGAGGCATGATAGGGAATAAGAAAATATGGCTCATGGCCGGGCGCGGTGGCTCACGCTTGTAATCCCAGCACTTTGGGAGGCCGAGGCGGGCGGATCACGAGGTCAGGAGATCGAGACCACGGTGAAACCCTGTCTCTATTAAAAATACAAAAAATTAGCCGGGCGTGGTGGTGGGCGCCTGTAGTCCCAGCTACTCGGAGAGGCTGAGGCAGGAGAATGGTGTGAACCCGGGAGGCGGAGCTTGCAGTGAGCCGAGATCGCGCCACTGCACTCCAGCCTGGGTGACAGAGCAAGACTCCGTCTCAAAAAAAAAAAAAAAAAAAAAAAAAATAAAAAAAAAAAAAAAAAAAAAAAAAAGAAAATATGGCTCATATGCAGAAATAAAGCAATTAATAGAAGCAGTCTCAGAGAAAGCCCATACATTGTATTTACCAGGCAAATATTTTAAACCATCTACTTAAAAATGTTCAAGAGCTAAAGAAAAATTTGTCTAAAGAACTAGAAAAAAGCATGAAAATGACATATCAGAAGAGACACAAATTATAAAAAGTAACCAAATAGACATTCTAGAATTGAAAACTACAACAACTAAAATGAAAAATACATCAAAGAAGACTTGAGCAGACAGAAGAGTCATTGAGCTTGAAAACAGCTCAATGGAGACCATCTAGTGTGAGAAAAAGAAAGAAAAAAGAATAAAGGAAGTGAACAGAGCCTAAGAGACCTGTGGGACTCCATGACATGTACCAAGATATGCATAATGGAAGTCCAGAAGGAGAAAAAGAGAGAGAGAGAGAGAGAGAGAGAGAAAGGGGCGAAAATAATATTTGAAAAAATAGTGGCTAAAAACTTCTAAAATTTGTTGAAAAAATATTAATCTACACATGTAAGAAGCTAAACAAACCAAGAAGTATAAACTCAGAGACACACCTAAGAAACATCATAATCAAACTGTTGAAAGCCAAAGACAAAAAAATAAAAAATAAAAAATAAAAAAAATAAAGTCTTGAAAGCAGCGAAAGAAGTGACTCATCATGAACAAAGGATCTTTGGGAAGAGTAACAGCTAATTTCTCATCAGAAACAATGGAGCACAGGAGGCAGTGGGATAATGAATTCAAAGTGCAGAGAGAAAAATATTGTCAATGAAAAATTCCATAGTTAGCAAAGATATTCTTCAAAAATGAAGGAGAAATTAATATATTACCAGATAAATTTTAAAATGAGAGCTTATCACATGCAGACCTGCCCTATAAGAAATGTTTTAGTCTTTCATGCTGAAATAAAAGGACACAAGAAAATATCTTTATACGAATAAATAAAGAACATCAGCAAACGTAAATATTTAGGTAATATAAAAGGCAGCACTATGTATTTTTATTTGTAACTCCTCTTTTTTCCATCTTATTTAAAAGAAAATTGCATAAAACAAGTATAAACCTATATATTAATGGGCACATATGTGCAAAGATGTAATTTGTGACAATAATAAAGCAAAGAGGAGGGAAGGGGACAGAGTTATATAATACATTGTATACTTTTTGTTTTTAGATGGAGTCCTGCTCTGTTGCCCAGCTGGAGTGCAATGGTGTGATCTCAGCTCACTGTAACCTCCGCCTCCCTGGTTCAAGCAATTCTCCTGCTTCAGCCTCCTGAGTAGCTGGGACTACAGGCAAGTGCCATCACGCCCAGCTAATTTTTGTATTTTTAGTAGAGATGGGGTTTTACCATGTTGGCCAGGATGGTCTTGATCTCCTGACCTCATGATCCGCCCACCTCGGCCTCCCGAAGTGCTGGATTATAGGCGTGAGCCACCGCGCCCAGCCTATTGTATACTATTGAAATTGGTTTAATATTAATCTTAGCTCTGAATCTAGATATTATAAATTAAGATGTCATTTTAATCCCCAGGCAATCATTAAGAAAAAAAAAAGTAGTAAAAAAAAACGAGAATTAAAGAAAACACACTAGACAATATTCATTTAACACAGAAAAGAAGTATTGGAGGAAGTGAGGAATATAAAAGATATAAGACAAAAATAAAACAAATGGCAAAATGGCAGAAGTACATCTTTATAGACTGGATAAAAGAAAATGTGGTACAGATACACCATGGAATACTATGCATCCATTAAAAAGGAACAATATCATGTTCTTTGCAGGGACATGGATGAAGCTGGAGACCATTATCCTTAGCAAACCAATGCAGGAACAGAAAACCAAATACCACATGTTCTCACTTACAGTTGAGAGCTAAATGATGGGAACGCCGGACACATAGAGAGGAACAGCACACACTATCAGAGGGTGGAGGGCGTTAGGAGGGAGAGGATCAGGAAAAGTAACTAGTGGGTACTAGGCTTAATACCTGGTGACAAAATAATCTATTCAACAAATCTCCATGACACAAGTTTACCTATGTAACAAATCTGCACATGTACCCCTTAAAATAAAAGTTAAGAAAAATAATTACATGTAAATGGATTAAGAGTTTTCATCAAAAGGCAAAGGTTGCAACAATTAATTTTTTTAAAAAACAAACATGGACCAAGTGTATGCTTTCTATGAGAGACTTAACAATAGATTCAAAGGCACAAATAGGCTTCACGTGAAAAGATGGAAAAATATATTCTGTACAATCAATAACCAAAAGTGAGCTGGAGTGACTATACGAACACCAGACAGAATAGACTTTAAGTAAAAAACTGTTACGAGAGACAAAGGACTTTATATAATGTTAAAAGAGTTAATATATAACAATTATAAACATACACACCTCTAACAACAGAGCCTCAAAATACATGGAGAAACACTAACAGAATTGAAAGGATAAAGTTCAACAATAATAGGTGGGGACTGCAATATTCCACTTTCAATAATAGAAACAATGACGAGATAGAAGATCCATGATGCAATAGGAGACTTGCACAACACTATAAGCCAAGTAGACCTAACAAACAATTATAAAACACTTTATTCATCAACAGCAAATAAACATTCTTCTCAAGTGCACATGGAGCATTCTCAGGGTAGAATATATATTAAGCCACAAAATGTGTCAATACATTTAAAAAGATTAAAATAATAAAAATATGCCCTGGGCGCGGAGGCTCACGCCTGTAATCCCAGCATTTTGGGAGGCCGAGGTGGGTGGATCACAAGGTCAGAAGATCGAGGCCATCCTGGCTAATGCAGTGAAACCCTGTCTCTTCTAAAAATACAAAAAATTAGCTGGGCGTGGTGGCGGGCGCCTGTAGTCCCAGCTACTCGGAGAGGCTGAGGCAGGAGTATCGCTTGAACCCGGGAGGCAGAGGTTGCAGTGGGCCGAGATCATGCCACTGCACTCCAGCCTGGGTGACAGAGTGAGACTCATCTCAAAAAAAAAAAAAAAAAAAAAAAAGCTCTGTGACTACATGTAATTAAACCATAAAGCAGTAACAGAAAGACATGTCAAAAATTCACAAATATGTTCAAATTAAACAATAATGAATAAAAAATATTACAAGAGCAAACAGAAATACTTTGGAATGAGCAAAAACATACTAAAACTTAGGAGATGCAGTAAAATCAGTGCTCAGAGACAAATTTATAGCTGTGAATACCTACCTTAAAAAGAAATAAGATACCAAATCAATAACCTAATTTCTCATCCTAAGAAACTAGAAAGGCAAACAAAAACCAAAACAAAAAAAAAGGAATAATAATTTCAGCTGAGACAAACAAAAGAGTACAAAAAAGAATACAGAGAATCAATGAAATCAATTCTAGTAATGCTACTAAGTATTTTCAAATTAAAGAATTCTTTAAAATCAGGAAGGAAATAATGTCAGTTGCAGTAGAAATCGGCCAAGGTGTGAAAACAGAAATACAAATTGAACGTTGTGGACAAAAATATAAAGTTATTTAATGTTGACTCCTTGATCTGTATTGAAAGGGGTAAATATAAAGAACTAAGATACATTCCTTCTGGAAGGACAAGGATCAAAGGAAAGAAATAGACAAAGTTTTACACCGTATGGCATCAAGCAGTGATAACTGAAAGGAAATTGCTGACTTTTAACATGGTTCTGATTTCAGAAGACATTGTATAGTCTAGAAGAATATCAACTAGAATCACACCACCACCGAAAGTTTCAAAGGTGCCAAAGGAAGCCCAGGTCATTAAACTAAACCACTCCCCACATTACTATCATAGACATTGAATGGACCTACAGTGGAGGACTAATATAGTCCCACAATGTCAGATGTCTGGATGATTTAAGGAATGGGAACAAAATGAGTAGATTTTTGGTGTCCGTAGATAAGGGAATCCAAAAATCCTTGGTTCTTCACATTTGTTGCCTCTCTTACAGATACTGAGCCGTGATAATAATCATTAAGCTGTGGCCACTACTCTCTAATATCTCCTGTGAAAAACTGTGGACAGGGAGACCATAAAAGCAACCTCTCCCCATGTCCTGAGACTAAAGACCACATGGCTTGGACTTCTTTCTTGCCCAAGTGTGCAAATAACTCTAGAGACAGGTGTATACTGAATGAGTTCTCTTGTTTTTAAAGCACCAGTAATTCTACTTTTTTAATATTCCCTCATCCCTCGACTTCTCTAAGAATCACCAAAACAATAAATAAAACAATTATGTGCCACTTTCACCGATAAAACTGGCAGTATTTAAAAATATACACACATATTATACAGATTTGGTAAGTGTGCCTAAAAGCAGCCACTCTCAGTATAATGCTAGTTCAAATAAATATTTATATAAGCTTTTTGTTGAATAAAATAAATTAAGAGTGGTGTAGCCTCAAAACTACATACTTCCTGAAGTAGGAAATTATTCTAAGGAAATAGTAATGTCGTCAAAAAAGATTTGTGTTTCTAATAACAGCAAAAACTACCAAAAACACTAAAATCCAATGGGATATTCTTAAATTTGCCCTACAGAAAAGGGAATACATGCTCACTATAAAATTCTTTGCATTTTTAGGTATATAAAATAGTTTAAATTTGAAATACTCTAAATTGTCTCTTTTTTCTTTCTCCTCAGTGGCAATTAAGATAATAAATTCTGAGTTTTATAATGTAATACATATAATTTATAATATAATAGTAACTCATACATAATATTTGTAATTTAAATTATTTTAACTAATTTCCATGTAATAAACTAACTTGTTTTGTTATATTCAAAATTATATTTTTGAGATCTAACTATTGACAAAGACTCTCTCCTATGACCAAAACTTTAGTCGAGCACCTTTGAGTCATCTGCTGGGTTTCCTTCTCTGACCTTGCAGAATCCGGTTTGAGCAAGAATCCTGCCATGTCAGTTTAGTGAAAACCCTCCAACCTTGGTATCTCGCCACCTCATTACCTGATATCTCCCTGGCTTGCTTTCAACAAAAATTTTGTTGAGTCTTTCTAGCAAAAGTTACCTTACCCCTGATGTTTTCCTTACCAATTTTTCATCCACTGATGCCCACCCTGTTCCTTGGCTATAAATTCCTACCTTGTTGGACCTGAAATTGACTTCACTCTCTCTCCCTAATGGCAGGACTCCATTGCAGTGGCCCCTGTGTCTATCACCTTGGCCCCCATTAAGCTTACCATCTTTAACAAATACCAAGAATTACTTTTTTATTTACATTATATTAACACATATAAATCTAATTTATTTATTTTTAACTGTAGTATTCCACTGTATCATTGTATAATACACAATTTATTTACTCGCTCTCTTACTGTGGACCACTTAAATTGTTTCCAAATTTTCAATATAACAGCATCATAATAAACATCTGCATATAGCTTCACAATTTATATGTCAGTATTTCTCTAAGGTGGCATCACAAACTTTTTGGCCTAGGACTTTTTGCACTCTTAAAAATTATTGAGAATGCCAAAGAGTGTTGTCTATGTGGATTATATTTATCAATGTTTATAGTATTGGAAGTTAAAATAGAAATTTTAAAAATATTTATTAATCTGTTTTAAAAATAACAAGCCCATTATATCTGAACATAGGTAGCATATTCTATTAAAATAACTATATTCTACAAAAAAAGAAAAATACAATTTTTTACATTTTTACAAATCTCTTTCACTAATGCCTCATTTAATAGAACAAAATTGGATCATAATATTTGCTTCTGCATTCACCCTGTAAGTGACATGCATCTTTGGTTGAAAGAAATCCTGATTCACACAGATGTCTTGTTGGAAAAAGAGAGATAGATTTCAATAGCCTTTTTTGATTATTTTAGATATTCTTCTTTGATACTATACAAAGTGGTATTTCTAAAAGATTCATTACAATATAAATCTGAAATCATAACAATACACTTTTCATACACTTTTGTTAAAATCTGTTGGTCTATCTTGCATGTTGAATTGATCTGTGCCATGATTTTCTAACATCATACATTGATCATTTGGAAAATACTGGTTCACTGAGTTTGCAGATCTTCTAAATGAGGACACATTTCATTTATACAATATTTAAAAATCATATTTGTTAATATCACACAAGTTTCATCAGGAAAAGTTTATACTAGCAGCTGTTAATCTCACAGTAGCTAATACAACCTTATCAAAATTCTAAGTTTTGGCCCAGGGATGGTGGCTCACTCCTGTAATCCCAGCACCTTGGGAGAGTGAGGCACAAGGATCACTTGAGGTCAGGAGCTTGAGACTAGCCTGGCCAACATGGTGAAACCCTGTCCCTACTAAAAATACAAAAATTAGCCAGGTGTGGTGGCACACGCCTGTAATTCTAGGTACTTGGGAGGCTGAAACAGTAGAATCGCTTAAACCCAGGAGGCAGAGGTTGCAGTGAGCCAAGATCTTGCCACTGCAATGCAGCCTGGGCAACAGAGTGAGACACCTCCTCAAAAAAAAAAAAAAAAAAAAAAAAACAACTAATTTTTGCCTAGAAGCTTAGATTTTTATTGTATCATTGGTACAAATATAATCCATGTTTGTCTTGAAATGACAAATTCACTTTGTTCATTTTAATGTCTGCTATGTATCCTACTGAATAAGTGTAATTTGTCAGTCATTCTTTCAAGTAAAAATGGTGTCCCATAAATAAAAGCAGCTAATTCAGCTCATAACTTAATCACACTAGTGTTCTATACCCTTTAGTATACAACAGAAATATTTCATGCTTAATTGCAATTTTGTCACATAGAATATTAAAAGGATGTGCATTCAAGATGCAAAATGTTAGAAATTTAATAATTTTTACTGATTTATGAAGGATATTTGTAAGTAAAACTATTTTTGAACTGCAAGTGCACAGTGGTGAAGAACTTGAACTGTAGTACACTTTTGTGCTTCTGCCTTGATTTGCGCTAACCGTTTTTTGTTTCTTTGTTTGTTTATCTTCCATTGCTTTAAACCATCAGTGCAAATGTCAACACAGAGAAAAAGACAAATATGGCCTTCATATTATAATAAAAATAATTTTGACTTTCAGACAGTCTGAAAAGATCTCAGCATCCCCCAGGGGTCTGTGAACCACACTTAGAAAACTACTCCACTAAGATATATACTTAGAAAAGGAATCATTGGGATGAAGAATGAGAGCTTGGTCAGCTTTCTGAGATTACTAAACTGATGTCTATGTTTCCAGCAGCCATGCTTGAATATTCCCTTTTTCTGTCCATCCTTTGCAACCATTGGTTTTTATCACATTTAAGAACTTTGGCCAGGCTCTTGGGGCTATACAAATGACTGTGTTGTTTCATTTCATTTTTTGAGACAGAGTTTCGCTCTTGTTGCCCAGGCTGGAGTGCAATGGTGGGATCTCGGCTCACTGCAACCTCTGCCTCCCAGATTCAAGTGATTTCCCTGTCTCAGCCTCCTGAGTAGCTGGGATTACAGGCGCCCGCCACCACACCCAGCTAATTTTTGTATTTTTAGTAGAGACAGGGTTTCGTCATGTTGGTCAGGCTGGTCTGGAACTCCTGGCCTCAGGTTATCCGCCTGCCTCGGCCACCTAAAGTGCTGGGATTACAGGCGTGAGCTACTGCGTCTGGCACACTCTGTTGTTTTAGTTTCACTTCTATAGTTGTCAGCTTTTGATTTTGTGCTAAAATATATAAAATTTGCCATATATGAAATTATATATGTAATTTTTATATAAAATTTTTATAATATATATGCTATATTTCATATGTATATATATAGAGAGAGAAAGGGGAGAGAGAGAGAGTCCCTTTGCGTATCTTTGGTTAATTTTGTACATATAAACCCTTTACTCATTTTCCTTTCTTGTCTTTTTTTATCTTTAGTGTTTAGTATATGCTTTTGTTACCTCTGATCCTTCATATGTTGTGTATTTTGCAAATATATTCTCCCAGTATTATTCATCCTTTATATTTTGATTATATAGGCTTTTATTTTATAGAAGTTTTAATCTCTAATTTGATTAAACTTATTAGTCTTTCACACATAATTTTTTTTGAAACTCATTTTCAAAATTCTTCATGAACCCAAGTTCATAAACATAATTCTCTTACATTTCCTTCTAATAATTTTAAGTTTTGTTTTACATATTTAGTTCTTTTTTTTTTTTTTTTTTTTTTTTATTCCCAGGCTGGAGTGCAGTGGCGCAATCTCGGCTCACTGCAAACTCCGCCTCCCAAGTTCATGCCATTCTCCTGCCTCAGCCTCTCCGAGTAGCTGGGACTACAGGCGCCCGCCACCACGCCCCGCTAATTTTTTGTATTTTTAGTAGAGACGGGGTTTCACCATGGTCTCGATCTCCTGACCTCGTGATTTGCCCGCCTCGGCCTCCCAAAGTGCTGGGATTACAAGCGTGAGCCACCGCACCTGGCCCATATTTAGTTCTTTAAATCACCTAAATATAGATAGTAAATCAGCCCTCTAATTATATCATCTAGACTGTCTACATAGTATTTTTTTTTTGTCTGCTCACTCTATTGGTTTCTGTTGAGAGAAATGTTAAAATCTTCTACTATTATTGGGAATTTCTTTCTCTAATTCAGTCAGCTATTTATATAGTTCAAGTCTTTCTGTTAGGTGCATATAAGTTAATGATTCTTACATCTTCTTGTAGAAACACTTCTTTCTAACATTATGTGGTGTTCCTTTTCATTCTTGATAAAACTTTCCAAAAGTATTATTCCTCCACCCATTAATTTTAGTTAATATTTCCCTGATATATTTTTCTTTTGCTTCGCTTTCAATCTAATTATTTGTTTGTTTATGTATGTGTGTATGTTTTCATGAAGTTTTTATTTACTATGCATCAAGAACTGTCCTAAGTGCTTTACAAGTATCTCCTCAATCTTTCATCATTGTTCAGAAGTATTTTTTGTAAATGGCATATAGATGAAGTATATTTCTTTAATTCAATCTGATACTCTGCTTTACAATAGATAATTGTAATCTCTTTATAGATATTGTGATATTGACAATAGGGGACTCATTTATGCCATTGCATTCTGAGGTTTTGATGCTATTTCTTTGAATTTTTCTTTTTTATTGCTTTCTACTGGATTAGTAATTTTGTCTTCATTCTCTTCTATCCCAGCTAATTCAAAATACATAGAAGGTAGTTCCATTTCTTAATTTAACACTTCAACGTATATATGAATCTTTGAAAACATTCCCTGTATTGGGAGGATTGAGTGTATTATGAGTCCCTTCTCTTTCAAGTTGATGTGTGAAGCTTCAACTCCAGGCCTCCCATGCTCTTCTGGTGCCAGTATATTACTTAGGCTTCATTAATCAGATCTTCTGTAGCAAGTCTTCAATTCAGAAGAAACCAGAGGGAGAGTGATATTGTTTGGCTGTGTCCCCACCCAAATCTCATCTTGAATTGTAGCTCCCATAATTCCCATGTGTTGTGGGGGGGACCCCATGGGAGTTAATTGAATGAATCATGGGGATGGTTTTCCCCATACTGTTCTCATGGTAGTGGATAAGTCTCACAAGAGCTGATGGTTTTGTAAGGGGAAACCCCTTTCACTTGGTTCTCATTTTCTGTCTTGCCACCACCATGTAAGATGTACCTTTCACCTTCTGCCATGATTGGGAGGCCTCCCCAGCCACATGGAACTGTGGGTCCATTAAGCCTCTTTTCTTTATAAATTACTCAGTCTCAGGTATGTTTTTATCAGCATGTGAAAACAGTGTGACTAATACAGTAAATTGGTATCAGTAGAGGAGAGCGCTGCTGTAAAGATTTTAAAAAACGTGGAGAACTACAAACCACTGCTCAATGAAATAAAAGAGGATACAAACAAATGGAAGAACATTCCATGCTCATGGGTTGGAAGAATCAATATTGTGAAAATGGCCATACTGCCCAAGGTAATTTATAGATTCAATGCCATCCCCATCAAGCTACCAATGACTTTCTTCACAGAATTGGAAAAAACTACTTTAAAGTTCATATGGAACCAAAAAAGAGCCCGCATCTCCAAGTCAATCCTAAGCCAAAAGAACAAAGCTGGAGGCATCACGCTACCTGACTTCAAACTATACTACAAGGCTACAGTAAACAAAACAGCATGGTACTGGTACCACAACAGAGACATAGATCAATGGAACAGAACAGAGCCCTCAGAAATGATGCCGCATATCTACAACTATCTGATCTTTGACAAACCTGACAAAAACAAGCAATGGGGAAAGGAGGCCCTATTTAATAAATGGTGCTGGGAAAGCTGGCTAGCCATATGTAGAAAGCTGAAACTGGATCCCTTCCTTACACCTTATACAAAAATTAATTCAAGATGGATTAAAGACTTACATGTTAGACCTAAAACCATTAAAATCCTACAAGAAAACCTAGGCAATACCATTCAGGACATAGGCGTGGGCAAGGACTTCATGTCTAAAACACCAAAAGCAATGGCAACAAAAGCCAAAATTGACAAATGGGATCTAATTAAACTAAAGAACTTCTGCACAGCAAAAGAAACTACCATCAGAGTGAACAGGCAACCTACAGAATGGGAGAAAATTTTTGCAACCTACTCATCTGACAAAGGGCTAATATCCAGAATCTACAATGAACTCAAACAAATTTAGAAGAAAAAAACAACCCCATCAAAAAGTGGGTGAAGGACATGAACAGACACTTCTCAAAAGAAGACATTTATGCAGCCAAAAAACACATGAAAAAATGCTCATCATCACTGGTCATCAGAGAAATGCAAATCAAAACCACAGTGAGATACCATCTCACACCAGTTAGAATGGCCATCATTAAAAAGTCAGGAAACAACAGGTGCTGGAGAGGATGTGGAGAAATAGGAACACTTTTACACTGTTGGTGGGACTGTAAACTAGTTCAACCATTGTGGAAGTCAGTGTGGCGATTCCTCAGGGATCTAGAACTAGAAATACCATTTGACCCAGCCATCCCATTACTGCGTATATACCCAAAGGACTATAAATCATGCTGCTATGAAGACACATGCACACATATGTTTATTGTGGCACTATTCACAATAGCAAAAAGTTGGAACCAACCCAAATGTCCAACAACGATAGACTGGATTAAGAAAATCTGGCACATATACACCATGGAATACTATGCAGCCATAAAAAATGATGAGTTCATGTCCTTTGTAGGGACATGGATGAAACTGGAAAACATCATTCTCAGTAAACTATTGCAAGGACAAAAAACTAAACACCACATGTTCTCACTCATAGGTGGGAATTGAACAATGAGAACTCATGGACACAGGAAGGGGAACATCACACTCCGGGGACTGTTGTGGGGTGGGGGGAGGGCCGAGGGACAGCATTAGGAGATATACCTAATGCTAAATGACGAGTTAATGGGTGCAGCAAACCAACATGGCACATGGATACATATGTAACAAACCTGCACATTGTGCACATGTACCCTAAAACCTAAAGTATAATAATAAAAAAAAAAAAAAACGTGGAAGTGACTTTGAAACTGGGTAACAGTCAGAGATTGGAACAGTTTGGAGGGCTCAGAAGAAGAGAGGAAAATATGGGACAGTTTGAAACTTCGTAGAGACTTGTTGAATGGCTTTGACCAAAATGCTGATAATGATATGAACAATGAAATCCAGGCTGAGGTGGTCTCAGATGGAGATGAGGAACTTGTTGGGAACTGATGCAAAGGTGACTCTTGTTATGTTTTAGCAAAGAGATTGGCAGCATTTTGCCCCTATCTGAGAGATCTGTGGAACTTTGGACTTGAGAGAGATGATTTAGGGTATCTGGTGGAGGAAATTTCTAAGCAGCAAAGCATCCAAAATGTGACTTGGGTGCTGTTAAAAGCAGTTTTAAAAGAGAAACAGAGCATAAATATTTGGAAAATTTCCAGCCTAATGATGTGATAGAAAACAGAAAACCATTTTCTGAGGAGAAATTCAAGCCAGCTGCAGAAATTTCCATAAGGAATAGGAGCCAAATGTGAATCACCAAGAAAATGAGGAAAATATCTCTAGGCTATGTCAGGGCCCTTTGCAGCAGCACCTCTTATCACAGACCCAGAGGCTTAGGAGGAAAAAATGGTTTCCTGGGCAGGGTATGGGGCCCCACTGCTCTATGCAGCCTAGGGACTTTGCGCCCTGCATCCTACCCCCTCCATCCATTGCTAAAAATGGCCAAAGTACAGCTTGGGCCATGGCTTCAGAGGGTGCAAGCCCCAAGCCTTGGCAGCTTCCACACGGTGTTGAGCCTGTGGGTGCGCAGAAGTCAAGAATTGAGGTTTGGGAATCTCTGCCTAGATTTCAGAGGAGGTATAGAAACGCCTGTATGTCCAGGCAGAAGTTTGCTGCAGGAGCGGGGTGCTCATGGAGAACCTCTGCTAGGGTAGTGCAGAAGGAAAACATGGGGTACAAGCCCCCACACAGAGTCCCTACTGGGATACCACCTAGCGCAGCTGTGAGAAGAGGGCTACCATCCTCCAGACCAAGAATGATAGATCCACCAACACCTTGCACTGTGCACCTGGAAAAGCCACAGACACTCAATATCAGACTGTGACAGCAGCCTGGAGGGGGCCTATACCCTGCAAAGCCATAGAGGCGGAGCTGCCCAAGGCTGTGGGAACCCACCTCTTGCATCAGCAGGGCCTGGATGTGAGACATCGAGTCAAAGGAGATTATTTTGGAGCTTTAAGATTTGACTGCCCTACTGGATTTCAGACTTGCATGGGGCCTGTAGCCCCTTTGTTTTGGCCAATTTCTCCCATTTGGAATGGCTGTATTTACCTAATGCCTGTACCCTGATTGAATCTAGGAAGTAACTAACTTGCTTTTGATTTTACAGGCTCATAGGTGAAAGGGTCTCGCCTTGTCTCAGATGAGACTTTGGACTGTGGACTTTTGAGTTAATGCTGAAGTGACTGAAGACTTTGAGGTACTGTTAGGAAGGCACAATTGGTTTTGAAATGTGAAGACATGAGATTTGGGAGGGTCTGGGGGAGAATGATATGGTTTGGCTGTGTTCCCACCCAAATCTCATCTCGAATTGTAGCTCTCATAATTCTCACATGTTGTGGGAGGGACCCACTGGGAGTTAATGGAATCATGGGGGCAGTTTCCCCATACTGCTCTCGTGGTAGTGAATAAGTCTCATGAGATCTGATGGTTTTCTTTTTGCTTGGTTCTCATTTTCTCACTTGCCACTGCCAGTAAGTGGCCACCACCACTTTCTGCCATGTTTGTGAGGCCTCCCCAGCCACATGGAACTGTGAATCCATTAAACCTCTTTTTCTTTATAAATTACCCAGTCTCAGGTATGTCTTTATCAGCAGTGTGAAAACATACTAATACAGAGAGAATGGTCTCTTAAGGTATCTATCTTTTGTTAAAGCATGCTGCAAAGTTAACTGGCAAAAACTTCTGAAAGACTACTTTTAGGATAATTAGCTGGAACTGTGGGGGCAAGTGGCAGGAGCTGCGATAGCTTAGGAGGAGCAGCCTGGTGATGGCATTTGGCCCTCTGTTCATAATTGCAAAGCTTCAAAACTGGATTTCTTTGCTCTTGCAGAGTCTATAAGTGATTTGGTATTCTTCAATAAATTCATTCTCTAATCAAACTATCTGGGGTAAGTTTTTCTTTACAACTACAAACCTTCTATATATATATACATATAATTATTAACCTGTATAGTTGTCTATATATTATATAATTATTAACCTGTGTAATTATATCATTATAATTATATAATTATTCTAGTAAAATTTGAAGTAATTTTGTATATCTATCTGTTGTTTATTGAATCAGCTTTCCTCTACCAGTGAATATTTTACAGTATCCATATACACGAGGTAGCAGTGAACTTCCTTGAACACTTCTCCTTTAACACATATGCATGAGGTTTTATTTTTAATTTCTTTAAGGTTATACACCTAGGAGAGGAAGTCTGTGTGAAAGCTTATGCACATATTCAGATTTACTGAAGAATGCCAAACAGTTCTCCAATGTTCATTCACACCAGCAGTGACACACCAGCAGAACAGAGTTCCTGTTTCTCTACACCCTTGCCAATATGGGATCCAATTTTCCAATAGGATACCTGTAACACAGTATCTTATGGTAGTCTTAGATTACATTTTCCTGACGACTGATGAGATTTAACATCTTTTTATAAATTTAATTGCCATTTGGTTTTCTACTTAAGTATATTTCCTGTTCATATTATGTTCTATTTGGTGGTATGTTGACTTGTAGAAACCCTTTATGTATTAAAGAAACAAATCTTTTGTTGGTTATCTAGATTACCATGTCCTTCCTTCCTCTCTCTCTTTTTCTGTCTCTCTCTCTCTCTTTCTCCTTCCTTCCTTCCTTCTTTCCTTCCTCCCTGCTTATCTCCCTCCCTCCCTTCTCTTTCTTCTCTCTTTTTCTTTCACTTCCCAACAATTCATCTTTTGTTTTGTTTAGATTTCTTTTTTTTTTTTTTTGAGACGGAGTTTCACTCTTGTCGTCCAGGCTGGAGTGCAGTGGCGTGATCTCGGCTCACTGCAACCTCTGCCTCCCGGATTCAAGCGATTCTTCTGCCTCAGCCTCCCAAGTAGCTGGGATTACAGGTGCCTGCACTGCACCCGGCTAATTTTTGTTTTTAGTAGAGATGGGGTTTCGCCATCTTGGCCAGGCTGGTGTCAAACTCCTGACTTCGTGATCTGCCTGCCTCGGCCTTCCAAAGTGCTGGGATTACAGGCGTGAGCCACTGTGCCTGGCCTGTTTAGATTTCTTTTGTAGAGAAATTTCCAACTTTGATGTAAGTAAATATGAGTTATTTTCCTTTAAGCTATTAGTGTCTTATTAAAAAATTCTCCCTACTGCAATGTCATAAATATATTCTTTTTCCCTTAAAATTGCCTTTTTTTTCACAAACAGGTCATTGATCCACATGAAATCATTTTTTTATGTGGTGAAACAAGGTTAATTTTAGTTTTTGTTTCCATTTTTATAACCAATTTTATCAGTACCAGTTATGGAATAGTACATCTTCATTCTTAATTATTTTAAATATACCAGTTTTTATCATACATCAAGAACCTCTCTTCAGTTCTAATTCATTAGAATATTTATCAGTCCCTAAACCAATACCACATTATCTTAATCAAAAAGCTTTCTAATAATCCTTAGAGTTGAACAATTCTATTCATCATATTGTTCTTTGTTCGTTTACCTTAGGCCCTTTGCACTAGCATTTCAGTTTTGGAATCAATTTGGCAAGTGAATAGGATTAAGGCCCTCTGCATTAAAAATGGCTTCATGCAGAGTTCAGCTTTCCTGCCCTCCCAGCCCCAACAAGATGCCATCTTGAAAGCAGGGAGCAGCACTTACCAGACACCAAACCTGCTGTGCCTTGATCTTGGACTCCCAGCCTCCAAAACTATAAAACATACATTTCTGTTCTTTATAAATTTCTCAGTCTCAGGTATTTTGTTGTAACAGCACAAATGGGCTACAAGCTTTATTTCTAGTTTCCTTAGAGTCCTATTTAAAACACAGTGAATAAATAATGTTAATTTTTATCAACTGCTTTTTCTGAATTTATTAACATGATCAGGGAGTTTGCTTTATTCTGCTAATGTATGCATTATAGTAATATTTCTAGTGTTAAGTCAATTTGGCAATGATGTATTTTAAAATACATGGTCTATTTAGTTTTCTAGTACATTATAGTATTTTTTTCATCTACCTTCATAGGTAAGATGGCCTTATAATTTCCCTTTTTTATATATTATTCTCTGCTATCCAGGTTTCAGTATCCCCATAAACTGAACTGAGAAATATTTCCTCTTTTTCTATTTGTTCATTTGTAACCATTTATATCATATGGGAATTATCGCTTTTTGAAATGTTTGGTAGAATATCTGAGGCCAATTTTTGTTTGTTTGGTGGCAGGGCGCATACTTTAAAATACTGATTTGATTGGTTTAATCGTTGTAAGCCTAATCATGTTTTCTGCTTGCTCTGACCCAGTTATGGCAAATCATGCTGATGTTAGATAATTGCTCATCTTTCTATTTTATATATTTATTAGTACAAAGTTATTTATAACATTCCTTTATGATTTTCTTGTTCTCTGCATTATTTAGATTTACACCCAATTTTTATCCTTAATATCACTTCTTCACATTCTATTTTCTTATACTCTGTGCTAATTCTTTTCTCTAACTTTTTGAATGGTAGGATGATCTCATAAATTTTTAGTTTTTCTTCTTTTCGAATAAAATCCTTTATGGCTATGACCTTATCTCTAAGTTCCACTTAGTTGAATCCCTCAAGCTTTGATATGTAATTGTTAACTGGTTAACATTGTTAAATATTATATATTTTATATTAAATTAAATATTGTGTTAAATATTTATAACTGTTAAATATTTAAATATTTTGTACTTTCTATTATAATTTATTTTTCACTAATCATTATTTCCAATATAATTTTAAGTTTCCAAGTGTCACCTTTTCTCTTCATCTGCTGTAGACAATACTTAAGTGTTATTTAGCATCCCTCTTATTCTAATAACATATTATGCCTTTCCCTCTATTTTGTTTGATATTAATTTAACTCTACCAGGCTTTGTATTTTGTGAATTGTTTGCTTGGCATGTATTCTTTGCCCTTTAACCTGACCCTTTCTATGTTCTTATCCTTCTGTGTGTCTCTTATGAACTGCATTTAGCAAAATTTTTATGTATGTGTATATAGTTATCCACTTCAAAATATCTGCATTTTAACTGCTGAATTAAAAGACATTGACAAACTGATATTGTTAGATTCATTTCTATCATTTTTATTTAGTGTTTTCCTATGCACCATGTATTTCCTATGCTTTTCCTCATTTATAACCTGCCTTTTAGTAATTTTTTAAATTTCTTATACTTTTTTGTTTTTTCGTCTAATATCAGCTGTAGTTTAGAAATTATACTAAATATATAGTGTATATATTATATAATTATATATACCATATTATATATACTATATATCATATAGCATATGTAATATAGATTAACTATATAAATATAAACATATTTTTCTATATAAATATATATTTTAATACAAATTTTATATTAAATATAAATATATAAATATATATTAAATCGTGTATGCTTAATTAACATACACTGAAATTAGTCAATATACTTAATGCCGGGTGAGGTGTCAGAGCCCCAGCATTGGAAAGTGGTCGACTTGCAGGTTGTTAAGAAGGATTTACCAATTGCAGTATAGGTTTGAAAAAGGAAAGTTTTATTAGAAAGAAAGAATCCTGCCTAAGAGTGCAGCGGGGTGCCTTAGCAGTAGGACTGAGTGCACTGCACCAAGGTGCATTTTTCATAGGGGTATTTATGGATCTTATGTGGGAGCTTAAGGGTAATTTAGACCATATTAGCCACGTAGATCATGATAAGATTACATTTGTAGACATTTTGGTGCCTTAATGTCAGCAAGGATTGCACGATAAGTTTCGATATGCATGCATTCCAGAGATTCATAGAAATTCTAGTTACTTCTAAGTTCTTGAGAAAGAAATCTGGAACCAGATGCCTACTTTAGATAATTGGGAAGTCTAATTACTTCTGAATTCCTCAGATAAAGAGTTTTGTCTCTGGATGGCCTGCTTGTTGGTCATCAGGTGATCTCTGCTTTCCTCACTTAAATTCTAAACAATATAAGAATCTAAAGTTTTTATCTTCATCTACTCTGGTCATAAATAATTTGTTTGATATTTCAGTTCTATCTTAATAACCTTCAAGTTAGTCAATATTATTACTTTATGTAGTTAAAGTTTATTAGACTTCACAGTTTCTTAAAAATTAATTCTTCTTTGTGGGTCACTTTCCTCCTGAAATATATATTTTAGGTAATTTTTTAAGTCTACTGTTAATAATTTCTCCCAGTGTATGTTTGTCTGAAAATGATTTCATTTGGCCTTGTTTTTTCTTGAAAATTTAGCTGGATATAGAATTTGGATTATAAACCATTTCCCTATAGATCTTTTGGTATAATTACAATATCCTCTTGCTAGTTTCATGAAGTTTAGATGCCTGTTTTTTGGCTAACTGTTGCTCTTTGAGAAAAATCTCTTTTTCTGGTATTACCTTTAAGATCTTCTCTCAGTCTATCTTACAATGAGATTGAGCCTAGGGGCACATTCACTTTTATTACACTCAGGACTAACTGTGCTGTTTAGATATGCCTATTCATGCTTTTTTCTTCAACCTTGGAAAATAATTGTATTACTATTCCCCCTTCTCTCTGTTTCATCTGCTAAGAAATTTCATTAACATGTATTGGACTTTCTCTATATTTCCTTCTTATATGTTAATCTGCCTTTTATTTGTTTATTTTTCATCTTGTTTCTTCTCTGGGCTCTGCCTTCTGAATAATTTCCTAAGCACTGTGCACCTGTTCACAAATTCTTTGTTCAGTTGTGCTTAAACTGCTGTTTAAACTATTCATTGAAATTTTATTCCATAAACTATGTTTTCCCACTTCTGAAAATAGTTTGTGCATTGTCCATGGAGTCATATGTCTTTCTGTGTTTTTATCCACTTTCATAACTTTCATCTTTTTACATACATTTACTTCGTAGTCTTTATTATGTGACATTTTATGGGTTTAATTGTGCTATTTGCTCTGTTACTTTCTTTTGTTAAAGTGAATTTAAAAAGATATTTTATGATATAGATAGCTCATCTTTAGCAGGGTTATACCAGGTAAGATCTTATTAAGCATGCTAGGGTATAGCTATCCAGAGCACTTCTAGATTTCATTGTTATGGATGGTCCAAGGGTATTAAAAGCCCGAGACAGTTTAGGTTCATTTCTCTTAGATTGTAGATTCCACATTAAGACTTTTTATTAGGCCCTTGGTTATAAAATCCTACAGGAGACTTCCCTCTTGCCTCTCCCCAAGTAGTACCCTAGCATGACAGACAAACTTCCCCAGTGCCTTTCTGAGACAGCAATGGGTGGTCTTAAAGCTCTTCTTTTCTGCCAAGGGTACATGCATTCAAAGACCTCAGCTCTGTTTTCCATTTAAAGTCTCCATCTTTTCTGACCAAGTCCTCATCTCCTGTCTCCTTGTAGCACATTAATCTTCATAAACCACGTCCTGCTTCTCTGGATTGCTTCTAAAACATTGTGCTTATCCTCTGACTCAGTTCAATTTCTTTTGTTTTCGGCCTCTGGAGATAATCCTACTTACGAGTTTTAAAAAAAGTTTGCTGTGTTTATCTGAAATACATTGTTGTTTTATTATTGTGTTTTTAAAATATTTATCTAGCATTAACTCTTAAATACATGAAATTATTGTTATTTTTAGGCAACAATTAATCAGATTTATAAACGTTTTCCAAATGTCCATGCTTATCATTGTTTTAAAATCCCATTTCTTCCCTATTCTTTTTTGCAAAGTATATTCATTATTTTAAAATCTTATAGTTTGTAGGAAATCTATTCTTTTAGGTATGAAAAACAAGTAGTCATTTTTTTGCATTTACTCTTGAATGACAATTTAACTGCATATTTAATTCTAATTCGACAGTTTATTTTTCCTCAATACTTTGAAGATATTCATTCATTGTGTTCTGGCATCTATTGTTGCTAATAAAAATCTTTGGCATGTAATTGTTTTTCTACTATGTAAATTTGCAAGAGAAATCAAGATATAAGGCTGCATTCGTAGTGTAATTCCAAGTTTCAAAAACATATGTATAAGAATTATTTACTATCTAATTCTTAAATTCCAATACTGAGAGTTCGGAGAGTAACGAATAACCATTATGTGAATTCATCTGTTCCCAAGTTTCAGTTGTAAGTATTGGATATTTATGTCATTTTCTGGAAGTCAATTTAACAATATGTCAAAGGCCTTCAAGAAGCCTAACCCAATAATTTCACTTTTTAAGAGATACAGAGAGACCTTTATTTATAAAATTGTTCATTGCTAGATTTTATGTCAAAAAATGGAAAAATATAAAAGTACAAAATATTTTAATAGAATATTATGAAGTCATTAAAATTATACTCTTGAAGAATTATTAATTATATGTAAAGTGACACATTACACTGTTTTTTAAATTAAAAGTATCGAACAACATATTATGATTACATAGTGTTAAGGAATAAGCATACATATATTTCTATACACATATCTCTGTGATTTGTTAAGAGCACTTTTTTCTGAATGCTGGGATTGTATGTAACATTTAGTTTCTTTATATTTTTTAAACAATTTTCTAAGTTCTATATAGTAAAAAAGTAACGTTTCTATAATTTAAAACAAAATAAGAAGTTATTAAAATGCATGCACATCATAACCCTTGTTACTAGGTAACTTAGAATACAACATTGTTGATCACATCATTGAAGTATGGCAATGGGAATGCAGTCTGTCTATAATTTTTTTTTCTCACACCCAAATGAATGCAGGCTAGCCTCACACCTTGATGGTTTTTCTACCAATGCTAGAAGTACGTGGCTCATTAAGTGCTCCCTTTACACATATAGGGTCCTGAATCACTGTGTCACTCTTACTTGTTCCAGACTTGTTTCCTTGTTTGATTTGTTCTTCACTCTCCCAGCTACATAACTGGTATGTTGCCATCGTCTTTTAGAGTAGACAGTAGACCCTATTGTCTCTGCTCTGGTCACATTCCTGTCCTTCTTGGCTAAGCCTGCCCATGTCTAGGTGGCCGGTCTTTACATTGCTGGTTCTTTTGCTCCACAGATTACCTAAGGAAATCCCCCTCCTGGCTAACCAGTCTCTACACGTCATCCTTGTCACTTTCCATTCCCATTTGTATCCCTTCTCTCCCATATCCTTGTCTTTTCAGCTGCTACTGTTACAGAATGGTATATTATGCATAAAACCAAGTTATCAACCATTCTTTAATTAAATGTTTTATCAATTAAACTAAAGAAAAAATACTTCATTCATGCTTCTATATTTAAAAAATTATAACATCTTAAAATTTTGAAAGAAATTCATCTTCAGTGAAATATATAAATGGGTGAAAGATCTCATTTCTGTTCACATTATAAAACTTCCCATTTCTCTTTTTGCCAAGGTGAACTGATGTAATCCAGGATTTTGTTCTTTTCAAGAGAAGATAAGCAACTTTATAAGAAACCTTAAGGGAGAGAGAGAGGAAAAAAAAAAAAAAACTTCTTGTATAACAAGTACAGCTTAGGTAACTGGCATTTTTACATGAGGATTTTTGGCTCAATAGAAGGAAGAGGATTTTACAGCCCCAAATAGCAATCAGAAATCCTCAGACTGATGGAGGCACATTTGAATATTAGGGATTCTGAATGATTTCTGTTAAAACTAGGCAAAATTGAATTTTGATATCTCTTTTTAAAAATTAATCTGTCCTGAGAGAATATCAAACAATTGTACCCCAACTATATAAAACTCTTAGTGTTCTATGTCTGCTGTTCAAAAACTGCATATTATTTTGATATTAATGATAAGATTTGAGATGTAAAACTTAAATTCGTGTTTTGGCCTTAGAATTTCAAGGTGCTTCTTTAGAAGGGAATTTTAATACTCATCCTGGCTTCTTCATAGTGCCACTGTGAGGGGAAAAAATCAGATAAAGTGTATAAAAGTGCATTGTAAGCTTTCGTGCAGTCTCTGGATCCATGATTAATATCCAGATAGGACATCTTTTCTTATGAAATTTTCCATAACAAAAAATACCCCCTACATGTTCAACCACATCTTGGCCAATAACGTTTTCAAGCACCTGGCTCAAATATTCCATCATCGATCTTTTTACTAGAAATATTTTCTTATCTTTCATGGGTCAAGCAGGATCGCCTTTAGGTGTCACTTTTCTGCTTCCCAAGTAGTAAAAGAACTGGTAATAGCAATGCCCAAGGCACCAGTATCACCTTATAATTCACCTAATGATGATATTTATAATTTTGAAAATAACAGTTGATCTTTGAGTGTCCTACCTGTGCTTCAGGCACTATGCTAACAGTTTTACAGGCATTATTTTATTTGATACTCAAAAACAAACTATAAGATTGATATAATTACCCACCTTTACTGAGATGATACTAAAATTCAGGGAAGTTCATTCATTCATTTAATCAATTTGTATTAAGTACCAAATATGTACCAGCTTCGGAGCTAGATAGGGAAGAAAGAGCAGTAATGAAGACGAAAACAGGTCCTTGAACCCATGGGATTTATATTACAGTTGAAAGAAAGAAAACAGAAAAATGTGTACCACATAGAAAGTAATTAGCATTCTGCTGAGCATTGAAACTGAGTGGCTACTTTAGAAAGAGGTTAAAGAAGAACTTCCTGAGAATGTCCTGAAAATAGAGCCTGAGTGACAGGAAGGGGCCAGGCATGTGAAGAAGTCAGCAGAAAGAACACTGGGCTCAGGGGACAGTACACAAGAAGGTCCCGAGATGGGAATAAGGGCCATGATGATGGGGTGATGAAAATACTGGATTCTCATGATGTGGATGGAACTGGATATATTTTGGAGTTAGAACTGATAGCTTTTCTGTTGGACTGGAGGTAGGGCAAGGGAATTAGATGAATCAAGGGTATTTTGTTTGTTGGTTTATTTGGAATAAAATACTAGGTTATTGATGGGCTATTTGCGGATGATGGAGAGGAGTGGGTAGGTTTGGGGAAAGAACATCAGTTATTTTTGTTGTTGTTTAAACTATTTTATGGTGGTAAAATTTACATAAGATTTACCATTTTTAAGTGTACAGTCTATGGGCATTAAGTACATTGGCATTAAGTACATTCACATTGTTGTGCAATCATCACCACCATCCATCTCCAAAACTTTTTCATCTTCCCATACTGAAACTTTATAACCATAAAACAATAATTCTCCATTTCTTTCTCCCTTCATCCTCTGGCAACTACCATTCTACTTTCTGTCTGTATGAATTGGACTACTTCAGGTACCTCATGTAAGTGGAGTCATACAGTATTTGTGTGTGTGTGTAACTGGTTAATTTCACTTAGCATAATGTTCTCAAGTTTCATCCACATAGTAGCATGTGTCAGAATTTCCTTCCTTTTTCTTTTATTTCTTCAATAGTCTTTATTTTGTAGATCAGTTTTAGGTTCACAGCAAAGTTGAACAAAAAGTACAGAGAGTTCCCACATATCCCCTGTCCCTTCACATCCACAGCCTACCCTACTGTCAACATCTTGCACCAGAGTGGTACATTTGTTACAATTGATGAACCTGCATTAGGAGTTACCTTTTGACTTGAAGATATCAGGGGGCCTAATGAGAGGGCACTCTGAAGGTCTAGCTCAGGAGTCAGAGACGGTATGCAAAGCTAAGGCCTGAATGAGATCACCCAGGCAGAGTGTGTAAAGGAAAGGAAGGGACCCAGAGGGGAAAAAAAGATCTTCGGCACTTCTGTGTTGAGAAGCCAAGCAGAAACAAGAGACAGCAACAAGGACAGAGGAGGAAAGACTAGGTATATAGTATAGAAGAAAAGCCAGCAGGAGACAAGAGTATCAGGGAATCCAAAAGAAGCAGGACCTCAAAAATGGTGCCATGAAATATAGCAGATGCTAATGGGAGGTCAGTCAAGCAAAATTTGCGTGAGAAGTGGCCATTGGATTTGGCAATATGAACACGCATAATGACCTTGACAACAGCAAATTCAGTAGGATACTAGGGATGGATGACCAAGTTGCCCAAAGGCATATAATCAGTAAGTGGAAGAATTTAAATGCCAACCTGGGTAGTCTGTCTCCAGAGTCTGTGTACTCAGCCATTCATAATATGACCTCTCGAAAACAGTGCATCACCCTGTGGTAATGCTCTTTGAATATCTGTGTCTAGATACAATGCATAGATTATTCTTCTAAGCAGAACATTTTGAACGAGAACAATGAGAACATGAACAATCTCTCCTCATATGTTCAGTATCAATTATGTTCGTCTCTGACAACTGCAATTCTATTTGTCATCCTGGAAAAGATGCCTTCATTATCCATTTAGTTTTGCCAAATTGGTGGCTTCTTGCTGTGTTGCAATGAGCATTTCCTTCCATATTTTATGAAGATTCTCACAGATTCCTCTTATTTTTCTTTTTTATTCCACCAGTTGTGCTGGAGAGTTTTGGTTGGATCTCGGCTCCACGTTTACCCTTTGCTTCCACCAGAGCTGGAAGCTTGCAAACTGTGTTTCCCAGACTCCTTTCCCAGCTGAATTCTGCTGTTTTTCCATTGGGGGATATTGTGAGAGGTTCGAATTGGGAAGGGCAAAGCCACTGTTTTCTTTCTTTTGTCAGCACCTGTGGGAGTGGCTGCAGCAAAGCTAGGCCACTGGGCTCCAGCGAGTCAGTGGGTTTCAGCCCAGTTATCTGGGGTGCAGAGGCAGTGGGATGTATGGGCTCTTGTGTAGGTTCTCAGAGGAGGAAGCTGATTCCTAAGCTATTGATAATAGCATCCTCTTCTCTTTTTCCCTTGAGGTATACTTTTTCCCCTTTTGTTATTCAGCCCTTCTAACAAATTAGTAGTCACTTGTCTGTGTTAAATTTTTCTCATCTGGATTATTTTCTGCCTTTCTTGTACACACTGACTTATACACCAATACAACAACATAATAGAATGTGAAATTTAAAAATAACAAAATCCACACACTTGCTCCAACAACAATAAATAAAACTACTTCATTTTCTCATGAAAATAAAACATTTTCTTTCCATGTGTCTAAGACTGAATAGATTTTAGGTGTTTCTCTCTCTAATAGTTTTTAAAATTTAGACTCACTTCAGAGATCAGCATATTAATTGGTGGTAAATTTTCAAGTTATTCTGATGTCTTAGAATCTAGATGATGATTTGATTTGAACTTTTTACTTATTCTCTAAACAATAGGTCCATATACACCATCCCTAACTACTCAGTACTATAGATTCCATGGTGTAAGAAAGACAAAGAAAGAAAATGATGAGTTCGCATTCTATTTGTGTAAACTGATGACCTCAGTTTCTGCATGATGTGAAAGAAGTAGCAATCATTAGTGTTATCACCCTGTGTCTAGACCTTCCCTTACTAGGGACACATCACTAAAATTAAGGAGTTAAAAATAGCAAACATTAGTTTTGCTCCTCCCAGGTTTTAGCTAAGATATACTTGAGTTTGGTTACTTGATTCATTTCTTTGTTATTTTTATTTTTTAAATTCAATAGGCTTTGAATAGGGGGAACAGGTAGTGTTTGGTTACATGAATCAGTTCTTTAGTGGTGATTTCTGAAATTTTGGTGCACCCATCACCCAGGCAGTGTACCCTGTACCCCATGTGTAGTCATTTATCCCTCACCCCCCTCCCACCATTTACCCTGAGTCCCCAAAGTCCAGCCCAAATGCCCATCAATCAACAACTGGATAGAGAAAATGTGGTATATATATATACCATGGAATACTCCTTAGCCATGAAAAGAAACAAAATAATGGCTTTTGCAGCAATCTGGATGGAATTGGAGACCATTATTCTAAGTGAAGTAACTCAGGAATGGAAAACCAAACATTGTATGTTCTCACAAGTGCGAGCTAAGCTATGAGAATGCGAAAGCATGAGAAGGATACAATGAAACAATACAATGATTTCTTTTTTATTAGCTCAATAACTTAAAAAATGTATTAATGCTCTCATTCTCAATTTCCTAACTGCAAAATGAGAATAATAATGTCTACCAATAGGATTGTTTAGAAAATTATATAAGATATCTGTGTGCCTGGTAACTAATATAATTAATAATATATTTTCTCAGTTCTCAATTGCTATTGATTTTAAGGTGCAAATTTGTGTTAAAATGTTTTTAGCACCACGAGGTTGTATGAAGAACTTCACTGGAGTGAATGTATACACAAGGTACAAAGGAATCACTTAAATATTATTCATATATTTTTAAAAGGTCTTAGAGGAAAGCAAGATATTTCTCAGTCACCTTTACGGAGGCAAATCTCTGGTTTAATTAATTTATCTTTGCATATTTTGCCCCTTCTTTTATGGTGGAAAACTATTGTATAGATTTAAATTATTGGACCCTAATAAGAAGGTAGGAAGAGAACATAATTAATAACTTTTGGATTATTTTCTTTCTCTATACCAGCTCTATCCAATACAGTAGCCACTGGCCACATGTACCTATTCAACAGGTGAAAAATGGCTGGTCTGATGAAGTGTAAAACATGCATCAAATTTTGAAAGTTTAGTACAAAAGCGAGGATGTAAAATATTATATTAATATTTTGTATTGGGTAATTGCTTAAATGATCATTTATTTTCACTTTTTAATTTTTAAAAACTTTTGTAAAATTCACATAAAATTTACCATCTTACCATTTTTATATGTATAGTTCAGTGGCATTACATTCACATTGCTGTCCTACCATCACCACATCCACCCACAGAATTCTCTCCATCCTACGAAATTGACACCCTGTACCCATCAAATAACAACTCCTTATTTTTCCCTTCTCTAAGCCTCCAGAAACTATCATTTTACTTTCTGCCTTTATAAATTTGGCTACTCTAGGTTAAAATGATAAGATTTAATGTATATTATTAAACATATAAATATATCATTTAAATTTACTTTTATTTTTGTTTTTACTTTTTAAAATATGGCTACTAGAAAATTTAAAATTACATCTGTGTTTCACAGTATATTTGTATTGGATATTGCTACTCTTCCAATGCTGTCAGATACAGTAGCCATTAGCCACAGTACAGTTTTTTAAATTTAAAGCAATTAACATTAAATAGAATTACACTTTCAATTTCTCATTTGCACCGGCCAAATTTCAAGAGCTCGATGGCCATGTGTGGCCAGTGGCTACCATATTGAACAATGCAGACACAAAACATTTCTTATCATTGCAGTGAATTCTGTTGAACAGTGCTGCTCTAGAAATTCCAATCAAAGGAAGAAACAGCCAAAGAAAAACAAATAAATCTGAAACAAGGTCAGTGTGGTTGAGCAAATAGTTCTCGCAACCAACAAGAGAAAATGACAATTAAATTTATCATACAAAGATTAAAAAGTATGAAATTTGCAGGTTGCATTATTTATTGTAAAACAGTAGGGCAACATCAACAGACAGCTTCAGATGTTTTTCCCATGAAGTTGTAGATGTTGCTACCAAACGTACAACACACGACTGTGTACTATCATAAGTCAGCTAAAACACATGTAAACATACGTCATGTCAGTTATTAAGAAGAAGGGTATAATTACACTTTTAAATGTGGCAAAGCATTTTGGAAGTAGCGTATAATTTTCCAGAGCAGGAGCCTTTGTGAACACATCTTTCTCTTGAGTGTTTATACAGCCTGACATCTTCAGGTTTGTTCATATCTAAAGCCCCAGTGTGAACAAGCCAGCTGCAGACAAAAGAAGCAATTTGTTTTCTAGGTGCCATTTCATTGAAGAGAACCAAAAAGAAGCAGCAAGATAGAGTCCCCGAGTCACAGACCGACAGAAAGTCAAGACAGGCAGGAGTACTACCAGATTAGAGCGAGCAGCCAAAAACTTTCTGAGTTCTGCTAATATTAAAAGAATGAATGTTTAATAATTGCCTGTGACCAAGATGCTGTCATAGCAAATGTAGAGTTTATTCTTCAAAAAATCAATACCTTTGCACTTCTGATTCAATAATGTACAATATATCTCATCAAGGGCCTCATAATTTAGCATCTATACTTTTACAATTTCTGCTTTCATTTTCTGTCTCCCATTACTCTCTGGGCTTGAATGCAAGCTCTTTGAGGGCAGCTACCTTGTCTCTTTTGATTCCTCCCTATCCTCAGTTCCATAGCAAATATCATGACACACAATTAGCAGGAACACTATTCGCATCCCCATCTTATACTGCAGATCTGCCCTGGCATGTAACAGGTGTACAACAAATACGTGTTAACAGATACTTTAATACAAGGAGGCCAAGTTTATTTTTCTGTCCTCTACCAGATTGTCAACTTGAAGATGAGTGCCTCTTTTTGGTTGATAGATAATGGAATCATGGCACCTAGCATAGTAAGTTGTGTACTTTAGTGCTTGATAAATATTTATTGAATTAAATAGAGGGGAAAGGTGAAGTTATATAGAAACCTCCCAAACAGGAAGAAGACTGAATTTTTCTCAAGTGTTTTTTTGATGATAATTTAAGATATGAGATGTAGTTGGCAATGGAAAAAAACAACCATTGCTCATTATTATGATTGTTCACAAAAGCCAGCCAGGAACTAATTAGTCAGAGTAAAGAATTTTGTTGTATTTTTATTCAATTAACTGAAATGCTAGCCTATGCTGAACATTCAAATGCAGATAAATGATGATTATTTTGGTTTTCTTTTTCATTTGTTATAAAAAAATGCCAAGTAATACTGCTATTCTAGGGACTAAAAAAGAAACAAAACAAAGCAACAAAATAAAACCCAGAAATAAAGGCCTCTTACTGTGTTTACAAGTATCACAGTGTAGAGCGGTATCTGCTGTGTTAGAGGTGTATGTACACAAATGGGATTTTTGAATGCCTTTTGAAGGCAGTCAAAAGACATCCTTTTCACTTTCGTTTTGCCCTTTCTTGTCTTATTTTGTTTGAATTGTGTTCTTTGTAAACTTTATATTGCTGGATTCTTTCTCTCTTTGTTTAGTTATTCATGTACTCAATCCAATGCCTTCATCTTTTAACAAGGAAATTTAATCTATTCACATTGATTGGGAATAACATCGAGAAATGTTATCAATAACTCCCTCTTCTCAATAAAGTTTACCTTGCCACCCATACTGCAGACTCTCCTCACGATTAAAATCTTCCTCTCCTATTTATAGTGTCCCAGAATTATTATTAAATGATATTGGAATGTCCGTATCATTACTCCATGGCCTTTATATTTTATTTTATCCTTTCAATTTCTTTATTCTCCTACATTGATACTAATAGAATCATTTTACTTGATGTCTCAGCTTATGACTTTATTTTACTATTTCATCAAAGTTTTAATTTCATTTACTCCATTGATCTCTAGTAGACAGGTTTTTAAAACCAGCTCTTATCTCATGAAGAGTCATCTCACATTCCTCTAGGGACTAATTATACTTCTTCTGAACGCTCCTTTGACTTACATAATTAATTCTATTTCTCTGAAGTTTTAGCTCTCCTGCTTGTATTTCCTGTGCTTTCTATTGGTTTTCCTAAAATGTGTGGGATTCTTGATCACATGCTCACCTGTGCATTTAATATTGTTGGGGTGTGTGTGTGTAAGGATGGCACAAGGCACTCCCTATTTCTTTTACCATTAGAATATGACAATTGAATTCAACAGTCCTGAGTTTGAACCATGACTCTGCTAATGTTTTTTAAGAGTATAAAAATTACTATAACTTTTTTGGAAGGCAATTCAGAAAATGAAAATAAATAGTCATTAGGCTTAAAGTGAGCCCATAAGGATAACAAGGTTAATTACTATAATTCATTAATTTGAACCTATATTAATTTTCTGTTATATGGAAATATGGACCAGAAAATATCAATTACTGGAAAAATTCAGAAGAGGATTTATTATATAAGCCCTGGAAAAGTATTAATTTTTTGTCAGTAGAAATAAAGTGATTAAGTAAAATAATCACCAAACATATTCTGGAAAGCTGGATCTCGTAAAATGGAGATAAAACAGGAAGTGGGAACTGCTAAAATTGTGGAATATTTTGTTTCATTGATGGCAGGAGTGGAGTGAACCAGGAATTCAGTGGTACTTTTGCCAGGAGGGGTTAAGGTTTTAGTAAAGGCGACACCATACATAAATCTCTCCTGTTATTCCTGGCAACAAGGGGATCTCTACAAGCCACTAGCATTTTAATAAAAAAAAACCGACGTGTAAATTCAACAGTCATTTGTAGGAGAAACTTTTTTGAAGAAAGACCTGGGGAGGGGTTTGGAGGGGTTTATGTCTTTTAAATAAGGTGTTGAGGGAAAGAATTGAAATCCTGTTTATAAGGGTTAATGAGAGGGTGCACACCTGTCAAGTATTTGGTGCAGCTCATACCCGTTGCTTGAACAACATAGTTGTATTTCACTGTGGTATAATCTGTTTATTGGCTGGAAGGAATCAGGTCCTGAGAAATGAGAGTGCTCACTCTTCCGGTTGTCTACATATGTTGTCTTGAGTAAGGTACACTTGAAGCAACACGCCTTATGCATTTCTCTTCCTCCCCATTCCTTGCCATTGGCTTTTGAGAGAAGAAAGGGAATGGAATAGAAAGAGAAAATTCCACTGTAGAAACCGAAAGTTACATAATACTCCTCAATCTATAGGCAAGAATTTAGAAGTGACCTTTCTTTTACAAACAGTATTTTCTTGGCCGTGTCTACCAAATATTAACATTTTCCCAAGATATGTAATCATGCCCAAAAACTTCAAAACACTGCTTCATTGATATTGGTCCTATTTTTGTTCCAGAACAAATGGCACACTCTTGAAACTGAATAATGAGTTCTATAAGCATTCTGGTTAGAAATCTGTGGATTTTGTATGTAACCATTTTCACAGCTTACATCACAGCTTACCCTTGAGAAGTCTGCTTTATAAAAGACCGCTAGAAGCACACTTCAGTATTCATAGTTACAAGTTGCTTCCCAAATGATGCTTAGAACATCTCTATGGATATGCAAGTTATTGCAAAAAAAATGCATGGTGGTGGGACCCTTTGTAGAGATAACCAACTGGATAGTGATGACTTAAAGCCCATAAGGCTACCTTCTGGAATCCCTCCCTTATCTTCCCTTCTATTGGCCTTGTTGTTTTGGGTCTGAGCTATTGTCATGGCTACCTGATGTTTTCTCATCTACTCTCAGTCCTCTAGATTAATCAGTTTCTATCATGTGAGTCTGTCCTCAGTAACCTTCAATAGTTCCCCAGTGCCTACAAAATAAAAATCAAACCTTTTGGCTTAGTATCAAAGCTGATGCAGAAACCCCTGCTTCCTAAAATACATCTCTGTGCCATCACAGCTTCCATTCAGCTTTTTCCTCCAGGTGCTTTATAGTATTTGCCCTCCTTATTTTTCCTGGTTCAATTTATTTGAGTGGAACACTGTAGTGAAACCACTGCATCCATGGAAATTCTATCCATACTTTCAACCTATACCTTTTCCTCTAATCACGTAGACAGTTGTTATCTCTCTTAATCTCTTCTAACAGTTGTCTGTGTAATTCCTAGAAGGAATTTAAGACAGTGTCTAGCATATAATAGGTGCTTATTACTAAAATGATCATAAACAGCCCTGTTCTACACTTATTTTCTACTTTTCTCCCTTTATGGTTGTATGTTTTCAAGGACAGCTACCATCTCTAACTCATTTTTTGAACAAGCACAGTACCTAATCTAATGGCTCCTCACTGTAATCCTTAATAAAGATTTGCTGAACAACTTAAATGGTGACATTTACTATTCGGTGGCAATTGTTTATAGATTTCTTCACTGACACAAATGGAAAAACATTTACAGAAGAGCTAGCTGTTCATCAAACACATAGATAGATACAGCATTGCTATTGGCAACTAAGATTGCCCTTTGGCACAAGTTTGTTGGCTGGGTCATCATAAGCTTTTTTTCTTCGTGGCTCAATTATTGGTTATTCATATCTCACTCTGCTGCTGACTTTTTCAGTGTCAATGCTATTCTCTTCCTGCTCTTGTCTCATTCCTTACATTTGATGCCACTGTTTCCCTGAAACCCCCAAAATGGTCTTGGTTCCTCCCAGTAGGATTTTGGAAACCAATTTTGCCAAATTTTTCATGGCTTCAATACTCTATGGCCTTTCAACATTCTCTAATCCCTTTTTTCCGAATTCTACTCCCTCCAAAGGACTAACTTCAATTCACCAGAGGTGAGACCCAGTGAATTGAAAAACTTGGTAGAAACTTTTATTTGTATATTTCTCAAAGAACATTATACCTGCTTTATTTTTATGTGTATGGAAATATAAGGGAAACAAATCAATGTGTAAAATAAGGTACAAATTCTAAGTCCAGAGTTATACAAATCAATGGCATTATTTTAAAATTATGCTATTAAATATATTCCTTGGTAGCTATCCCTTTAGCACCTAACAGTGGGTATCCTTAGCAAGAAACATATTTACAAAGAATACAATTTTTACCTTGCAATGAAATTCTGTTTAGTCTATCTTATATTGCTAGACTTGGGCTTTACACTGGCATTAGTCAAGGCAGTAATGATAATTACAGAAACTGAGCAAAAAAAAAAAAAAAAAGAGTCCTTTTCTAAGCTAGATGAATGGGAGAAAGTCTAAACCTCTGACAGAAAGATTTTACCGTATGTGAAGATCCCTCTTACTGGGTCACCATTACTCAAAGGAGGGCTTGCTGAAAATAAGAAATTCACAGCTATCCTGCTGACATGGAGAGAAAGAAAACTTTAAAGCAAACCTTGGAGAAATGATTTTTAAAGTAGTAGAGTTGAGGCTTGACCCAGTAATAGATTTTGAAAGGGTGTTTGGTATCTCTGTGGTAAGTCAGGCTGTCCAACAGACAAGGCTCTGAACCCAAATACAACAAAGCTGGAGGCGCCTTAATAGCAATATTGATTGACTATAAACAAAGACAGGAGAAAGTAACCAGGATAGCAGAGAAAAATGTATTTGGGGAAAAGGGTTATTATCCTCTTTCGGGATGACTAATACCACAGCCAGAGAAATTCATTTTACAACAAATATTTTTTGAGATCCTACAATGTGCCAGGCACTGGATAAAAGACACATTTCTAACCCTCAAGGCATTTGTAGGCTAGTTTCTGTGTTTTAGGGAGGTTGGTGGAAGCAGGGAAGAATCCATGGCCTATACCCAAAAATCAAACCTGCCACTTTAACATTACCAGTAACCCATACTCTATTGAATTGCTCTGAAACAAGAACTATACCACACAGAAAGACTCTCATTTTGTTTCTGCCACAAAGTAGCTGGGTAACAGAGTGGTTACTTCACTTTTCTGAGCCTTAATTTCCTATTGGCCACATATGGGGCTGGCTGAAGAGGGTTGATGGGAGGGAGACAGCAAAAAAAAGATGAGTTCTAAATCTGCTTCCCATCCTAAAACGTAAATTTGGTTGGAAATTGGTATACAACACAATATTAGAATGTGATCTCTAATGATGCCTGTGAACAGAATACAAACTTGGCTAGAATTTTTTTTTGTTTTGAGACAGAGTCTCACTCTGTCATCCAGGCTGGAGTGCAGTGGCACAATCTTGGCTCACTGCAACCCTGCCCCCCAGGATCAAGCAACCCTCCTGCCTCAGCCTCCCGAGTAGCTGGGATTACAGGTGGGCACCACCACGCCCTGCTAACTTTTGTACTTTTAGTAGAGACGGGGTTTCGCCACGTAGGCCAGACTGGTCACAAATTCCTGACCTCAAGTAATCCGCCTGCCTCGGCCTCCCGAAGTGCTGGGATTACAGGCATGAGCCATGGCGCCCTGCCAAGAATCAATTTTTACCAGACCTGTCGGTTGAGTTATTCAAGACAGGAAGGGGTTTTGAAACAGTGCCATTTTTCTTATCATCAGTATGCTTCCCCCTAGTTTCAAATTTCTGTTTCTGAGATATGCAGAAAGCTTCATAAACAATAAGATGAGTGGCCCAGCATCAGTCAGGGGAAAAACGTGGAGCTGGGAGAGGCCCCTTTTCTTTTGCTCCTGAATGCATACTTTCCAAAGAACGGGATTTAATGGGTTACTTTGGAATCATCCAATGTGGAGTGACTGCACCTGATAGAATACTTCATGGTGGCTAAGAAATCAACATTTCTCTTGATCTATGTGTATAGTTGCCTTCCAGCCTTGAAATGGTCTTCTGTCCAATCTGCTGCAGCTACCATATTCCCTCAGTAGCAGACTGTGTGAACTTCAGCATTGAAAGTGGAAAAATCAAATGCAAAAAATCTAGTCTCACCCACCATCTTAAAGAGGCAACCATATACATGGCAGACACTTGGGACTTCACAGTCACTCCTCAGTGAAAAAATGTTTAAGCATCTAGTGTAAGGCAGATAGATTTCCACAACTGAAGTGGTGGCAGTTTAAAAAGAAAAAAGACAACTTGATCTTGCAGTCTGATGGGTGAGAAAGGCAGTACACACATGAAAAATACAATAAAAAAGGACTTCAGAGAGCAGCGAGTGCTATTACAATCACAGGTTCACCCTGAATCTGGTGTGGCTGTGGCAATTGCTTCTATGTAAGCTTTAACTAGCTTCATACAAGTAGAGCTTGCTGGGGCCTCACTGTGGGCCTGCGCTATGGACCCCCAATGCCCTGCCTAGAGCTACTCAGCTTGGACCCCTGTGGCAACCCCCTAGGCACTGATTCATGGAACTGCCACCCTTGAGCAATGAGTAATGGAAACCCGGGTGATGGAAGATAAATGTGATTCCTAGGTCATCTCCATAAAGAAAAGTTCTAAGATGCATTTCCTTAGGCACCTCAGAAGGTTCTACCAAAATGAAAATGACTTCTTGTATTTGCTTTCCTTCCCTACTTCACTCTCCTGCCCCTCACACTGGCTCCTTGGAACCATTTGCAAATAAAATACCTTCCTGCAGGCTTTATTTTAGGGAGATACCAGGCTACTGCACCATACAAAATCCTTGTGCATCTGCAGCGTTGCCCAGTGACGTATTCCATCTGGCAGTGCAGAATATACTCAGGGGTGAGGGAAGGTGCAGCGAGGGAGCTGGAGCAACAGACTTCGGGATTGTTTTGCAAGTATGAGATTTCTTTGAAGCTGGATGCTTTATATTTAAAATCCATGCGAATTTTGCCTTTTTCTTCACAATATTTCCATGTATGTGTTAATATGAAAATATTAGCTTTGCAACACCTCCATAATGACTGAAGACCTACAACAGCTGACTGGCTGGCCTCGCTGTTCCCAGCATTGTCCCAATCAAAGTCATGCTTCCTCTCATTCTAATATGCAAATTTGCTCAAGTATCAAATAACTCCTGGCTGAAAACTTTTAAAGGGACTGACCTGACCCTTGGATGAAGTTCTGATGAAGTTCAAACTCCTTAACATGATTTACAAGGTCTTGCATAATTTGGCCCAGGCATACTTTCCCGGTCATTTGCTATCCTCTCCTTGACATTTATCATCCAGCCATAATAAATTTCTTTTAATCTCTTTGACTCTCCATGATCTCTTGCCTCCAGGGATTTGCTCATTCTGTTGAATCAGCCTGCAGTCCTCATCCCACTGCTAAGCAACCTGCCCTTGTACCCCTTCTTCAGTCCTCAGCTGCCTCCTGGAAAGATGGTACCCTGTTTCTGTCTGGGCTACAAGCGTACCTGTGAGCTTCTGTCACATTCTCGTCTTCTGTCACAGCACATGTTTTACCCTTTTGTTCTTGTCTCTTATTAGTCTGGGTCACCAATGGAACAGAAGCATGGGGCAACAGGTCCTGCCATTGCTTCCTGTTGTCTAGCGCCTTGTGCAAGTACTAGGAGCAAAGGTAGATTGTAAAGTTAGGGTCCTTAGGGTCATTAAGTTGAAATATTTTTCCTAATACCTACTTGCTTGCAACTCTTTTAAGATTTTTTAGTGTTTTCATCTGTATATAGTGGGAAATAATATCCTGATTTTAGAATGATTAGAAATAAATCATTCATGCAATTTAGCACAATGACCCATAGAAAGCACTTAATAAATGACAGCTACTATGATTATAATTATATCCTAATAATTATTTTTATTTTTCTATATTAATAGGTATTCAATATATAAGCATAAAATGATTGAACAAAGGCAAAGCAACAGAAAATATTAGATAATTTATCTTGTTTGTTAAAGAGCAAATCATTACTTATTCAGAGATAGGGTCTTGCTCTGACACACAGGCTGCAGGGCAGTGGCACCCTCATAGCTCACTGCAGCCTCAAACTCCTGGGATTAAGCAATCCTCTCATTTCAGCCCCCTGAGTAGCTAGGACTATGGGTATGCACCATTATGCCTGGCTAATTTTTAAAATTTTTTGTAATGACAGGGTCTTGCAGTGTGGCCCAGGCTGGTCTCAAACTCCTGGCCTCAAGTAATACTCCAGGTTTATCCTCCCAAAGTGCTGTGATTACAGGCATCAGTCACCACACCCAGCCAAAGTAGTTTTTCAGTGTCTATTGATTTATTTTAAAACAGAGCTAACTGACTAAGCTAATGATACATATAAGATTCAGCAGCATCCAGGAAAATTTTCTTCATTGCTCCAGTGTCACAAATGCACATACATATGTGGATATGACTGGCATTAGTTTTTTCAGGTTTTTAATAACCAGATAATTAGGATGATAGCAAAAGAGAATGTGGTAGGTACAACAAGGCTCCTTTCTCTCCCCTACGAAAGTGTCTACATTCTAATCACTGGCACTTGTGAATCTGTTATGTTACATGGTAAGAAAAACTTTATGGCTGGGATTAAATTATAGATTTTGAATGATTATGCTGTATTATCTAGGTGGGCCCCATATAATCACAAAGGTCTTCATAAGAGGCAGGCGGGAGGATCCAAATCAGAGAAAAAAGATGCGTGGTGATGGAAGGAGGGAACAAAAAGGCTGTATGACCTGGGGTCAGTCAAAGAATGAGAACAGCCTCCAGAAACCAGAGAAGGGAAGAAACAGATTCTCCCCAGAGCCTCCAGAAGGAGACAGTCCTGTCAACATCTTGATTTTAGCTCTTTAAGACTAAGTTAGGACTCTGACCTCAAGAACTCTAAGGAATAAATGTGTATTGCTTGAAGGTATTGTTTATTGTTTGTGGTAATTTGTTACAGCAGTAACAGGAAACAAATATAGATTTGATCTATACAGAATACTGACTACAAAGTGATTGATTTAGCTCAGTATTTTGGAGATTTTTGAGGATGGAGAGATTGACAAGCATACATTTATACTGAAGAGACAGTCGTTTTTTACGTAAAATGAGCTGAAGACATTCTGGAGATAAAATTCCATCTTTTGCTGGTCATTTAAAGAAGCGGGAAGTGCTGACCATTTCTTATTCCAAACTCCAGAATATATTAATATACATTAGGATCTGTCATATGGTTTGGCTGTGTCCCCACCCAAGTCTCAACTTGAATTGTAGCTCCCATAATCCCCACATGTCGTGGGAGGTAATTGAATTATGGAGATGGGTTTTTCCCGTGTGATAGTGGTGATAGTGAATAAGTCTCATGAGATCTGATGTTTTTATAAATGAGAGTTCTGTCGCACATGCTTTCTTGCCTTTTGCCATGTAATATGTGCCTTTGCTCCTCCTTTGCCTTCCACCATGATTGTGAGGCCTCCTCAGCCATGTGAAACTGTGAGTCCATTAAACCTCTTTTTCTTTATAAATTACCCAGTCTCAGGTATTTCTTCACAGCAGTATGAGAATAGACTAATACAGGCTGTAGCCATGCTGTTTTAAATATTGTGGATCTGTAATGTATTTTAATATATGATAGAATGAGCCTTAACTCATGTTTGTCCTTTCAGAAAGTTTCTGGCTACTGTGTATTTATGCATTCAGGTTAATTTAGAAATACTTTTGTCATTCCAAAATAATAGTATTTTTAAATTTTACTTCAGTTTCAGCTGACTTTGGAGGATTTTTAGTAAGTATAAGCATCTTAATTTTATTAAGGCTTCTTAATCATGAATTATGCATATATCCACATTTAGCTAACTCTTCCAATATGTGCCTCATTAGCATTACCTTTTCTTCAGAATGGTTCTGCATTTTTAGCATTTGATTTGTTTCTAGATATTTTGTTGCTGTTCTTATGAATGGAAGCTTTTCTTCTGTTGTCACATTGTTTTTTCATCACATTTTATTGTCAAAAGGTCTCATGTTTGATCTCTTCTTTTTCTACTTTAAGTTACCGTCTTGTAGAGTCTATGTTTTATTTCCGTGAGAAATGCATTTGTTGCTCACAATTTTCTTTTGTTTTCTGGGATAAGTCTTCTGTTGCAGTACATTCTTCAGCTTTCTCTTATGTGCTATATTCCTTTCTGTTTCGCCTTTTTATTTCTAAAGAAATTTGGCCTTCTGTGCTTATCCCAATTAAAAAAATAACTCATCTATTTCTGATGGGTGTAATTTTGAGCATTTTATTTGCCCTCTAATAATGTATGGTGTTTTCCTTGACTTCTCTCCTAGATTTTATATCCCATTGCTATCTTTCCTTTACAATACAATTTAAGAAACTGCCTAGGTCTGTTTCCCCTCAGTTCTTCTGCAGCTTGGGAAGGGCAGGGATGCAGTAGAATAGCAGGTCTTGGCAGCTGCAATTGGGAATGCAGACTTTTTTTTCCCCACATGGGTAGCCTAGTATAAAAACCTTTGTTCTGTGATAATTAGATTCAGGAAGGCATGTGAAGATTTCCTGTCACAGCTCTAACTAAGGATATCAATATGCATGCACCATTGGTAATGTCCATTGCATGCACATATCTTCACATGACAAAGTAACAGTATTTTCCATTTTTTTACAGATTTCTTTTTTTTTCCTCCGGACTTAACATTTTTCTCACAAAAAATACATTTGTGTTATTGCATGTATGAAATTGAATGGATAATATGAAAGCTTGTTGAGATGCAGACTCTGCACAATTTGTTAGCTGCTTTCACTAGTAAAATGGCATTCATACAAACTAGCATCTTGGTCTATGTCAATTTAATTTCTTGCTGCAGCAAAATTACCAGTCACTCTATGTCTTGCACCTTCTACACCAATAATCAACGTTGTGAATGCTAAAATAGTGAATGTTGAAGGTCTACTGTGTTCATTCTAGCTTTCTAGACTTTGAAATTGCATAAGTAGGTAAGATGTTCCATGATAAGCCCTGTAATGATGCTAATTCAGATCATTTCATAGATAGAAAAGTTTTTAAAGTAAATTTTATGATCTAAGGTAAAATCATTATGTATGCAGAGATAGTTATCATATAAATAGAAGATGGCCCTTCCAAGAAACTTCTGTTCATAAAATAGATCCATTTTTCCACAGAATTGTGAGGAAAATATCTGAAATATGGTTTAGGAGTCCAGAGACTAAATAGAAATGGAGAAAGACAAGATAGGGGAAGTTAGAGAAGTTTTAGAGTATTCAATTTTATATGGTAGTACTTAAGTTTTTCTGTTCACAGTCCTGAGGAAACCATTCTTTCCTGATGTCTCAACCACTTAGATTTGCACACGGAGCTAAAATAGGCCTAGCAGGGAGACTGTAAAGGTCATTGAAAGAGAAAGGCTTTGGAATTCAGCTTACTCCACAGGACCAGTGCTTAACTGATTTCCCGTGTCACAAGGAACAAGTTTTGAAATACCACATTTAAAGGAAATAAAATTATTCCTAGAGGAGATTTTTCATTCTCTCCACTTATTATAGAACATATTGAAATAAGTATGTGAGCAAAATTCCTACAAAGAAATAGTCAACAGGATAGGATAGGTGGACACTCAGTAAAGTCCTTTGAAACATTCAATGAGAAAGTAAGCTTGAAGAGGTCCTTGAACTTTAGAGGAGCAACGAACTAGTTATCACACCCTGTGCAATATGGAGAAGTGCACCCCAAACTGTGGTATTATCTTACACTTCGTCCTGTGCTAACTCTAATCCCACTCACTGCTTCCCATGTCCTCATGCTCCTTCATCATGTAATGCAATAAAAACACATCTCATTCACCACAAATGAAGAAATCCTCTACAAACCTAAGAGAAAGTGATGATTATAAGCTCTTATACATCTATTTCAAAGCATTCTGTTTCACTGCAGGATACCTCATTGCTGGAAGAGAAATTATTACATATCAGCAGGTGCAATTTTATTTGGATGTAATATCCTTGACTAAGTAGACAGTTGCAGTTTTCTGACGTACCAAACTGACAGCTTCTTCTATGACCTTTAGTTATCTCTGCGCAGTCAACAGTAATGCTATTTATTTGACTCACAGCATTTCCCATGGTTGTGCTCACCACTGACACATCTGTATAGATAGAGGTCTTCTTCCACATCAAAAGGAAAAGATGGATCTTGAAGGAAACATTCTTGAGTTGACATTTAAACAAGTAATTTGATTTGGGGGAGAGAAATAATTTTAATTTATTGTCATTTTGAATCTGTATCACCCTGGTGAAACTGATAGCAAGGCATGATAAAGCTTTTAAAAAATACCTATGGCTATATAGAGATTATGTATCAGAATGTCCTTGCCTTTAACGATAAAGTGTACTGTATTAATATGGTTTTATACATATATATATAAATGTGTACATATATGTACATATGCACATGCTTATATTTATGCACATAAAGAATGCACATATGAAGAAAAAATATAAAAATATTAACAATTGTTTGCCTACATATAAATATGCAAAGTTACTTGTATATTTACTTCAATTTTGGAATACCTAATTTTTTCGTATTTAAAAAAATTTAAAAATACTGATACCTATATACAAATTTCAAGCCACATACAATTTATGTTAGAGTTATTTCCCCTTATGTAAGGCCATGGGCTGTAGAATGAAAGATACGTATTAAATACCCAGAAAGACACCCAGCAAGGCAGTTCGATTTGGGAAAGAGGCTGCAGCATGGCATGGCAGGACTCAGGATCTTGAAACAGCAGTCAAGCACACATCCTTCCTTTCTTGCCTTCATGCTTCCTGGTTCCGTCTGCTGCCTGCTTCCCTGCAGTCATAGCCAATAACATGCTTGGGATAGAATCGGAACTCTTTTCAACTGGAGTCTCCCATATGTTCATTATAGAAAATGTGTTTGCATTTTCACTGCAACACACCGCATATACTGACACTGCCTGACTGTGAATTCGTAGCTGGGAGAGAAGAGGGACTGGCAGATGAAGTGAAAGAAAGTTGGTGAGACATAGAATTCTAGCCCAAGAGTTTCAGAGTTTCACAGGACTTTGAAGCTCTTCTATTTGGCATAGTTCTCCTTACAGAATGCCTGGGTTATTGTTTTTTTCCCCTTCAGGCCCTTTTTCCACATGGATATGCCTATAATTTCTTCAGCTATATTGACAAATAAACTTTCTCAGCATGAGAACCTATGTGAGTCAAATGTGTCTAATTTCTGGTTAGTTGAAGTCTTTCTTTAAAGTGATTTTCTTTTCTCCCGGCCACGACTCTATTGACTATTTCATGGATGCCTGTAGATTCAGTGTCCCTGTCATATTCTGATTTAATTCTATGTTATGTAAATGAATGACTGGATGAGAGATGAAAGAATGGGTGGATAGATAGATGGATGAGGGGATGGACAGATGTGGGAAAGGGAGGTAGAGAAAGAGAGAGGTAGGTAACTAGTTTTTCTCTTACTTTTAGCTGGTCTTAGTGTCTACTATTACAGAACAAATGAAGAAGGTCTAGCACACAAAAAAATGAGTAAACTTGATTTACTGAATCCATGTTTTTGTGCTGTTTCCAACAGACAGCTGTTTGGAGCTTTGTAGCACCTGTCTTCATAAAGTCCATGACCTCTAAGGTTTCTAACGTCTACTAAAATGGGCTAAAACTGCCATATTATGACCAAATTTATTTTGTTATGAGTTACTTAGGACTTTCAACTGCCCATTGTATTAGTTTGCTAGGGCTGCCGTAAAAAAGTACCACAAACTGGGTGGCTTAAAACAACAGAAATGTGTTCTCTCACAGTTTGGAAAAGTAGAAGTCTGAAATCAAGGTCTCAGAAGGGTCCTCTTCCCTCTAGATTCTACAGAGGGATTCTTCCTTGCCTCCTCCTAGCTTCTGATGGTTACTAGAAATCCTATGTGCTCTCTGGTTTGCAGATTCTTCGCCCTGATTTCTGATTTCATTTTCACATGACCATCTTCCCTCAGTGTCTATCTCTGTGTCTTCATATGGCCTTTTTTTTCTTTCCATATGGAGTCTCACCCTGTCACCCAGGCTGGAATGCAATGGCACTATCTCGGCTCACTGCATCCTCTGCGTCCCAGGTTCAAACGATTCTCCTGCCTTGGCCTTCCAAGTAGGTGGGATTATAAGCGCCTGCCACCATGCCCAGCTAATTTTTTGTATTTTTAGTAGAGACAAGGTTTCACCATGTTGGCCAGGCTGGTCTCAAACTCCTGACCTTGTGATCCACCCACCTCGGCCTCCCAAAGTGCTGGGATTACAGGCGCGAGCCACCGCATGCAACCCATATGGCCTTTTTATAAAGACACCAATCATTGAATTTAGGGCTTACCCTAATACATTATGATTTTATGTTATCTGCATTTGCAAAGCCCCTGTTTCCAAATAAGGTTACATTCTTAAGTTCTGAGTGAGCAAGAATTTTAGAGAGACATTATTTAACCTCCTACACACACCAAGAAATAAATATATCTTTCGGGGATATGGGTTTCTATTTTGAAAAATTCGGAGTAAATGCTCTTGTACTTAAGGTTTTTTAAATATATATGTGTGTGTGTGTGTATATATATATATATATATATATATATATATATATATATATATATATTTTCCCTTTTTTCTCAGAGACGAAGATATTTCCTTTATTTCTTCTCACCTTGTCATTCTACAGATTGAATTTCTAAATTTTATTTTAGTTGTGAAAGATGTAGACTGTTTCCAAGAGTAGTCCATTACTCCTGATTGTTCCTTCAGTAATAAAATGTATTATTTGATTCACATGACACTGCTTATAATTTACGGGGTCAGTTTCACCCCCATACTCTCCTTGCATGAATGCTGGAAATGAGCCACCCCAGATTCTGGTGGTGGATATTAGCTGCACTCTGCAACCTCACGCCTCCCTGCCTCTCTTCCCGCTATTCCTTCCACTTGCAATGGAAATCATTATTATCAAAATCCCACTCATTCTTCAATGATCCAGCTAAAAGCCTTCTCTCCCCAGTTTTCTCTATCCTACCCTGTCTTTCCCAAGACAGAATTAATTTCTCTGTCCTCTACCCTTGTATGAAAGAAGTCTGTCTTTGACCTCAGTTTCTTCGGTGTTAGCTCTAGCACCGCTGTTCTCTACCGAAGTGGCTTTAGAGAATTTACTTAGCCTTTCTTGGGCCTTGGTAAATTGGAGATACTCAAATATACTTCTATGTAAATTGCTTAACAGAATGTGTGACACGAGGTAAAAAGTCAATAAATCTTAGTTCTCCTTTGTAGTCATTTTCTTCTTTGTCCTGTGGTTATTTGTGAACAAATGTGCATGCCTCACTAGACAGTGAACTATTGGAAGCCAGGGGCTGTGCTTTATCTGTCTTAGCATGCCATATGCCATCAAGTACATGCTTGTTAGGTATCTGTGCTCAGTACATTTTTGCAGATTTGATAGAGAAAGGAACCCTTTTTAGATTTTGTCTGAATTCTTAACTAATATGACAAGCTTTCTCTTGTTTTCTAATGGAGTTCTGGTAGAAACTTTTCCTTCTGCAGAATTCATATGAGACACTTGCATCAAACATTTTGTGTATTTTTTATACACAAAATTTATTTATAGTAGTATATACTAATTATAATACCAATACAGATATATCTTTATTTCTTAGACAATATCTTCTAGGCATACGTAATACTTTATTTTGATTTCTCATCTTCATAAGAGCTATGCAATATTTTTGCTACTTTTCCAGATTTACAGAATATAAAATGAAGCTCGGAGAAACTAAACCAGCTATGGATGTGGAAGGCCAGAGTTACAACATGGGACAAGGCTCTAAAGATCTTCATCTTTCTTCTCTGCCATCTTTCTTTTTTGTCATAACATTACAAAAAAATCGAGAACTAGGGGTAATTATCTACTGTAATTTTAACTCCTCATCCCAATTGCTGTCTCCATTTTGCGTATTATGTTCTAGTCTTCTCCATAGCCTGTCAGTTGGATACAATTGATAGCAGGGTACACCTATACACCTACAACTGATAGCAGGGTACACCTATACACATACAATTGATAGCAGGGTACCATTCTGTGACTTGCTTGTTTCACCATACCCAGTACTTTTTACTAGATATTTGTTCTATACCATGCACCCATTACCACCATATTTCTTTTACTTTCAGTGACAAGCAAAACAGGTGGACAATCAAATAGAGACCTTGGTGTGGGTGTGTTGTTCATACTCACTGTGTATTGACCTAGTTTAGATTTTACTTTTTCCTTTCAGAAAAGGAGAATTCAGAGGGAAACTCAAGAAAGTCGCAAAGGAGAGCATGGCCCTAGATGAAGACAAGATGAGTTTGCTCTGAGTTCAGAAGGGATAGCTTCCTGTTGTCTGAATAATATTATCACCTCTTAAACACTCCTAGGTTTTACTTTCTACAGGAAAACGAACACAAAATAAAACTACCACATATCTTCATTGCACAAACACATACATCCTTCACAGAGGGAGAGAAAGAATTACAATTTCAACAAAACTTTAAAAGGTAGAAACCACTGAATCTGTTGGGTTACCTATATTCTAAATTAAATTAAATCTGAACGAAAATTATTTGACTCCCAAAGGAGAAAATCTTAATCTCTGTGGCAAGTAATTACTGAATTATTACTTTGTGACATATTCATTGCTATGAAAAATAAATAAGGTAGATTGAGTGTTCTATGCATTTTTTCCTTTATCCAAGTCAAGAGCTTCTTTGATTGGAGGGCAGTTAACAGTCTAAATCAGAAGATGTTTAAGGACAGACCCTTTTCAAGGCTTGATAAAAGCGTAAATTCATGGGAGACATTATCCCAGGAGATCCAGAGAGAGAGGGAGAGCTCTTTTGAGGTGAGTGTGGGAAGAGAAGAATAGTAAGTGAGATCCAGTGGACGGGGAGGGAGGAACAGGGAGGAAAGGGGACAGGAAAGGAGGTGGGAGAGAGGGGGAAAGAAAAGAGAAGGCTTTGTGTTTATGGTTCTCTCTTTTCTTTTGACAGGCTTCTGTTGCTGAAGATCACTAAAAGATCACTCTTTTGACACTGAGTGTGTTTGTGTTCTGTAGAGATCATCTTAGCCACTCTCAGGGACTTCTGGTGGACACTCTTCTTTGCATCAGTAATGTGCCTTACAGCTGAGCTCTCGTCCTACCCGTGGGCTCCTGTCCTCTGGAGGTGCACCCATACCCCAACCATGTTGCTTTTGGGAACACAATTGGGCTATTGCTTGTCCTCTAGTGTTTTTATCTTTAACCATTTATCCGCAATTCCAAGAAAATAATGATAGTCACATTCCACAGCCTATTACTTTTTTTTTTTTTTTTTTTTTTGAGATGGAGTCTCACTCTGTCACCAGGCTGGAGTGCAGTGGCGCGATCTCGCTCACTGCAACCTCCGCCTTCTGGGTTCAAGTGATTCTCGTTCCTCAGCCTCCCGAGTAGCTGAGATTATAGGCACGTGCCACCACACCAAGCTAATTTTTGTATTTTTAGTAGAGATGGGGTTTCACCATGTTGGCCAGGATGGTCTCGATCTCCTGACCTCGTGATCCACCCAACTCAGCCTCTCAAAGTGCTGGGATTACAGATGTGAGCCACCATGCCCAGCCAGTGTTATTATATATTTTTATTTACATATATATATTAAATTCAACTTGATTAGTTTTTTGACAATTGTAAACTCATGATAAATTTAATCAGTACAGAATATGACAAAGCATAGAATAAGAAATTTACCAATAATCCAACATCCGGGTAATTACCATGTTTAATGTTAAGTGGCTATCATCCTCAATATGTCCCCATATGATTCTAGAGAAAGATGAACAGGAGGAGAGACAGAGTTTTGCAAAATATAAGTTCACATAGTAGTGAATATGTCACAAAACAATAATTCAGTAATTACTTGCCATATGATTCTAGAGAAAGATGAACAAGAGGAGAGACAGTTTTGAAAATATAAGGTTATTCTATACATAGTATTTTAAAAAATAATTTCTATTAAATTTAATTTTCCTAAAATATAATGGAACAACAACAACAAAAAAATTAAAAGTGTGTTAAGGCTAAGTGCAGTGGTTCACGCCTGTAATCCCAGCACTTCTGGAGGCCAAGGCAGGTGAATCACTTGAGGTCAGCAGTTCGAGACCAACCTGGCCAACATAGCAACACCCCGTCTCTGCTAAGAATACCAAAATTAGCCAGGCATGGTGGTGCATGCCTGTAATCCCAGCTACTCAGGAGGCTGAGGAAGAGGAATGGCTTGAACCTAGGAGGTGGAGGTTGCAGTGAACCGAGATCATGCCACCGCACTTCAGCCTAGGTGATAGGGTGAGACTCCATCTCAAAAAAAAAAACAAAACAACAACAACAAAATAATAATAATAATAATTAAATTTAAAAAATCAAAGTGGGTTAAATTCTCAAAAATATTTTTATCACTATGAGTTCCCAAAAACACCTCTATAAGATTAAGAAAAGTAATTATCAAAAGCAATGAGGATGGAGTCATATCATGAATTTTTTAATTTTTTGTTTTTAGACAGGTTAAAGATTAGTTCTTGCCACGAAAAATTGGGAAATTAGCACATACACCCTACATCTTACTTTTGTCTCCTTTCTTTCTTATTTCATCATTCAGTATTTTCTCCTTGTCAAAGTTAATAATATTTATTTCCTTTTATGTGACTATAATATTCATAATTGTTCATATTTCCAATACTTTTGCGACCATGATTCTTTCTTCAGTCATGCACAACCACCAGGTCAGCAATCTCCCCCTACAGCTTAATTGAGATATAATCCACAGACTGTACCGTTCAATGACTTTTAGCATATTTACAGAATTGTGCGACTGTCGCCACTATTTAACTAAAATATTTTTATCATCCCACAAAGGGGCCAGGCATGGTGGCTCACACCTGTAACCCCAGCACTTTGGGAGGACAAGGCTGGAGGATGTCTGGAGACCAGGACTTTAAGATCAGTCTGGGCAGAACAGCAAGACTCAATCTCTACAAAAAATTTAAAAAAAAATTAGCTGGGCTTATTGGCATGCACCTGTGCTCCCAGCCACTTGGGAGGATGAGATGGAAGGATCACTCGAGCCCAGGAGTTTGAGGCTGCAATGAGCTCTGATAGCACCACTGCACTCCAGCCTCAGCAACAGAGTGAGATCCTGTCTCTAAAAAACTCCCCCTCCAAAAAACAAAAACAAAATCCAGAAAGCAAAAATCTCAAAAAGGAACCTAGTACCCTTTAGCAGTCACCCCCTATCCTGCCCCTTCTCCCATCCCTAGGCACCCACTATTCTTCTTTCTGTAGATTAGTGGGGAGGTGGGAAAGCGAGAAGAGAAATGAAGAGAGTCAACACAGATGTCTTATCAAGAAAGTTTCACCATGAGTGACTAGAACCAAATTCCTCCAGGAAAAGTCCGGAATCCAGTTAAAATGCACCCTCAGAGACAATCAGCCAAGTGACAAAGAAGCCAGATTAAACATTTAAACACCAACTTTTGTCATGCAGTGACGATGCCAGCGCCTGGGGGTTTTCCTCACTGGTCTTTGAGGCCTGTGGTGCAAGGGCAGAGTGACATTCCCTGGTTAAGGGAAAGCCTTCTGGAACAAAGATGCAGATGGGCCACTGAGTCATGTCTCCTACAGGCACCAAGATTCACAGACAGTGTGAATGTCCAGAGGCTGATTCTCCCACTGTTTCCCTATATAAAAGTTATTATTGATATTTCTCCTTGTTCCCTCTTTACCTTACTCTTGAAATCTTAGACTTTGGTATTGTTTGCCAGGCTATTCTTTCCTTACGTCCTGTAATACTGCCAGGCGTCCTTGAAAATGGCAGTTCTAACTTGATTGTTACCTTCAGTCTGGTTGTACTCTCACTATAACCAGCTGAAATTCTTTCTTTCTATTACATGGCTATGTTTTTCAATGGTTGATCGTCATTTTTTCTTTTAAAATCATTTTTTTGTTATTCCAGTGAATTTATTGGAAAATGATTTGCAACCCAGTATGCATGGTACCATTTTCCCCGGAAATTCTCAATAGCAGTTTTACCTTGGCCTTAATAGTAGTACGAAGGTAATTTGCAAGAATTTGTAGAATGATATAAATCAAAGAAGTGTTTCTAAAAGCCAGATGCACTCTTCTGTGTGTCAATATTGTCAAACAGCAATATAACATAGGCTACACATCTAGTCTATTTTTTATTTTCTTTTTTAGAGACAGGGTCTTGCTATGTCACCCAGGCTAACGTGAAGTGGTGTGATCATGGCTCACAGCAGCCTCAAACTCCCAAGCTCAAGCAATCCTCCTACCTCAGCTTCCCAAATATCTGGAACTATAGGTCCATACCACTACATCTGGCTAATTAAAAAAAAAAAAAAAGAGAGAGATGGGGTCTTGCTGTGTTGCCCAAGCTGGTCTTGAACACTTGCCCTTAAGTGGTCCTCCTGCCTCAGCCTCCCAAGTAGCTGGGATTACAGGCACAAGCCACCACACCTGGCTTACATATGTAATTTTAATTCTCTAGGAGCCACAATTAAAAAAAATTAAAAAGAGATGAAATTAATTTTAGTAATATATTTTATCTAACCCAATATACCAAAAATACTATTTCAACATGTAATTGATAGAAAAAATTAGTAATGAGATAGTTTATATTATTTTTGTCAACTAAGTCTTCAGTATCAAGTGTTTAAGTTTACAGAACATTTCCATTCAGCCTTGCCACCTTTTAATAGCCACATGTGTCTAGTAGGTATTATATTGGACTGCACAGCTCTATGTAACAGAAATCTGCATTTTTAGCTCTTAAAGTTACCTTGTAATTATTATTAATCTGATAATCACACTTTAAAATGAGGGAAAAAGTATTTAAAGGGGTTCAGCAATGAGTCCAATAATGCAAAGCCAGTTAACTGAAATCTAGGAGTCCAGGACTAATATTACACAGGTCTCTTCAACCTTGGGTTAGTGTCTTTTCCATATTTGCTTCTCTTTGCGGTAATTATGGCCGGTTGCCTGCCACGTATCCATTTTCTCCTTCTTTTTAATAACTAAATCATAATACTGGGGGAGAAAAGGCAGTAAGATGCTCTGCCAAAAACCTATAGTTCCCAGATTCCCTTGTTCACAGGGCTGTTCATAAGACACAGTCTGGCCAATGAGTTAAAATCAGAAATAAAAAGGAGATTGTAGGGTAAACTTCACTTTCTGAAATAATGCCTCAACTCTGTCTCTTGTTCTTTACTGTTTTGTTCTTCCACCTGCTGGGAATGCAAAGAAGAGACTGGAAGTGAGGTCATGATCACAAGCCACACTTTTTGAATGATGGATACAAAGGGTGGAAGGAGTGTGTTGATGTCATCAGGGAGCTGGCGCACCAGCCATAAACTGTACACTTGTTACTCTGTAAGAAGTATAAGCTCTTGTATGATAAATCCTTTGTAGTTTCATGCCAGATTGTAACTCTTGAATGATATTCTCATTTCAAACGTCATTATGTCATTTCAAGATCAATAGGCTTTTTCTCACTGGGTGTGGTTAAAATTTAAAAATCAGCTAAACACTGATAATGCTCACTAGGCTAATATTTATTAGCAAATAAGACAAATACAGGAACAAACATTTCACCTTTTCAATACAGTCTTGCAAAGAATTTTTAAAAACTCTTTACATTGCTGTACAGTTACTAGAACAAAATATGTTTATGTCATCACTGTAGTATGACATCATGTTCATCCACATCAACACCTGTTGAAATGGCTAAAGAGCTGTCTTCTGGGTTGATGATGTACTAGGAGTTATGAGATCCTGGTTCTTTTCATGCTTCTGTCACAAACAAACTGTCTTTGTGCGATTATGCTAGCTTCTCTCTAACTCAGTTTCCTCACCTGTAAAGCAAAAGATTAAAGTAGTGGAATCCTAAATTCCTTTGCAGCTTTAGCATTCTACGATTCTATGGAAGCATTTCTTCCAGGAGACAGGATTCACAGCCCAATTTCACTTGATGTTTGGCCTTTGGGTCTGTGCTAGTTTAAATCGTTACATTAAATTTTTGGCAGTGATAATGCTTGAACATCCACCATTTACAACTCTGACAACATTCCTTCTGCTACGGAACCTACTCTTTTAGAAGACTCAACTTATTCAGTACTGCATAAAGCACCTTCATCAAATTTCAAGTGAAAAGGATTTCAAGGAAATCAGATTTAGTACCTATGCTCTCTTTCAAAGATTCTGGGAAATCATTTTCGGTGAGCTAAGAAAACAGATACTATTCATAAAATTTAACATTGCATGTGTGTGTGTTTTAAAATGCTTGTCTTACTTCTTTTGTTCTATTTACTATTAGGTGTTATTAAAAATCCTAGCTTTTTTCATTTGCTCTTAAAAAAAAATTCTCCAAGAGTCTCTTTCCAACTCTGAAAACTCTTGGCTAAATACTGGTGCTATTTTCAACTTATAGTAACTGGCAACCTTACATTTTGTAAAGTTCAGGAAGAGCAGAAACTCAGCTTCCAAATATGCCACTCTGTCAGCAGGTTTGAATGTACAGGAAGCAGACAATGGAAGGCAAATGTCTGAAACCCAAATTCTTCTTTCCTGTAGAGAAGACTCAAATGAAGACTAGCTTCTAAATCTTGTCTTTCAGCTGATTCGGGTGGATGGTACCCAGTTCTAGCCATTCTTCTTCTATCCAGAAGAATAACACCTTTTATTAAGCCTCTTCTTTTAAGTACTACTTATTTTAATGCTACGGCTATCAGAAAGCATTTATTCTACCTCACAATATGCCTGCAAACCTTGGTTCCAAGGAGGCAGTATTGTCTACTGGTTAAAAGTGCAAGGATAGTAGGAAAACAGATCTGTCATGTTGAGAAAACATTCACCCTTTACTAAGCCTTATTTTTCTAATTTGTGAAATGAGGACAATAATAGTCCCTAACTCACAGGATTATTGTGATGGCTCTGTAAGATACTATATGTAAAGCACGCACTCTTGGTACATGGCCATTATTCAATAACTATATGTTAGTATCATTATTTTCATTATCATTATTGTTTGAAGTAGTAACAATATTCATAGCACTACTATTTCTCAAAATAGTTTCCCTTGATAATACCACTAAACATGTACTTCCTCTCTTATATAAACTAGGTAGATTTCTAGAGTCATCCCAATCAACTTAATTTTAATGTTTTTATTGGTTTCCTGAAATAGTTCATCCAGGACTCTTGAAAGTGGGCATACAGCTATATTCATCATTGTATTTTCAATGCATATTGTAATACCTAATGTATAAATGTTTATTGAAAAAAATCACATTTGGGTGACCAGCAATAGACAGGCTTTCTGGTATTTTTACTCTATTTCATAAACTCTGTTGATTCTAATGTCATGCAATTGTAAATCAGGCTCTTTCATTGCCTGAGAACTGAGGCAAAAATCTCTAAATTGAGAATAGTACATGCCAAGTACCTTCTCATTCTAAAGAGAGCCACTAAAAATCTGAAATACATCCTTGCAGTATTTATTAAAGCAGCAAATCTAGTCCTGTGACCATTACTGCCCATCCCCTCCAAGTCTGTGTCAGAGACACATACCAATAATTTGGGGGAATGGAGTCAGGAAACTAGGGCACAAGTACTCTCAGGGGGAGGAGGGTCCACCTCTCTAAGTAAGCCAGGAAGAGGTCTGCAGGAGAACTGCCTCTAAAGATGGGGGTTGGCAAGAAGGTAATGTTAGTGTCTCAAATTTTGATGAGCATCTGCTTCTACAGTGGACTTGCTGGGCTTTCTCTGTCCTATGCAAGACAAAGAGAGAGAGGAAAAAAAGTAATTGGAGGTAAGATGAAGGGTGAAATGAGAGTGAAGAAGAGGGGTAGACTCCACTGTCACCTTCTGATGAGACATGACCTGAGAGTTTCCCATGAGCTCAAGGGACCTACAGCAAGGAGCCGCCTGGAGCCATCTTGTTGATGACCCCCTCAGGAGGACTCCAACTGTAAGAATTGAGTACAAGGAGTTTCTCAGTGACGTGAAGCTGAAGAGGGCATCTGAAGAGATGAGCTGTAAAAACGTATTCACAAGAGGGACATGTGAAGGGAGTGACCATTCCGAAGAACCCAGAAAGCTGCCCACAGGAGAAGGATGCCATCCCAAAGATGGTACCCAGTAAGTGAAGAGACTTTGGCTTCTCCCTTGAGTTCTCCTCTCTAATCCCTGCCTTCAGAGGGGTGGGCAGAAAGGAAAGGGAGAAGTTGAGCAGCCAAACGGTATCAAAGAGAGAAGCCTTGAACTGGATAAAAACTGAAAGTTTTGAGACTGGATCAAAGCTTTTTCCTATTTCAGTATTAAAAATTCCAAGATGAGACTGTTCTTATACCAAAAGCTATCAGTTCTTTATAGAACCTATGCCAAGTGTTATCAAGGGCTATGAAAAGGAAGTTCAAAAGAGCAAACCAGGAGGCCATGATGAAAGAAAAAAATAAATCTGTTTCCTATGCAGTCAAAGCTATTTATTACACCAATTACACTCACAACCCTGTAAGGGAGAGAAGAAGGGAGAGAGATATGAAGATGGCTAGTGGGCAGGCCAGTCAGACAAGCTCAGCTGTTAATTCACCCTATGCCATTCCAAGTGAGCTGGCAGAAGTAGGGATTCTGAAGCGGAACTTCGGACTCTGGGCCAATGTTCCTTCCATTGCACTGCACCAACCCCCATAATAAGGGCTTCCGTTTTTTATTGCACTTTAAAATTAACAAAGCACTTGGGTGAACCACTGCCTTGCCAAGAATGTTTAGTCTGAAGAAAATTCTGTTAAACAAGGTGTCAAAACAACCATTAAAGATGCTTCTAAGAGCATTATCTTAGCTCTGCAGGGATTCAGCACAATGGAGAGAAAATACAAGATTGAAAATCCAAAGGCTCATGTTCGTTCTAGTTGTAGCACAACGAGGAGCTTTAAGAAAGGAGCGTGGCATTTGGCTTCAGATTGAGATTCAAATTCTGGCTCTGCTATTTAGCAGCTGTGTGACCTAAGGCACAATTCTTAACCTCTTTAATCCTCGATTTCTTCATGCATAAAATAGGAAAATGCCACCTACTTCCCAGGATTGCTGAGAGGAATAATGAGATAATATCAAAGCCTGGGAATGTGTCTGGAACTCAGCAGGGGTCCAATAAGTACGAGTTTTATCGAGTCACTTATCAGTACATTTTCTGCTCTGCCGACCTAAGAGAACTCTGGTGTTGATGAAATACAACAATATGTATGAGAACAACTGTTTACAGTGAGTTACTTTAAAATATTTATTTTTCTTGTTCTCTTCCTGGGTGATATCTTTTTTTCAACTATGGGAGCTCAGAGTCAATGTGAGATGGGAAAATTCCTTTTTGTCTTTTTGAAAGCAAATTCCAATCTCTTAAAACCAATTTTCTTTACAGTTCTTACTACAGTTATTTTTGTTAGTACTTTTAGATACATATCATTTTTCACAATTATAAAAGACATACGTATTCATTATAGGAGATGCGAAAAATATTACAAAGTATTTCCTTTCAGTTATTTCTAGACAAGAATATTTTTAAGAATTGGGTTTATTATGTATATATAGTTTAATAATAGGATTTTTTGGTTAAACATTTGATACTTGGTTGAATGTATCTGAGTCAGTAAACAATAAAAAGAGGAAGTGTAATTCATTAACAAGAAATAGAGAATGTGAAGACAGTTTCTTAATGGTGTTTTTTTTTTTTTTTGTGAACTATAACCTAGCCACAGAAGACAATGTGAAATGTATGTGTACACTTTATACAAACACAAGAAACCAAACACCTGGGTAACTATTATACAGGCTTAGGAATAAAATATTTCTAGTTCTTTAGAAGCCCACTAGGGCATGTTCTCTCTGTTGCATCTTTCTACCTATTCCAAGAAGTAACCTCTATCCTCAAGTGTGATCCTCAAAATGCTTAACAATTGTCGTGGTATGTCATCTGTCGCTGCCAAAGTTGTGTTTTCTCCATCCAGAGTTCCAGAGGCCAGCAGGCAACAGGGCAGGGAAGCTGTCCCCTAACACTTCTCTTGTCTTTTTATTTTGCTTATTGTGTTCTTTCTCATGTCATTAATTTAAATTAATATTTAATTGAGTTGGGCAAACTTTTCTCTTATTGTCTGTTTTTTGTTTGTTTATTTATTTGTTTTGGTATAGCTAGAAAGGCTTTCCACACATCTAGATTATAAAGGAGTAAATTAATGTTTTCTTGTAGTACTTTTATGGTTTTACTTTCCCATTAAATTCTACATGTAGATCCCTGATGGATTAGTAGTTCATTCTGGTGTATGGTATGAGGTATAAATTCATTTTTCTTCTATTTCAATAATTTCTGATGACACTTTCATTAACACTAACTAGAATGGGTCTATATATCTTCTTTTATGTTCATTGTTATGTTTGTTTAAGCACCAATACCACACTGCTTTTATTATAAGGGGCTTTGTAGTATCACTTAATATCTGATATGACTAGCTTCCCTCATTGTTCTCTCGTCCTTTTTCAAGATTTTTCTAACAAAATTTTTAAGTTTATCTTCTATGTGAACTTTATAATCAATTTGTCTAGCCCCCAAACAAAACAAAACAAATACCTGGGATTGGATTAAATGTATGTATTAACTCGTGGCACTGCCCACAAAGATAAGATCTCTAGTTTTTCTAGGATAGTTTTGTGTCTTTCAAAGATATTTTGAAGTTCATCTCTTATAGCTTTTGTCTATTTTATGCTAATTTTGTTTCTACCAATTTTGTCACTAATATGCTATAGGATTTAATGTATCTTCTACATGATTATAGTTTGTAGATACTAAGGCTATGGATTTTTTGATAACTTTACAGTATACTATTAATTGATTTGTTTATTGGTCATATGAATTGCAGTATTTATTCTCAAAGATTTTCCAGGTATACTGTCATATCATGTACAAATAGAAATAGTTTTCTTTTCCAATTCTCACACCTCTAATATTTTATACAGCAGTAAAGGTAGTCGGTATTCTTGCCTTTAGGAAAATGTTTCTAGTGCTTTCCCATTAAATTAGATGCTGGCTTTAGAAGAGATAAAGTTGGCATGCACACACACACACACACACACACACACACACACACACACTTTCAAATCTGTAGACCTATCTTAGATGTATCAATGCAAAAATTTTAAATATTATCAAATATAATCCAAAAACATTGAAAAAGAATGCACTGTGAACAAGTGGATTTTTCTAGAAATGTAGGAACAGTTCAGATAAAAAATTCTTATATTTACCATAGTTATGGCTAAAAAGAAATCATATGATAATCTCTCTAGATGCTGGCAGAAAGTCCAACAAAATTCGACCAAAATCCCTGATGGAAAAAATGCTCGATGAAAATAGAAATTTATGAATACCATCTCAACACAATTAATATATCTGTACCTATAATTATAGTCATATCTAGGTAGATTTAGATAAATAGAGAAATAAAACTAGTTCTAATGGGAAAATGCCATGGACATTTTCCCACAGCCAAGAATTATTGCTAAACATTGTGTTAAAGTATTAGCCAATGCAAGCTGACAAGGGTTATGATGTTATTTAAGCCTAAACAACTTGGACTTGTGGAAATATGCATAATTATGACTGTTACACCCACAGATTGGTTATGGGTTGGTTGATACCAATCTGAGTAAAAGTAGAATAAGGATGAATTTATTGTGAAACAAAGGGATATTTCTCACACCTGTAGATTAGAGTGATGATTCTTGCTGGGATTCAAATCACCCAAGGAGCATATACATCCCTATATAACATACACATTTTATGTCTGGAAATACAGATTTCCAGTCCCGATCACAGAAGTTCCAGATTCAGTAGGTCTAGGGTTTGACCTTGGAAGTTTTGTTCTTTCTTACTATGTATTTCAGTGTGTAGACATGGTTTTAGGTACTATTATTTTATAAAGCTTTGTTTACTTGATTATTTATTCATATGTTAATTTCCCTTCTAGTTTTGGAATGTGTTGAAGTTAGCTTACCGGAACATATAAAGTACAACAAAATTAATGTAAATTTTAAAAAGGAAAATAAATTAAAATTAAGAAAGTTAAATGTTGGCATAGATGACGTTAATATAAAAAAAGCCCACGACAGTGAGTTAGAAACAGTAAGGTCGTTTGAAGAAGTTGAGACACAAGGCCATTCATGGGTTGTCATGTGAAGTATATTATATTATAGTTCCTCTTTATCCACAACTGGTAGCATTTGCTTGTGCATAAAATCATTTAAAATAAACACTAAGAGCTGTCTCTAGGTAGAACAGTGGCATATAATTTCATCATATATCTATAGATGTGCATATGCAAAAGATTGGTGTGAATGCACAGACACCTTGGTTATTAGACAGTGGCGTGGGGCTTAGATTGTAGGCATATCACCTTTGATCTTTATATATTTAACATTTTCAGCATGGGTCAGCAGAGTAATCTATTTCGTCTCCAGTACCTGTATCTATTAAGGTATATTTATTATCTATACCCTACTAATACCATAAAGAATTTAAGAAGGGTTAAACAACAACAAATACACTTACGACAGGACAATTAAAATACAGATAGAAAAAGAAATCAGAAATCATAGGAGAAGTCAGACAAATCTGCTAGATGCAATTTTAACTGCAATGGATTATTACATTTATATTTTCATTGATTATCCTCTAAAGCTAAAAAGAAAACACGATAGAGATCGCTCTTCTCTGATAAAAAGAAAAATCGTACATTTCTTTATAAGATTTGTTCCCACTATTAAATTCTAAGAAAAATATATCAAATAGAGCTATCCATGAATAGTATGCAGTCATAATTCCACAGCCTTTACCATCCCCAAACCTAGCTCAGGAGATTGCTTTTATCTCACTAGTTTATAGTTAGTTCTTTAGTTAGCACTGTACATATGTTTTTTTCTTATCTAGATTAAGGGCTTGAGGATATGTCTGTTCATCTTCCTAATGTTGCACTTTTCTGATATAACAGGCACTAGTAAATGTTCATCAAGTGAATGAATGAATAATCAATGAATAGACAAACAAAAAATACTTTGTACAGCCAATTGCATGTCCTAGCTCTCACCCAAATCACCGGGCTTGGGTTATTTAATAGTTTTTTAATTTTATTTATTTATTTATTTATTTATTTTTGAGACAGAGTCTCATTCTGTCACCCAGGCTGGAGTGCAGTGGCACAATCTCCACTCACTGCAGCCTGCGCCTCCCAGATTCAAGCAATTCTTGTGTCGCAGCTTCCGGAGTAGCAGGGTTTACAGACTTGTGCCACAATGCCCAGCTAATTTTTGTATTTTCAGTAGAGACAGGGTTTCACCATGTTGGATAGGCTGCTCACAAACTCCAGGGCTCAAGTGACCTGCCCTCCTTGGCCTCCCAAAATGCTAGGATTACAGGCATGAGCCACCGAGCCAAAACAAGTTTTTTTTCAACAAATATTTATTAAGCACCTACTGCATGCCAGGTGCTGCTTTTAGTACTTATTAGGCTGGTGCATAAAAAGTAATGGCAGGACCTGCAATTACTTTATAGTTATGGCCAATAAGCGAAAGAGGCAAAAACAATTTTCGTTATAGTTCTTATTTTCTATATTGGGGGAATAAATGATTAAAGTGTGTAATGTATTAGATGGCAAGAAGTACTTTGAAGAAGAAAAAAAAAAACTTGACAGTGCAGTTAAGAGAGATAGAGTCCTGAACTCTATGTAAGTGTGTGGTGTGTGTGTGTGTGTGTGTGTGTGTGTGTGTGTGTGTGTGTGTGTGTATGAGAGAGAGATAGAGACTGGGAATATAAATCCAGGAGAAAAGGCATGACTGGGGCATCCTGGCTTCTTCTGATAACTGGTGTAAACAGAAATAAAAAGCATAATGATTTAACCCTAATGGTCTCAAGGCAGGTAATGTTGTCGCTGAGAGTTCTGGGGATAGAAGGAAGTTTAACTTATTTCCATGAATACACAGTATTATGAGTATTTGCCTCACTTTGTTGTGCAGAGAGGGTGGTGGATGTACCCAAACAATCATTCCAATCAACAATGATAGGTATCCAACCTATCTATCATTCCAAGCTGGTGAAATGCATGCATTTTGGGGATTAGGTTAGGGAAAGAGGCTGAGGAGAAGGTTAGGAGGAGGAAGAAATTCTCACACACAGTGGGACCTGTTATTGCAGCAGCACTATGCAAGAAATAGTTTTCAAGGAAGAACTTGAGAATTAATTTCAAATTGAAGTCTAAGTGCAATTTAGATAGGCAAAAAGTAATTTCCTGGGTTGGATTTGGCCAGGGCATTGGACTTAACACCTCATCTCTTGCAAAAATTGCCAGGGGATCATTGATAATTATAAGAGAGCATGGCCTTAGATTTACAGCTCCAGCATAGGCTGGTATCTTCAGAGGGCAGCGCCACTCAGCAGTGGGAACAGACTCCAGTTGATGAATGATAGCCTAATGCCACTTACTGATTTACATGCCCTCTGTGCTCCCAACAGCACCTGCGCTTTTCCAAGAGTGCTTCTTTGCCTAAGGACTGCCAAGACCTTGCTCTGTCAAATAGTACAAGATCAGATCAATTGATACTAAAGAACCTCTGCAGCTCAGAAACTTAAAAAAAATGGGTCAAGAGATGCTTGCTGAAGTGATTGTTATTTTTAAGCAGGTAAATATATCAATATGAGTACTGTAGGAATAATAAAGGTAGTGAAGAGTGAAGAATCCCAGACTGGGCTTTCATCTCTACAGCTACCAAACTATGTAAAATCCAGCAAGTCATTTCACCTCACCGAGTCTCAGTTTTCTTGTCTTTACAAACCTGAATAAAATCCAAACAGTTTGCCTACTCTAAATGACCACCACCTAATTTACCACCTGGTGGTCTACTCTAACTTTAGAATCCTTTCCTATCTCCCTCTCCCTGTGGCCCCAGTCGTATTGGCTTTCTTTTTGTTCTGCAAATCTACCAAATTTGCCTGTAGTCAGGGCCTCAGTGCTTGCTCTTCCTACCACACAGAATTCTTCTCCCCCAGAGCATTATATGGCTGGCTTCTTCCCATCATTCAAATATCCTTTCTCAGAGGTGCTATCTCATCATCCAATCAAAGATTGCCCGTTGCCCTTCATTTTTTTTCTCTTTCAGCTTCTCATTTTATTAACGTCATAGTATTATCACTTTCCAAAATTATATTTTTTATGTCATTGTTTACATGTTCAATGTTTATCAACAACCCTTCCTCACCATCATAGAATCAGAGTTTCCATGAGCAAAAGAGCCTTGGGGGTTGTAGGCAAAGCCTGAGTCCTGTCCTTTCGCTCTCCTCCCCAGACAGTACGAGCTTCACCACTCGCTCCACCTTCTCCACCAACTACTGGTCCCTGGGCTCTGTCCAGGCACCCAGCTACGGCGCCCGGCCTGTCAGCAGCGCGGCCAGCGTCTATGCAGGCGCCAGGGGTTTTGGTTCCCGGATATCCGTGTCCTGCTCCACCAGCTGCAGGGGCAGCATGGGGTCCGGGGGCCTGGCCGCAGGGATGGCCGGGGGTCTGGCAAGAATGTGAGGCATCCAGAACGAGAAAGAGACCATGAAAAGCCTGAACGACCGCCTGGCCCCCTACCTGGACAGAGTGAGGAGCCTGGAGACCAATAACTGGAAGCTGGAGAGCAAAATCTGGGAGCACCTGGAGAAGAAGAGACCCTAGGTCAGAGACTAGAGCCATTACTTCAAGACCATTGAGGACATGAGGGCTCAGATCTTCACAAATACTGTGGACAATGCCCACATTGTTCGGCAGATAGACAATGCCCATCTTGCTGCTGATGACTTTAGAGTCAAGTATGAGACAGAACTGGCCATGCACCAGTCTGTGGAGAAAGACATCCATGGGCTCCACAAGGTCATCGATAACACCAATGTCACTCGGCTGCTGGTGGAGACACAGATCGAGGCTCTCAAGGAGGAGCTCTCTTCATGAAGAAGAACTACAACGAGGAAGTAAAAGAACTACAAGCTCAGATTGCCAGCTCTGGGTTGACAGTGGAGGTAGATGCCCCCAAATCTCAGGACCTCACCAAGACCATGGCAGACATCTGGGCCCAATATGACGAGCTGGCTTGGAAGAACTGAGAGGAGCTGGACAAGTACTGGTCTCAGCAGATTGAGGAGAGCACCACAGTGGTCCCCATGCAGCCCGCCAAGTTTGGAGCTGCTGAGATGATGCTCACTGAGCTGAGATGTACAGTCCAGTCTTTGGAGATCGACCTGGAATCGACGAGAAATCTGAAGGCTAGCTTGGGGAACAGCCTGAGGGAGGTGGAGGTCTGCTACGCTGTGCAGATAGAGCAGTTCAATGGGATCGTGCCACACCTGGAGTCAGAGCTGGCACAGACCTGGGCAGAGGAACAGTGCCAGGCCCAGGAGTACGAGGCCCTGCTGAACATCAAGGTCAAGTTGGAGGCTGAGATCACCACCTACTGCTGCCTGCTGAAAGATGGCAAGGACGTCAATCTTGGTGATGCCCTGGACAGCAGCAACTCCATGCAAACCATCCAAAAGACCACCCCCTGCCAGACAGTGGATGGCAAAATGGTGTCTAAGACCAAAGATACCAAAGTTCCGAGACATTATGCAAGCAGAAGCAGGGTACCCTTTGGGGAGCAGCGGGCCAATAAAAAGTTCAGAGGCAAAAAAAAAAAAAAAATCTTGTGTATATTTTTCACCAGTCTATTCCCAGTATTCAGGGTAGTGCCTAGTGAAGAGCAGATCCTTAATAAATATGGAAGAATGGAAGACAATGGATTCAGTGATTTGCCTGCCATCCCAGCTCCAGCAGTCTGGGGGCCAGTGCACCTTTAGCTAGGATGATTCAGCTCCAGGAATTACCATGACCTGGGATAGTTGTTTTTAATGACTTTCCCTGGCTGTCCTCATCCCCTGCCTATTCTGGATATAATCTTCATCTCCTGAAGGCATTGTTGTTAATTAGAGTCAATTACATATGAAGGAAGATTATGGGGTAAGGGTAGCATGAGATGGAATGAATTAAAATATTTCAAACAGTGCCTAGCTCTTCTCCCCCTTTCTCCCTATTTAGCAATGGTGAAATTTGAGTATACATTAAATAAAATATGGAGTAGTTGAGTATTTTTGTTTGTTTGTTTGTTTTGAGACAGAGTCTCGCTGTCACCCAGGTTGGAGTGCAGTGGCGCTATCTCAGCTAACTGCAGGCTCCGCCCTCTGGCGTTCACGCCATTCTCCTGCCTCAGCCTCCCCAGTAGCTGGGACTACAGGCGCCTGCCACCTCGCCCGGCTAATTTTTTGTATTTTTAGTAGAGACGGGGTTTCACCATGTTAGCCAGGATGGTCTCTATCTCCTGACCTCGTGATCCACCCGCCTCGGCCTCCCAAAGTGCTGGGATTACAGGCGTGAACCACCGCCCCCGGCCAAGTATGTTTTAATATTATTAATAAAATAAGATTGAAAAATTTAACTATGAAAACTTTCAAAATAATGGATTTCTAATAATTGATTCTCAAATGCCATCTGTTTCTCACTACACAGTAGGAAGGACAGGAATTGATGAAGAATAAGTGAGGTTGAGAATGAGCACAGAACTTAAGGGTGTGACCAGGATGTGAGGTAGGATCCATGAAACCATAAAATCTGTAAGCCAAAAATAAAATTCGAAGACACCCTAGCCATTTGAATAAACTTCCTCCTCAGCCAGCGCACTCTTAAAATTTAAGCTGAAAGACTGGTTCAGGCCACGACGGGAAGTGGGGGTTTGGTATGCCTCATTATACTTCCCTGGCATTAACACCAACACAGACCTCAAGTCTGATAAAAAGCATTTACAACCTGTGCTCTCCAAAGTTTGCTACCTGGAGGCTTCATCTGCAAAATAAGAACTTTGGTCTCCACAATCCCTTATCTTAACCCAGACATTTTATTTCTATTGACCTTAGGTCTTTAGATAAATTGAACCAATTGTCAACCAGTTAGTTTCTAAATTTGTCTATAACCAGAAGCACCCCCAACGTCTCACATTGAGCTGTCCCACTTTCTGGACCAAACCAATGTATTTCTTAAATGTATTTGATTAAAGTCTCATGTCACCCTAAAATGTAGAAAACCAAGATGCACCCCAACCAGCTTGGGCACATGTTCTCAGGATCTTCTGAGGGGTGTGTCATGGGCCATGGTCACTCATATTTGGCTCAGAATAGATTTCTTCAAATATTTTACAAAATTTGACTCTTTTCATCAACAAATCCAAGGCAAGAATGTGGCAGATTATGATAGTGAAAAGTGTGGCACAGAAAGGTTGGAAATATGGAAGAAGCAGCAGCTGGGTTTTATATGACTCATATACAGTCATTAGTTTAAAAACAAAAATGAAATATTTCCAGTCAAGGCACACACTCTTCATTTTATCAAAATGCCCTCCACCTTTTCACTGATTTTCATAACTTGCTATGCACCGAAGTTCTTTCTAGATTACAACTGCATTGCCCAGGAGAGGCACAATGGCAAAGAAACAAGAAGTGATTCTTATAGTCGGGAACCCCTGGAAGCTGAGGATGCCAAAGCTATAAGTAAGGGATGATCAAAATTGGCCAAAACAAAACAACTACTATTTGCATTAATACAATTTCTGGAGCACTGATGTATTTTTAAGCAGTTGGCTCTGAATATCTAGACTTACCTCTCTTCTGTCCAAATGTAATGTCTAAAGTTACCTCCTTCCTCTTAAAAAGGTGTTAGTATCAGGTGAGTTCTAACAGATTTAATCCGAAGTCACAGGAGACATTTTGCAGGGCATAGGAAAGAAGGCACTTAATCTCTGACTGTGCCTAGTTTAGCCCATGGACAACTTCTTCAGAAAAGAGAACATTCACTTGACAGTTTTATCAGTCAGAGAACATCTAAGAAACAAAGCTCACCATACTGGGGAATTCAATAGGAGTAATTTAATATGGGTAATCGGTTACTAGATTATAAGAGCTGAAGATCAATTGAGAAAAAATGAGGTAGCACTGACATTAGCAACTGCAGGAAGCTGTGACCTTGAGGACTATGATAGAGGCAGGAGGCAGAGAAATTCTAGGCAGACAGGGACAGGTCCCCGACAAAGCCCCACCTTCCAGCTGAAAAGCCTAAAACCTGCGGTTCAAAGTGAGAACTTCTATCCTTGTTTGCCTGCTCTGTCTTGATTGGTTCTTTCAACACTTATGAATAGTAAAAAGCATGCACTTTTAAAATGTGCTCAATGTGTATTTACATCATAGCCTGTAAGAGTTCCACTGTCAAGTAAATAGTACTGTAGTTGCCTTTAAAAGTCTTTAATTACCTACAGTATTTGCAAAGTATTTTGTAATGGATTTACAAGAATAATGTCTTTTTACCAATTGAAAGTTGCTTTTTCCAGAACTACCCATGGCCCTCCCTGTTCCCCATCCTTTGCCTATAAAGACCCCAGACTCAGTTGGTAGAGGGAGAGAAGCAGCTTGACTGGAGAGAGGTGACTTGACTTCAGAGGGACAGCTGGACTTCACAGGAAAGATGGCTTAACTTTGGAGAGATGGCTTGACTACAGGAAAGAGCTGGCCGGAGACAGCCAGACTGCAAGGGAAGATTATCTGCCTATCCCATCCCCTCTCCAGCTCCCCACTCACCAAGAGCCTTTTTCCATCACTTAATAAAATTCTCCACCTTCACCATCCTTCAAGTGTCTGCGCAACTTCATTCTTCTCGGATGCTGGACAAGAGCTTGAGGCCCACCAAGTGCAGGTACCCAAAAAAGGCTGTCACACTGGTCCTTTACCCTTGCCAGCAGAGGGGAACTGCTCCACATTATGAGGCAAGGGGCCCACTGAGCTGATAATACACTGCTGTCCATGGATGGCGGAGCTAAGAGAGCACTGTAACATGCCTCCGGGGCTTCAGAGGTCACAGGCATTCCCACCTGGGTACCACCATGGGGCCCACATGGAGCCTGCTCTTGCCGGCACCCAAAGTGGCCAGCCAGATCTCACACTTGCTCACTCACATGCTGTCTCCCACAAGGGGTTGAGCATCCCAGGCCAAGTAAACAGGACACCCCAGTCTCAAGTCCATTGAAAGGATTGAGAAAAATCCTGCATCAACTGGAGGGAGGAAGCTGTGTGACTGGAGACCAGGTGCCTGGACCACAGATAGCTTCTGGAACCATGGAGAACTGTGGCGTGGGCTAGAAGGTGAGACAGAGGTGTGGGGTGCCATAGCCACTGGTGAATGTATCCTGAGCAGAGAGAAAAGGGAAGAAATCAGACTTATACCTTCTTCCTGCCTTTCAGCCTCCAGCCAGTACTCCCCATGCCCTAAAAGAGCCAGAAACTACTTGGTAAGAGAGACTAGGGCCGTAGTTTGTGGGAGTCGGATCCTGTGATACAGTGGAAGAATAGGAACAGCCTGGGAGAGGGTTGAAACATTGGCTGCAGTTCGCCAAAGCATATTCTGCCCACAATCAACAGCCCCGTCACCCCACCTTGCAGGGGCTCTCTTCTTTGTTTACTTGTTTTCATGTATAAGATGCTCTTCATGGGTACGACATCAGCATGATATTGCCATTTCTTTTTCACAGAAGTGAAACCATTCAAGACCATTCTACCTAGATGTGTGGTTTATTTCAATGCCAATTTAAAATTATTTTCATAAATATATAAATGTATTTGAAATCAGGGAAGAAAAGGAAAAAATTTGAGAAGAGAGTGGAGTGCTAACACAAACCAGAAATCCATTACAACATACTTTACAAGTACTCTAGGTAATTAAAGACTTTTAAGGGCAACTACAGTATTATTTACTTGACAGTGGAACTCTTACAGGCTATTATGTAAATACGCTTTGATCACATTTTAAAAGTGCATGCTATTTACTATTCATAAGTGTTGTTAATATGTATTTCATTTAACCCTAAGCAGCCATTTTAGTCTCTTGTGTGAATTTACATTTATGAATGTTTTTATAAAATGCATATTATTTACCCAATAGGCAGCTTTGCCATAAGAAATGCTAGAGCTGATTGCCAATTTAACGTTGCATGAGTTTCCATGCAATTGTTCCTTAGGTCTGCCTGCATGCTTGGGCATCCATAAATAGTCCTTCCCTTCAGAATCCTGCAAGTCAAGACCCATGAGCTGTTCAAATGGAGGGATTTTCTAGTCTGTTTTGGTGGTTCTGGGGATTTTAGTGTCACATAAAAAGAGGCCAGGATATGTCTCATCTTAGAAAATAAAATAAAGATTTCAGCACTGAAGATGGCAGACTATAAAGTATATGCATGTAATCACCTTGTTTACTCTGTGAACTGAAGCCCACATCTAGAAAATAAAGATGAGCAAGCTCTAGACTAAGATACCTAAAATGTAAATTTTCTTCCTCCCTCCTTCTTCTTCCCCTCCTGCCTCCCTTTCTTCTTTCCCTCCTCCTTTCTTCTCTCTCTCTCTTCCTCCCTCCTTCTTGTCCCTTCCTTCCTTCCTTGCCTCCTTCATCCCTCCCTCCCTCCCTTCCTGCCTGCCTGCCTGCCTTTCTTGCTTCTTCCATATCAGGATAGAATCTTTCCTGCCTCAGTCATTTAAATTGAAACACCAATGACCCCAGCACCAAGACGCATAGACTATATGCATAATTTACGAGGAGAATAAGGATTCCCTGCCAATGCACATACCATATGTAGAATTTACAAATGGAATTTGTTCTGTGACTTTTGTATCCCTCTGCCAGATCAAAGACATAAACAGGAATCAGAAAAAAAATATTAAAGAGCACAGACTAGTGATAATGTTTCTTTGGAGAGAGTCTCCCTAGGCTGAAGGTTGCCACCCCTTCTTTTGGAGGAGGAGTGGATTGGAGTGCCACTTTCTAACCTAAAGCATAAAGGGAAACACTGAAAGCTTTGAAATGTGTTCATATGGGAGAAAAAGACTTGGTGCTGGCCTTAAGACTAATAAAGCAAACATCGATTGAGGAATTGAGGACTGAGGTCTAATTCTCATCCAGGAAATCTAAGGGCAGGAGAAAGGCTATTAAGCTGCTTTGGTGGTAGATCCAGAAGACTTTTGCTCTGCTGAGATGTCCTGCAGTCCTAAAGAGAGTAGGTGTCAGGTTGTTTTGGGTCCTACTTGAGAGTCTGGAGGTATAAATCTGGATGCCTCAGAGCCAAAAGAGGACACAAAAGCAGCCACCAGACTACAACTGTATCTGGCCAAGGTTAAGGACAAGAGAGATCTCTAGTAGAGAGAACCACTGAGGAGGCCATGGCTGCATCTCATGCAAGAGTCAACCTTAATCATTCCAGGTCTAGGGAGCTAGAAGTCACCCTGCTGAGTAAATACTGATCCTCTCACCTCTCTTCCCTTTCCTCCTTATTTTATTTATTTCTTTTTTCTGACAGTAGCAGAAAGTCAATAGTAGCTAGCAATATGGAGAGGATATGAGAGCAAAAAATGTTAAATAGAAGTTTATTTGTGATAGATTATAAAATTGGCCACATATCCATCCCCTGTTTAAATAAATGTCTTGAAACTCAGTATTACAAATCCTCTGATCAAAAAGAGCAGTTTGTTTCTCTACACCTTGAGTCTAGGTTGGCTGATTGACTTGGTCAGCTCTAGAAGATGTTTAAAGCATTTGCTCATTTGGGACTTGCCCTTTCTTGCTGTGAACCCCTGTGATCTCCACCCTGCGAATAAGTCTGCACCAGCTTGTTAGATAATGAGAAATATGTATCACAGTGTCGCAGCGAATTGCCAATCAGTAACTGGATATGTAAATGAGCTCAGCTGAGACCAGTAAAGGAACCGCACTGCTGAGCCCAGCCCAAATTGTTGATCCAAAGAACTGTGAGCAAGTAATGATAATTGTTTTAAATCACTAGGTTTTGGGCAAGTTTGTTATGTGGCAGGATGTAACAGAGACAGCCTCTCTCACTCAGGCAGATTTTCAGTCTAAAGCGGGACTGAACTGCAGAGAGGGGAGAATTTCAAAATGTCTGTGAATCTAAATATTTGAATTTCTGAACTAAGACTGTGTTTGCAACTTAAGGTGGCTGTAGGAGCATCTAATACTGAAGAATCATTGGCCTCCATGAGTTTTCAGTTATGGACAGGACAGGATCACTCCCAGTGAATAATATTTAAAGAGATGATAAAACACAAACTCGAAATTGCATTTTGATCAAAATCCATGTGTAAATCCTGTTTAGTATATTGATGACAATTTCATAAACATGTTTTACATGTCCAGTGTAACATATCCAGCATGGCCTCAGAACAAAAGCATTCACTCTAGAAAAAGAGTTGATGGCAGGACCATAACATGTAATTTCCATTTACTGAGGGTGCTTACCAAAGAAATGCCCTGGACAGCTATCCTTGCAAACATGCTATAACCTAGTCTCTGGTATAGCAGGAGTGCAGCACTGCTGGAGTGCAGTGATGCAGTCATGGCTCAAACTAGCCTCCTACCTCAGCCTTACAAGTAGCTGGGACCACAGGTATGCACTACCATGCCCAGCTAATTTTTAATTTTTTTGTAGAGTGGAGTTTCCCTATGTTACTCAGGCTGGTCTCAAATTCCTGGGCTCAGGTAATCTTCCTGCCTCAGCCTTCCAAAGTGCTAGGATTACAGGTGTGAGCCACCACTCCTGGCTAATTTTTTACTAGCTGAAAGATAATGGAGAGACCTTATTATACCAAATGCTTTTAGCAGGAAATACCTGATTTACCCAGGCTGCTTGATGTACATAAACCTGGAATTTATGGATTTTTGAGAGAATGATTTATTACATAATTAGTGGAGTAAGAAGTTATCATGCTTTATGCCTGAAATGGCTCCCACTATGTAACAAACATGCTCCATTTATTGTGAAAACTCACAAGCTGGGATTGACCAGATTACTCATTATGTGAGAGAAGAAGGGCTTTGGGGAGCTGAGGTAATGGTGTTAGACTTCTCTCAGGGAAGCAAGCCTTGCCCATGTATTGCAATTGCTTGTACTCCGAATTACTAGGAAAGTTTGATAGTGGGTAAGAGCTATAACTCATGAGAGTCTGCTTTGACAATTTGATCCTTTTTGTTTTTTCATCTTCTATTTGGCATCTCCTGGAGACTCAAGGACCTTGAAAACTTCTGATTCAGAAGTAGATTGTCATGCAACCTTGGGAAAGCCACTTAACTTCCACATTTAATGACATTTATTACATTATTAATCAAATAGGTAAATCACATAACCTCAAAGGGATCATATGAGCATTGAAGGGACAAAGAATGAGAAATGCTTTAAAAAATTATAAAACAAAATACAAATGTAAGTAATCAAAGGTGCTACAGAAATCTAGATGTAATATGGATCAAATAAGTACTCAGTGTCAGCATTTTGTCATCACTGTGTACAATTACCATATTTATGTCCCTTGAGAGCTTGTTCATCTTAATTCTGATAGATTTTTGTGTCTTTTCCAGTACCTAGTAAGCACCAGTTCTTTTACATTAAAGGAGCTCTTCGTATTAACCAACTTATTTCCTTCAATTTCGCCTGGAGCACACATTTTATAAGTTTTCCACCTAAAGTAATTTACGTGGCATTCAGAACTTCATTAAGTTCAGTAACTTCATTATTCATTTACTATTTACCACATGGACTCAAATGTTGATTTTTTTTCAAAGATACTAGAAATTTTAAATGGACTGAATAATATTGATATTAAATCTTTATAGTTTATTTTCTCAGTACTTGATAAGTACTTTTATCAAAGTTTTTAATGCAACTATTAAATTGAGCCATATGAAATTGCCATTCTTATAAGTCAACAATTTATAAATATTAGAAATTTTATATGGTCCAGTCTAATAGTCACAATGTATAGCAATGTATAGGTTGATCAACACGAGAAAGAGTAGAAAAGAAAAAGAAATAAGTGAAATTTGGCAGACACTGTCGATTTGTTGATTGGTAACCCAAAACTTTCCTAGTATTTCTTCACCTCCTCTCTCCTACAGTTCCTACAGAGTTTGGAAAATAAATTTTATCTTTCCAGCCATTGTCAAGTATAGTCATATGACATTTTCCTGACATACACAGCATAAGCTGGGATCTGTAGATGAACATTTGCTCTCATAATGAAAGGGGTGGATGAGGCTAGCGCCATGCTGTCCCTTCTCTCTTCTTCTTGTCTTAGGTATGATGCTGTAGCTGTCAGCTGGCTAAAAGGTTAAACATGCTGATCAGAAGGATAGGAAGAAGCTGGGTCCATGAACACATCACGGAGCCATCACACCAGTGCTGGGCTTCCTACCTCCAGACTTTTATTATGTGAAGAAAAAAAAAAAAAAAACCACTTTGCATTTACTTAAGCCATGACTAGCTGGGGTTTATGTAACTTTCAGCTGAAAATAAAATGTTCTAATTTATGCAGTAGGATATATGAACATGTATGTGTACATCTACTATCTCAAGGAATTATGACAGCCTGGGTAGTAAGAGTTTCAGTTACAAAATCCTATTAATGAGAGGAAAACTGCCGATTTTACTAGAATCAGTCTTTATTAGAATCTTCATTAAATACATTAAGAGTCTTCATTAGAATCTTCATTAAGTACATTACATTTCTCTGCTTAGTGACTATAGAAAGCACTATTTGACTTTTAAAAAATGATACTTCAGCCATAACAATGCCAAACATTTGTCCTTCTGAAGATTACTATTAGGTTATATCTTATGAAGTAGCTGCTAGCCACCTGGTTTCAACCAATATAGATGACAATTTAGTATCGTTCAACATACTATATAGGGCTGTTGCTACAGAAGCAATAACTTTCTGAGATTTGGCAGCAGCTGCCTGGATCCTGGAACATACTCTGGGAATAACATTTTAACATTTTATTTATTTATTAAATAAAGTAAAATTTGAAGTCGGCTTGTTTTTCTGAAATTTTCTTCTTTTATATGAAAGGAGAGTTTGGCAAAACATTAATTATGGTTTGGGATCCCATAGCAGTCAATATAGTGTACAATAACATGTACAACACAAATCCTCAACTTATTATTCATTTAAATCTGATCATTGGAAATGGGTTTGTGTGTCTAAATACACACGCATACAGACATACATATATATCATATACATCTTATAAAGAATCTTTTTAGAACAAGTTAATTTTCAGGCATAATTAGAATTTATTCAAAAACAAGAATTTATAAACCAAATTTTCTAAGCCTATTAAATGCCAGCAATAGTGACAATATCACCATAAGACACTTAGTAGCATTTTAGTGGTTATCTATTAATTTGTATTAGAATACAATAAATATTATTCAAGTGTTTTTTGACAATACACTCAGTTTTAAAAGCTGTCTGGACTGTCAAAAATAATATATTTTATGTGAGTTCTATATAAATTTTCGTTGAATTCAAACTTCTAAATAAATCTTCCAATATCTAATGCATCATATTATCAAAGCACAAAAAACCATTATATGATTATAAGAAGAACCTCAGAACTCACTGTCTTCAAATTTAATGGACTCCCAATGCTTTTTCCCCCTGCAAAGACTGTTTTTAAGACATTTCACAGTATTTTATACATTATAAATGGATTCCATTCTTGGCTTAGTAATTCACCTAATGGACAATGGATACAAAAAAGCTGTAACTCCAGGGACATTAAATTGGTTCTCAACTCTGAAAATTACAGCTTTTACAAAAAGAAGAAAATACTAAAAACATGTCTAATGCAACACTGCATCTAATTTTCCACTACCTCCAGATTGTGTCTAAAAGCTCCTAAACTTCTTAATGACACAATATGTTAAAATTGCGTTCCTTTATATTTAGATCTCAGAAAGATCTCACCCATTTTATAACCCTAAGGAGGGCTTACGAGCAAGGGGAGCTTGTGTGTGTGTGTGTGTGTGTGTGTGTGTGTGTGTGTGTGTGTGTGTTGGGAGGCAGAGGGAGGAACAAGTGGAAGGTGCTACTTCTATCCCAAGAGACTGTGAATTCTCATACTGAGGTAGGAAACTAACACCCTGTGTGGCATCCTTTTTCACTCACCAAGGTGATTACAAATCCACATTTCCATTTTAAGCACTGATCAATGGTATTTCAGTAAGGGAACAGAAGAGGAACAGAAAAAATTGCTTTCAAGACATACCTAGTATGTCTTAAGCCTTAAGACCAGCTTTTAATTTGATAATACCATTATTCAGATCTGTTTCCTTTCCAAGAACATGAGCAATTCTCCCTGAAGTCAAACAATACATTCAAGCAGTCAGGGCAGAAAAATTATTCCACTGAACTGTAAATACAAAATGCTTCACATTTTGTCAATTCACGTGTGACTATAATAAAATAGGACCAGTGTCTGAATGCAAACAGTCCGTGAATTGGCACAGATTCTAATAATACTTATATTGTAGTTAGTTATTTTATGAGCTATTCTAATTTCAAAGACGACTGTTCCCCACTCCCCTTCACCTCTCCCTTCTCCTAAAGAAATAAGTGGTTCAGAATACTATCACTGTAACATAAGTCCCTCCATTTAATCCTTTTATCTTTTCCTCTACCTTACCTTGAGATTAGTAACTTTCTTCCTCCAAGTAATTATTTTCTTGAGGTTTCTCCTACATCTTTGCCAATAGCTAACATAAGCACAGCACGCAGAGATGCCCAGCTGATCACTTGGGTGTTCTACTTTACATCGGTTATTTGTGTTTGAGAAAATAATATTTCATTCTAGTTTTTACTCACTCCCTTTTAAACTACTCATAAATCTCTGAGAAAGTTTGTACATCTTTCAGAGAATCTGTGTTTCTTTTAAATCAGCACCCTTTGACCATTTAAGTCAATAAAAACTTCTCTTTTCCTAACAACTTTTATTATTCTAAATTGACTTATTATAACAGAAACTTACCTAGACTGGGCCTTTTGGCTGTGTGGACTTGAGCACTTCATCTTTCTTGTAATACATTGATAATGTGCAATTTTTTATGCTAAAGAAAAAACTACATTGCCAGCTTTAATTCTCAACTTCTCTCTAATTTGCACCTATTCTTTCCTTAAAGGCTGCATGTTACCCTCTAGTCCTCAAGGAGATCATTTAATTTTCTTAAGAAATTACATATTTCTGTTAGAAGCTTAGTTACCCTGTTCCTCCCTTGATTGGGTCTGCGAGATTTATCACAAGTGAATTTTTCCATCTTGTTCCTTAAAACTTCTTGGATACATTTCATCATCAATGGAACATACTGCACCTCCATATTATGTGAGGTAACTGTAGTAAACATTTCCCATCATTTTTACAAACATTATTTATGTGACAATAGGTCTTACTTTCTCCACATTCTCATGCCCTTTGTCCCCTCCCTCCATTACCTATTATCTGTCATTTCCCAGAATTCTCTTGAATCTAAACATCTGAAATAATTCCACCGTCTCTCACCACCATCCAACATTTTCACAAAAATCCTGTGAATCCTAACTCCTAAATATCTCTAAAATCTGCTCCAAGTTTTCCCTCTTCCCTATAATTTTATGCACCCATAATGATAACTAATATTGATTACAAAGTTATAGTGCATTAATGTTTCATTTACTTTACTGTGTCAAGTCATTCTTACAATAGCTACTGGCACTCCTCTACTCTACAGCTAGATAATTGTTTGAGTCCCCAAATGAAGGGAGTAATTTATGTTTGAACCCAAGCAGACTGATTTCAGAGCCCATGCAACACAGTGTTCTAGCTTAGACTATTCCAAGATGCTCCAAAGTGTGCTTCCAAGCTCTAGCTTCAGCTTCATCCCTTTTCTCCTCCACAGAGCGACTGAGCTGACTTTCTGAAACATGATTCTGAAAAATCATCTGTCTGCTAAAAAAAACTTCAGCAGCTTCCTGTTCTCTACAGGGCAATGCCCACTCTTCTCAGTGAGCATAAAAAGCCTTCTGCAGTCACACCTATCCCACATGTTCTACCCCAACGACACCTACTGCTCCAGCTACTGAAAGATCACCATTCCTTGGAGTCATGCCCTTGCATGTCTTTCTGCCCAGAGTCACGCTCTGCCTGCAGCACTTTTCTCTGAACTCACTGCCTGGAGTGCTTCTGCTCAGCATGTGCACTGCTTGTGCACACCTGGTCATGAGCATCACCTCTTTGATGAAGACTTCCTGAAATGATTTGGCACAAATCACTCTTCCTTCCACTGGGTTGAGACTTCTGTTCACAACTCTATTAGCGCACATACATCTCTCTCCCTGATGGTGAACATGTCAAGGAACAGCTTTAAGGTCTTTCAGATCTTTTCTGTCTCTCCAGTGCTTCCTATATAATGTGGTTAGTTAATAAATGTTCGTCAAATAATGACCAAATCCTTCTCCCCTACCCCTTACCTTTCTAATATTATTTTTTCCTTGAATAAAAATCATAGGCTTAAAGATATTACCCAGGGATCTCTACTAAAAACATTAACTTTTAGCCAGACAGAATTTACACCTTGAGAGATATTTCATAAATTCTTTCCTTGAGTCACTCTCGGTTCCTCTCACTGAGATGTCTGATAATCTCTCAGTTACCAACCCTGCAGCATGGTGTTCTCAAAGTGTGCTCTGGGAACCACTGGGGCCCCTGACACCTGGAGGTCTGTGAAGTCACAAGTATTTTCGTGGTGATACTAGAAACTTATTTGCCTTTGCACTCTTGTTCTCTCATGAGTGCACAATGGAATTGTCTAAAAGGCTACCTGACATGTGTTGATATTCTCAATCTGTTGGCTAATGGAATGTGTGATTGTACATGCTTATGTTTTAGAAGTTTCTCAGTTTTATTTCCAATACAGTAAATATTAATAGCTATATTCCACATAAAGAAAAGCTCTTTGGGTACTTCAAAATAATTTAATAATATAATAGGGTCCTAAGACCAAAAGTTTGAGAACCATGTCTCCAGTAGTATGCTAGAGAAAATTCTGGTGTGCTAAAAATGACATATAGAGTATGTCACAATTTTAAAGTTTTCATTTGTATTTTTATTGTGTATTATTCATCTTGCAATGCATCCTGAAATTTTTATTTTATCATATTTGAAGAATCTTGCCCCAAATCTACTTTCTGCAAAGCAATGTTGATTGTGACCCAGAATGGTGTGCTTTTATAGGGGATTATAAACTGCTTGATGATTAGTTCCAGTATCTACCCAAGTATCAAAGTCAAATTGACTTCTCTACAAATACAAGATTTGTGCATTTTAAAAAGTAAGGACGCATACAAATTTTCTTTCTTCAAGCTGCTAGAGAACTCAGTAACAGTGTCTCATAGTTCTTTCTTTTATTTATTATACTGATTTCTGAATCAGTCTCTGAAATATTTAATCTGTTTTTTAATGCAACAGGAAAAATTTATAATTCCTAAAGTTTTTTTCATTTAGTCTAAATCTATAAACCTTTTTCAAGGTTATACCCTTTTCAACCAGCTCCCTTGCATTCTATAATTATGTACATTTTTAAATGAATTATCCTGTCCTTGTGTTCTTATATTTTCTTAAATGTAGTAACAAGAATATGTGAGAAAAGTCTATTCTAGGATAAGCCTTTATGCCTTCTAATAATCCAGATTTAACATTTATGATTTTTCTTATGTAATTTCTTCTTTCACTAAGGCGTACACAAAAAGAAGTGCTAAGAAATTTCTACTTACTTTGACTTCCTAAAAATATCATGCATATATTCATCTTGGCTAATCTTTCCGTATGAGGTTTCAAATAGATTGTGTTATAACATTTTCACTCGAATAAAAATCCTTTATGAGTTTTTACTGAGATATTAAACTTACATGGGACTTCAAATGCTTATGAGGGAGTGTTTGTTTCTTCTCAAGGTGATGCACTATAAAACAGCCTACCTCAAGAGATGATGTGATGAAATTCAACGAAAATAATAAATAATTAGGAAACTTAAATGTTTAATATCTACCAGAATCTCATGGAGCCTTCAAAAAACTGCATTGATTCCAGCAAAAAAGTAACAAAATGAATTTCCTCCCACCATTATCACTCTCATAAACACATCTAACTTTTGAAGATGTAACTAGATAAGGTAGAAAAAAAATCTAAAAATCTGATCATGAAACCACATTGAGATAAGTTTTGTCAAGTCGGAAGCTTCCAGGATTATAGGTAATTCTCGAGCTCATTGCCATGATAGACTCTTTCACATGTAGCTGCCCTTTAGGGCTCTGCAGGACCCTACATAGACACCCTGTTGTTTCTCACATTTTCTTGTAATTTGAAGATATAAATGGTGCCAGCTGGCTCCTGTTTGACTCAAGGCAACGTGATATTCAGCTCCTCAAAAACTTGGTACACACCTTAGAAAACTTGCCAGAAAGAATGAAGAGCAGGGGTGTGTGTATTCAACTGGGGAGAGAAAAAGTCTAGAGGAAGAAATACCTGAATCAAGTCGCTGGAGTAGCATCCTTTGGGAATTTAATATGCAGATAAGCAGTAATGCTTATAAATCATTGGGGAACCATATAGGGTTGGACTAAAGCTCAATACACAAATATGAAAAAACAAATATCTAACATATTTGGAAAACAATTTACATCAATTTTACTTGGTTAAATCACTCTCATTTTCTCAGTTGGATAGATCCGTTGGGGAAAGAAGGTGGCAGAGTGCTATAATTAAAATAAATCTTTAAATGGCTTTTCCTGTAGTAAAATTTATATTGAAATAAATGAGAATGTGCAGTTGAATGCCAACAAATAAATAAATGACACTTTTTGAGTGTTTAATGTGTGCCAAGCACTCTTCCAGGGGATTCACATGGAGTAACTAATTTAAATCTCACAAATACCCAATGCTATGGGTAACTATCATTACCTCCATTTCATAAATGAAATGAAGACACTGAGGCAGAGAGAGTTTTAGTCCTTTTCCAGAGAGCACATGTAACCAGTGGTAGTGCTGAAATTTGAACTCAGGAAGTCTTGCTACAGGGATCACACCCTTGCTCACTTCCTATTGCCTTGAGACCATGCTTTGCCACTCTCTCATGATGTGTTTTATATTCTGTAATTTTATATGTTCCAATACTTACTACTTGTAGGTATTCTTTATTGTTCTCATTTTCACCACTTTGACCCTCTTCCTCCCTGTCTTGAACATATCAAGGGACCAAGCCTTGTAACAAATTCCACAAGAAATTCAAAGACTAACTCACACATAGCTGGTGGCTAGGAACATATTTTTAAGTGATTACATCATAAACTAGTCATCTGTACCATAAAACAAGTTTGCCATCATGTCCTTGTTCATGTGGTAGTTGGTAATTTTTTTAATGAACATTTAAAAGTAAAGCTGACTTTTTTTCTAATTATAAAAGTATCGCATGCTTACTGTAAAACTCATAGAAAACACTGAAGTGGAAAGAAAAAATCCTAACCTGAAAAATCAGCCACTATTAGCATTTGGTCTGTCTCCACAAAGAAACTTCTAAGAATCAGGACTGCTCAACAGCAGGATTAGGAGTGAGCTCGATATTACAGGAAGCAGACCCCTGGAAGAGAGGGAGATGACTTAGCTCAATTGGTAGGCTACATAATGTCAGTGAAGTACTCTGTGACATTGGATCTTTGGGGGAAAAAATGTCCTGATTTGTAGTGTTGGCCAATTTCCATGGTGTAAATACTCCCCCCGTGGCCAATACCAAGCTATTAACATGCCACTGAATGTGGAGCTGGGATAGGTGAACACTTCAGCTCTTGCAATCTAGTACCAAGCCAGACCCAGTACCGCACTGACAGTGTTCTCTAAAGTTCTTTCTACCTCTAACAGTCTTGTATTCTTTTAGCCAAAATGTTATTTTCCCTTCTTTGTTATGAAGTTATTTTCCTTCTTCCCTTGCCAGGACCCAGCATTGGCCTCCCAAACTGGTTCACAAACATACCTGGCCCTCTTTCTATTCATCCTTTACAAGAAAACTGGAGAATCTGTTGAAAACACAAATCTGAACATGCCCTTTTCCCTGCTTGAACAAATTCAATGGCTTCTGTGGTAGGCTGAATACCAGCCCCCCCATTATGTCCATGTCCTAATCTTCAGAAACAAAATGCTACCTTATATGGCAAAAGAGACTTTGCAAATGTGATTAATTAGGAACTGCGGATGGGTAGATTATCACGTACCATCTGGATGGGCCTGACAGACTCACAATGGTCCTTATAAAAAAAGAGACAGGTGAGTTCAGGGTCAAAGCAGAAGGTGCTGTGATGACAGAAGCAGAGATTGGGGTGATGCACTTTGAAGATAGAGAATGGGGCACAAGTCAAAAGATACGGGTGGCCACTAGAAGCTGAAAAAGTAAGGATACAGGTCCTCTCCTCAGCGCCTTGAGAAGAACCAGCTTTGCCAACACTTTGATATTAACCCAGTGAAACTGATCTTAAACTTCTGACTTCCAGAACTATAATCAGAGAATATATTTGTTTATTTTAAGCCATTAAGTTTGTGCTAATTTTTTATAGCAGCAATAGGAAACTAATACAGTATCCCTTTCTATAAAGACAAAACCCCTTCCAATAGCCTTTGTCCCCTATACGGCCTCACCTCTACCTATTCTGTCAACTCATAGCACTTGTTCTCTTGTTTTTTCCACCCCATTCCCACTGTTTTCTTTCAGTCCACTGTTTTCCATGCCTTGGCTGCAACAGTGCATTTTCCTATGCTGTTACTTCTGCCTGGAATGTTCTTTTCTCTGATTTTTTTTCTAATTAATAGTTATTTCCTAATTATATGTCAATTTAAGCATAACTTACATAGAAAGGAATACACACACACACATACATACACACTCATATTTATGTATGTATGAATACTAACATACGTATGTATATCTTATGTATATATGCATACTGTATTTATTATATAAATATAATAAATATAAATTTATAAATGTATGCATATACAATATATACACATATGTATATTTATATATATGACACACATAGAAGAGTATCTCTCTTCTTCCTTGAATTTATAGCAATTGAAATTTTTACATGTATTTGTATGATTTTTAATTGCCTTTCTCCAGCACTGAGTAGCGTCTATGCTAGTTTTAACTTACTTGTGTATCCCAGGGGCCTGACACACATGAGGTATTAAATAAATATTTGGTATGTGACTCAATACTTCCCAGCTCATTCCTCTCTATGTGTTCAATACACTCTTTGTTCTATAGTCATGCATCCAACCAACATTTACCAAGAGTCAACCTTACACAAAGTTCTGATCTTATACATTCATGCAATTTCTAATAAAAAAGACGTAGTAATAACAGCTAATCTCTATTGAGAATTTACTGTAACAAGCACTGTAATAAATATTTTAAGTATAGAAGCTTATCTTACCCTCATGAGTATAATTAAATTTTCAGATAAGAAAAAATAGGCCCTAAAATATTTATGTAATTTTCAATAGACCACGTGATGAGAACTAGATTTGAGTGTGTAGATTTGACTGACAAAACTTTCATTTCTTAGCACAATATTATTGTCCTTTTGAGGTTCCATACTTGTTTTTAAGAATGAATTACATATCTGTGTGTATTATGTATTAGCCCATTTTCGTTGTTTTTTCTTTTTTTTCACTCTGTATTCTTTTAAGAACAATCCATATTGCTGGAATACATTGATTCTAACTGTTGCCACGTTTTATTCAACAATATTTATTTATTTATTACAATCTTACAACATCTGAAAGGCCTAATTCTTCTCTAATAGCCATTCTTTCTTCTTCCTTTAATAGTGATGGGCAGCTGAGCACATGGCCATGTAGTTAGGAACTTCACTTCCCAGCATCTGTTGAAGCTAGGTGTGGCCATGTGACTTACGTTCTGAATAATGAGATACAAGTGTTAGACAGGTGTCAGACTTCTAGGTATACTCTTAAATATAAGTGGTACGCCTCCACTTTCTCCTTCCCCTCCTCCCACTAGCTGCAGCCAGAGCAATCATTTTAGACTAGGAGGCAGAGTAAGTGCTAAGTTGGCAGAGAACCAGAATAGAGGGAATGTTAGCCACAGAAACCATGCAGCTGCCATATTAGCCTTGGACTTCTGACACTCAGATCTCTGTTACATGGAGATCTATACATCTCTGTCCTGTTTAAGCCACTGTAATTCCGGCTTTTCTTAGGGCAGTCGCACTGTATTCAAATCAAGATATTTATCCATTCCTCTGGTGAAAGACACTGAGTTTCCTCTAACTCTCTCCACCACACTAACAATGCTCAAATAATATCTACACATTCCCCTTGTGGAGCTGTATGAGATGCCATCTAAGCTAGGGACTTGAGAGTAGGAGTTATGGGTCGTAGCTTATAAGAATATTTAATTTGACCAAAAACTGCTAGATTGCTTTGCAGAAAGAGATTTTGTTCTTATTCGTTAGTGTGCGCATCCTCCCCCTGAAATGTTCCTTAAACTAAACTTTTTTTTTTTTTTTTTTTGAGACAGAGTCTCACTTTGTTGCCCAGGCTGGAGTGTAGTGGTGCGATCTTGGCTCACCGCAACCTCCACCTCCCGGGTTCAAGTGATTCTTCTACCTCAGCCTCCCGAGTAGCTGGGATTGCAGGTGCCCACCACTGCACCCGGCTAATTTTTGTATTTTTAGTAGACATGGGGTTTCAACATGTTGACCAGGCTGGTCTCAAACTTCTGACCTCAAGTGATCTGCCTGCCTTGGCCTTCCAAAGTGCTGAGATTTGTGAGCCACCGCGCCCAACCTAAACTCAACTCTTATAATGTACAGCTTTAGTGATACTAATCCTAACTTGGTTTAAATATAAGTTATTTCAAGGGGTAACAAAAGAAGATGGAGTAAAATTAGTGGAAACACAATGAGAAGTGAAAACTTTCCAAACTCATTAGATCAGAAGTGAAATATTCTGCAGTAGCCTGGACTTCAGGCTTGCATCTTATAATGAAAGAAAATATACTGTGCTATTTATGGATAACAACAAATTAATTCTATAATTCTTTATAGTTTAATCACTTGACTTCATGCTGAGAGGCTAATATGTCTTTGATAGTCTTGGATTGTTAAAAAATAATGCTCAATCTCTACCACAAAGACTTAATTCTAGGAAGAAGCATCATGACCTGATGATCTGTGACCTTGGGGTCACACTGACTTGGGGTCTTGCCTTTGCCACCATGTGGATGCAGGAACCTAGAAAAGTCCCTTACCATCATTAGTCTTTGTTTCTCTGCTCATTCGTAAGAGACAGACCCAAAAGGTCTCTAATTATATTTGCATGCATGCTTCACATGAAAAAAAAAAAACAAAATGACATAAGCGTTCACCAAATTCCAAATGCTGTGATAAGTGTTGCCTACACAAGATTAATGTGATGTAGCCTCTCCCCTAAATGGGCGTATCATCTAGGGATTAATGTAATCAAATGAACATATAACTCAATACGGCACTGTGACAGATGCCTCTTGTGCGCTTCTTAAATTCCTCTCAGTCTCACCTCTGATTCTAGGCAGGGCAAATGGTTCTGCATGAACCTATTAGTGAACTTACACACTATAGAGTGTGTAAACTATTGTGTCTCATGTTACTGTGCACCACATATTATCCACTGCAGAGAAACCACTAACCAGTCAGGTGGGTGGGATAACTCACTGTCTAGAGTCATTACATATAATATCATCTTAAAGTAAGGGACCTATTTTATGCAAAGAAAGTGAGATATTGGACACACGATCAGAGGGTCCACTAGTCCTGCTCTGTATTACATTATTATGCAAAGAAAGTGAGATATTGGACACATGATCAGAGGGTCCACTAGTCCTGCTCTAGATTACATTATCAGAAGTGGCAAACCTATAATAAAAAAACCACTAAGCTTCTGAATTGAGGGAAATAGCCTGCAGTGTTGTCTCTGTCTTCCAGATACCACGTAGCACCAGGTTAATGGCCAAATCCAGCACTCTGGTTTCAAAGCTAGACTACATGAATCCAGAAATCAAGAGGTGGATGTTGCCTATCTCACCACTGCTCTCAGTGATCCACTAAGGAATCAGTGTTTCCTATTCCCAAACCTTAGGACCTTTTCAATTTGCCACCATAGGTCCTAGGGAAGGAATGTTTCCATCAGCAGACACAGTAATGATTCCACTGAACCTGAAATGGCAGCTCCCACCTGGTCATTTCAAGCAACTCATGCTGGTAGATCAGCTACCAAAAGCAAAAGAACAACAATGACAACAAAAGGAGTTACTCTGGGATGTATAATATTTGACAAAGAGTATCACGAGGACCTGGAGTTGCTGCTACAAAACCGGGCTGAGAGAAGCATATCTGCAACTCTTCACTGGGGTGTTTTCTTTCTTTTACCCCTATGTCGCCTGGTAGCAATGAACAAAGGTTGTAGCAAACATAGCCAAACAATGGCAAGGAACCTAAAAACTCCAGCTCTTTAGAAATGAAGGTTGGGCTTACCCCGTCAAACAACTGAGACCAGATGAAGTGACGGAATGTAGAATGGATAGTTGAGAAGGAAGATTGTTGATGGGCCTTGGGACCATTTTCACCAAGATAGGCCTTGGGACCATTTACAGCTGTGGCAACTGGAACTTGTTTCACTAATCCTTGTGTTAAGTATCTGTAGAGATTGAAACAGGCTAGCACCTTGATGACTCACAGACAGATTCGACTTCATGTAGGCATAAGTGGGTATGAGCAGTATAAGGAGGGTCCTCTTTACTCAGACTCTTTACCTTAGCTCACCTCGGCGTCCAGCCATGGTTTCATCAGAGTGTTTCATATGAATCTCAACTCTATGCAATGGCAGCATCTTGCTGTGTCATGGTAAGTAGACATGTGTAGCATGTATTAGGAAGAGGAGCTAATCTACAGGTATGCCTCAAATAATGGGGGTCCAGGAGCCAATGCATATCTGCTTTTCTTTTTCAAACTTTAAGTGGATAATCTGAAAGACATCCTGTAACTTAGAAGATAGAGGGAAAATTGAGCCCCAAGTGCTCACTGTGGTGATCAATTTGATTACAAGTGCTTACTGGCTTTTCCTTTTTCCTGTCTCACTCTTCTCACCCCTCACTCCCACTTCCTGGGATTATCTCCAGCACTCAAGTTCTTGCCTGCTTTTGGAGGGAACTCAAATTAAGTAATTAAAGCCTATATAATGATGGGTGCTGATAGATGTTATTGCTATCTTGGTCATTGTTTATTGCCTACATGCCCCTACTAGAATGAAAGTTTCCTATAAGCATATTTAAGGGCTGTTTTCCTAGTGCCTAGTATAGTATCTGCACATAGAAGTTGCCTAAAACATAGTTGTTGAATGAATGAATGAATTCTTAATTTGGAGATAACATCCTAGGGAAAGAAATACTTTAATAGCACGTTGGGCAGATAAAGCTTCAGACAGCCTAGAATGAAAAAGATGCCATGTGTCTTGATCCTCCTAGATGTGGCCAAGAGAGTAGCTAGAGTCAGAGCATACGGACCCCAAGGGGCTAGAGGGATAAGGTCAAGGGGTTGCTCAGACATGAACTCTATGGAAAGATCACCGAAGGCCATATGATACCAACAGATACCTCAGGGAACACCTGTGTGCACTGACCATCTGCCTCTATGCTTGGTAAAAACTCCATACTCAGAATTTAGACCCCAATCCACCAGAATTAGTTGATTCCCTTGGAGAAAAAAAAAAGAAACTTGATCTTTCTTTTGTCTCACTTTTCTCATCTGTTAAATTGGAAAGTGAGGAAGATTGGACAAAGATTAGATTCACTTTTACAAAGGTGTCTTCAAGAAGATAAGTAATATGCAAGGGTTTGTTAAGTAAAATAAAATATACCTCATACACCTGAGCTGTGGACTGGTACTTGGCCCATTCTGTGAATAATACCATTTTTACCAAAAGGTCACCGAAGTTTAATTAGGCACTGTAAATATAAGACCAGTTTGAATAACTCTTACTTTGTTGTTTCATTCATTGAGGAAAATAATTATTACAGTTAGAAAGTTTGCAAACTTGTAACTGAGCTGTTAATCAAATTACCTGACTGGTTTTTTACATTGTTTCAAACCTACTAGCATTTAAGAAAAAAAGCAGTACTTCTGGTAAGTTTGCACTGGGAAATTCACTGATTCACCCTTAACCTCCTCAGCATGTTTCTTCTCCTTCTAGGACTTAACATCTCCAAGTTATCATTCGAGGTGCTAATGCTGGAAGCTGCAGAGAAGATGATAGGTTCCTCATTAATGTGATCATGAGACAGGCCTCTGTAACGCATACCTGCAGCACCACACAAAGCTCCAGTTGCAAATGGGTTCTGATCACACAGCAATAGGCTGACTGCTTCTAACCGTGCCTTGTTGGAAGAACAAAGTCATGCTGGGAGATAATTTTCATGTCATTAGTGGCCTAGGTTACAAGTCAGATGGGGGTGAGCAAACAGATCTTTTTAGGACTGTGTGATTACCTCTCACCTAAAGACACCTTTAAAAAAAAAAATAAATAGGATTTGCCTCTACTGTGAAGCTTCTCTCCAATATTTCCCCAAGACCACTTAGTGCTTATAAAAAAGCTTCTGTAGAAAACTTTCTGTAATAAAGGGTGTTAAAAGATCTAATTTTAATGAAAATAGACAAATGTTGTCTCTCTCTACCTGGAAGCCTTACCATCCTTGAGCTCCACTTCGAGGCCCACAATAATCTGCCATTATCCTCTGCATTGAGTCAAATTTCTTTCTCTTATTTCTAAATGCTACCATCAATATTCTAATTAATGGAATAAATTAACATTTTTCCCTCATAAATAATCTTTTATATACCCAGCCCCTGTGCACCTTTCCAGCCTCATCTCTCACCAACCCTGCCTGTGACCCTTCCTCTTCCCAGATCTCTGACGATTCTAACCTGCTTGAGGCTTGTGTGAACTTGCCACGGGATGATGCTTCTCACTTCTGTGTCTTTGCACATAGTGCTCCCTCTTCTTGGAATGTTCTTCCCTCCTTTCCCCCGATCTGCTATGCTGAGTTCATTCCTGTTTGTCACTTGGACTCAGGGAGAAGGTTCAGTTAGGAAAAGCCTTGCAACTCCTGACCTGAATTCTGAAGGGTGAGTCTCTGTGTTCAGGTCTCTCACCTGCCAGACAATGTATTAACTGTCTCTCAGAATAAGAGGGTGATTTCTGCCCCGAGCAGAACATGTCCTTTGGTAATTGTTTAAGGACAAATGCAACTGTGCAAACCAAAGAAGAGTTGAAAGCCAGACAAACATTAGCCTGAAACTAGCCCTTTGACACACATTCTAAATGCCTGAACAATTATTTTCTTTTCTGCTGGCTCTTAAATAAACACATCACTAAGAATGACATTCAGCAGATGTGCACTGCTATTGAACTACTCCATAGCAGTTGGTAAAGAGCTGCTGTCCTGACTCAGAGGGTCACTGCCCACCAAACCTCAGCTGCCTTGGTACCTCACTTTGGATACTTCCAAGAGCTCTTCTGCAGCTAAAGGGTTAAAGCCTGGCCTAGCAGGAGGGCTTCCAAAAACCAGCCCCAGAGCTCCTGCAGGTGTCCATTATAATTGATTGGTGCCACACTAGTTATTAAAATACTTTAAATATAACTTCCTACAGATCAGCAAATTTGTGCAAGTTTTGAAGGAGCAATTGCAAAGATTCTCTGCTGACAAGTATAATAATAACACACAATGAGATAAGCCTGAATGTGACTGAAAATCAAATTTGCAGTTAGGAAAATATTCAATATAGCATTATGTCATGAGCCAAAGGAATCTAAGAGTCATGTTCAAACTACCAAGGAAAGGCAGAAAGGATTGAGGAAATGAGTGTTTTAAATTTCACATCTGAAATGGTTTAATTGAAATTATCAAATAGGATAAATACCTTTCATCATCAGACACTTTTATTTACTGCAGCAGTTCACAAGCGTAGGTGTTGAAGCACATTTTGGTTTAGTATTTAATAACTTGTCAAATGCATATGGAGCTTTTGTGAATTCAGATGCATCTGGCATGTGCAGGAGGTAATAATTACAGAAAATTTGCAATTGGGGCAGTCTCATCATGGGACTCATTGGCATAATTAAGGATAGTGATGAAAAATAGAAGAGGTGGAGGCAAGAGGAGGTACACAAAGATTGTAAAGATAATACTGAGCCATACAATAATGCCTTCTGACTGTTGGAGATGCTTAACAGATAATATGTTGCTTCAGTTGTAGTGTTATTTGTGGAAATAAAAAGAAATCCATAATAAATATACCAGAAATGAATAAAATACAATAACACATACACACAGAGAAATACGTTGATAAACAAATATGCTAGAACCCACATTTATTTAGGTGGAATCTGCATTGGCCCTGATAGGAGGGCAACTAGGGTGGTGTGTGAAGGTAATTCTTACCTTAGAACATCATTTCCTAACAGTTGGCCTCAGGAAAAGGAAGTAGACAGGCTGTAGAGGAGAGGGTGTGGCTTTCAGAGGCCAAACGGATGTGTAAATTCCATGAAGAGATACTGAGATCCTACTATGTTCCAGATACTCTCTTTAGCCATGAAGGATACAGAGATGCATGCAGCATGATCCTGTCCTTCAAGAACCCACAATTTTGTAGAGTAGAAAGAGATTTAAAAAAATCCTAATAATCTACTTCAGGCTATAATGAGCAAAGCATTAGAGAGCTAGGATGACACACAGAAGTGAGTCATTAATTCTGACCAAGAAATACTAGGCAAAATGGACATTTTGGGTTTAGATAGGGACAGATGAGAAGGGTCTTCCTGAGCACAGAAGGCGATGGATGATTCAGAGATGTAAAATCATTTACTTGGAGTGGCGGGGGACTAATTAGTCATATATAAAACCTACACAAACCAGAGAAGGTGTAAAGAAAGCTTCTTCTATTCACACCATAAGAAACAGATCAAGGGGAATTTCAGCATGTTTCTACAATATTTTAAAATAAAGTGCCATCCAATGACCAAATTGTCTCTCTGGCCATAGTCCCTATCCCAGCAACACATGCCCGGCAACACTACTGGTGTATACATCTGTAGAGTATCCCCCACCTTCGGAAATGCCCAGTGGGAACTGGTATCCATGGCACTGGGGCTGGAAAGGAAAGAGTGGTATAAAAATAGAAAGAATGGAATTGCAGCCTCTTCATAAGGAGACACCACTATGGGAGAAGGAAATTAGGAGACAAGAGACAGCTGGGCTGTGGCACCAATGAAAGCTTAGACTACAATGTCTAATTCTATGGCCACAACCTATGCATGGCTATTTAAATTTAAATCAATTACATTTGAATGAAATTAAAAAGCCAGTTCCTCAGTTGTGCTAGCCAAACATCAAGTGCCCAAAAGCCACAATGACTAGTGGCTACCATGTTGATCAGCACAGATACAGAACACTTCCATCATTCTAGAGACTTCTATTGCACAGTGCTGGCTTACAACTTTAGAAGTAAAAGAGAAGAGAGGGTTAAAGAAAGAATAAGCAGGGGGTAAAAATGAAGACAGAAAAAAAAAAACCCACAAAACCTAGACAGGAATATTTTTAAAAAAGTAATAAAAAGAGTATTAGAACTTAAGAATGAACAAGACTAGCTAAGGACATTTTTCTCATCTTATATTGTCAAAGGAGAAGTGGGACAAAAGCTGATTATAGGGTCAGGAACCCATGAGATTCCTGGCCACATCAATCCAGTGCCAAAGAGAGGATGAGTAAGTGACAAAATTAGTTGGGAATGCAGTTGTTCTCATTTCCTCTCCATGCTGAATTTACTAAGCTCTGCTGCTTCCTAGCCAGACCACTTAAACTCATTCATTTCACTTTTCCACTCATAAACTTGTGCTAATAACTTCACCTGCAGCAATGGTTTAAATGATTAAATGAGATAATGCATGTAAAATTTCCTTATAAACTGCTTGCTTCTTTGTAAAAGTTATTATAACTACTTTTTAGTTTTTCTTTTGCACCTTGATTAAATATAAAGATATTTTAGTTTTTCCTTTGCATCTTTATTAATTTTGTCTCTCTCATTGGGCTATGAGATTATAATCTCATTATAATTAATTAATAATTAGATTCTTCATTCCACTTTGTCTCTCTCGTTAGATGAGACTCTATTCATTTTAATTCATTAAAATGAGTTATGTGATATAACCTTATGATAAATTATGACTTTTATTCTTCCAACATGTCTTAGTATTTTTTAATGTTTTCTAACCATTTCCCTCTCACTAGATTGTAAGATGTTTGAGTGTAAGAATTCTAAGACAGTTCCTCATTTTTGACAAGGCCAAGTCAATAATTTGCAGAATATTCATTAAAATTATTTAGTGATCCATTTAGTCAAACATTTCAGGGATATTTCAGATTTGGTGCCCCAGGAAACCACCCTGAGATGGAGGTTAGCATGCAGGAGATTTAGTAGGAAGTTCTCGTGGAATTCACATCTGTGCAAGGAAGGGAATTTGAGCAGCAATATGGACTTGGCTAAGTGATCAGCCAATCTCAGAAAGCTGGAATAACTCTTCAGATTTGGAGATAGGAGGACTTTATACCCCTGTGTTGATCAATATTTGATGGCAGCCTCTCCCGTGGTGAGGCAAGACCTCAGAAGAAGCAGTTGCTCACAACCAAGATACTGCCCAACAGGGCAACTTCTGCTAGCATTCCCAACTGATCAGAGAAATAATCGTTCATTCCCGAAGGTGGCTCTGAGTGGTGTACTGTAGCAGGGAGAGACATGAGGAAGAAAAGGAAGGAAGACAAGCCACAGTTCAAGATAACTTAACACTACAAATTACCATTAAATCACCTTTCTCCATTCCACTTTCCTACACTACCCCCCCACCTCCACCCCTCACCTACCCACCTCTGCCCCTGCTGCCACCACCAACACACAGAGTCTTAACATTGCACCCTTAAGGAGGAATAGTTTTACAACTCCTGGAAACAGATCGTTTGTGTGCCTTCCCTTTTCAGTCACTTAAAATCCTTAGATTTCCCCCGCTTTCAGATGGTATTAAAGTAATAGATTCAACAGTAAAATGAATACCAATGTCAAAACATTTTTTAAAGTTAAAATTTCAGACCTTTCCATATTATATTAATAGATGACTCTAAATATAACTTTGAAATTTTCCCTGAATTTTAAATAAAAATGAATGATACTTTTTAAAAATGTGACAAATAGAAAAGATAAAATGATTCTTAATTGTTGTTCACAATTATTCTTTCTCTCTATCACTTAAATGCAAGCTACTTAAAATACAGCCATAGACTTTGAAGCATTTATATTTAATTCCAGAACTTACCCGAGACATATATTGCTGAATAATTTTTTTTCAAGGAATTAGTATTATTTTCTTTTACATTGAGTACATATACTTTAGATTTCCTTATATACAGATACATTTGCTCCCACATAGATACAAGTACCTGTTTTCTTATTCTATCCATACTATAATTGACAGCAGAGAGCATGAAAGGAAATATAAAAACTGCCCTTAAGAGATGCTATTTCTTTAGGCTTACCGTGCACTCCTGGCCTTTTTCGTATACTTCTTGGTGTTTTCTGTCAGAATCAAGAAATCTCCTAGGAAAAACTTTCTTCTTTCTGCCCTTGCTACCTAATTCGATTATTTATTGTATAGCTCAAAACCTTACATTACTGAGTCACTTACATTTTTATTTTTTAACTTCTAAAGCAATTAGAGTTGTGTCTACTTCTGAGAAGTCTGAAAATTTTGATGATTTTGCTATAAAACCACCTCTTGCAGGGACATTAATGAAAGCAGCGTGGCAAGGGAGGAATGATGAGCATGGATGGTTTTCAAAATCCAGGAAGCCAACTAAATGAGCACAGTGACAGCTGCTCTTTTGAATCTTTGGATTAGGAGAAATGTCTTCAGAACTATGGTTTGACTCTTTAGGAAGGCATGCCCTTCATGAATTTCAGGTTTTTTGCAGAAATTCTCAACAAGGCCACCACTCACCAAGAATAAAACTTCATGACTTCATATAACAAGAGTCTTTATGGTGTACAGCAGTGGTGCCTTTAATGATATCAGATCTAATATTTTTCCTGGCCCCTATTTTCTTTCCTCCAGGCTCCCATTAGTGCTATTTCTTTGCCTACACACGTTTTGTTCACTCCACAAAACCTAGTCTAATCCATTAACTCCAACTAAAATTGTCATGTCCTGTAAAAAGCCTTTTTAAAGTCAGGAAACAACAGGTGCTGGAGAGGATGTGGAGAAATAGGAACACTTTTACACTGTTGGTGGGACTGTAAACTAGTTCAACCATTGTGGAAGTCAGTGTGGCGATTCCTCAGGGATCTAGAACTAGAAATACCATTTGACCCAGCCATCCCATTACTGGGTATATACCCAAAGGACTATAAATCATGCTGCTATAAAGACACATGCACACGTATGTTTATTGCGGCACTACTCACAATAGCAGAGACTTGGAACCAACCCAAATGTCCAACAACGATAGACTGGATTAAGAAAATGTGGCACATATACACCATGGAATACTATGCAGCCATAAAAAATGATGAGTTCATGTCCTTTGTAGGGACATGGATGAAACCGGAAAACATCATTCTCAGTAAACTATCGCAAGGACAAAAAACCAAATACCGCATGTTCTCACTCATAGGTGGGAATTGAACTATGAGAACTCATGGACACAGGAAGGGGAACATCACACTCCGGGGACTGTCGTGGGGTGGGGGGAGGGGGGAGGGACAGCATTAGGAGATATACCTAATGCTAAATGACGAGTTAATGGGTGCAGCAAAACAACATGGCACATGGATTCATATGTAACAAACCTGCACATTGTGCACATGTACCCTAAAACATAAAGTATAATAAAAAAAAAAAGCCTTTTTCATATCCCATTCCTTCTCTGAATTTTCTAGTCCTTTAGTCCTTTATCTGAGTCTCTCACATTTTGAGTACTCATTTATTAAAAAAGTATCTGTCAAGTGTGAACAAGAGTAAGATAAACAGTCTCTAAGGTGGCTCTGGAGACCCCTCCTCCTGCTTTCCATGCCCTTATGTAATCACCTCCTTCCCTCAATTATGGGGGGTACTTTGTGGCTTGCTTCTAATGAACAGAATAAGGAAAAAGTGAGAGGTTCTCAGTTCTGAGATTAGATTACAAAAGACAGAGTCTTTCATCTCCCTTGCTCTCCCTTACCCTCTGAGGAGAGCCAGCGACATGTTGGGAGCTGCCCTGTGGAGAAGCCCACGTGTCAAATAACTCAGTCCAATAACCTGTGAGGAACTGAATCCCACCAATAACCACATAAGTAAGCTGCATCTAGATCCTCGACCTACAAAAATTGTGAGAAGGAATATTTGTCACTTAAAGCTGTTAAATTTTGCGGGTAATTTGTTACATAACTAAACTAAAACATAGAGCTAAGCACACTACTAGGAAGTGATCATGTCTTCTCTAGAATGGTCACTTTTTATTCCCATATATTTTGCTCCTTATTGGCTCATAGGCCCCTTGAAGAAGGATTCTTCTTCTGGGAAATATGCACTATGTACATGAGGGTGTTCACAAAGTGCCCTCCTGCACCCAGCCCAGCCAAGTGAAGCCAGCTCAATTCACTTCCCACTTTGGCCACCATTTTCCCATGTTCACCACCCAAAAAAAGTCTATTTTGCCAGAAAGGGTCAAAGATTTTTGTAATGCTCCATCAAGGAAGGGCATGGAGGAGACATCTGTGAGCCTAGAGGAGGAAGAAAATTCCTTAGCCAAGACTGCTAAAGAAGCTGGGAGGAGGGAGGAACCAGGAAAGAATGTAACTCAACAGCCAGAAGCAGAGAGGAGAGATGTCTTGGTGTGTTCACTAGTGAGGTGCCAGAAAGATGTGCTTGAAAAGAACAAGGGGAATCATATAACAACAACAACGAACTGTGCTTCTTTCATGGCAAAACCAACCTACAACCCAAACAACGGGCTTTGTTCAGCAGCATGCTCAGTCATTCACCCATTCTACAGATATTTATTGAACACACTCTGCATTCATGGTGCTTACAGTCTGGTGGAATAGGCTGAAGACAAGTCAATAAAATATTAATTTATGATATAATTATATAAACTTATCTGATTCCTTGTTATCTCTTTTGGCAACCAACAGATTGCTTTTGCTTAAGAGAAGATAACATTTGTTGGATAAATGAATGAATCAGAGCCTACATTTTGCATATTTTAGTAGTACCATTTATTCATTATTGTGTAAGTCTTGTGCTATATGTATTAGGTTGCTAGGGCTACCATAACAAAATACCACAAACTGGGTGGCTTAAACAACAGATATTTGTTTTCTTGCAGTTCTAGAGGCTGAAGTTTGACATCAAGGTGTTGGCAGGGCTGGTTTCTTCTGAGGCCTCTCTTCCTCCCTGGATAGTAGATGGCTGTCTTCTCCCTGTATTTTCACGTAAGTCTTCCTTCTCTACAAATCTGTGTCCTAGTTTTCTCTTCTTATAAATTCACTAGTTATTTTGAATTAGGGCCCACTTTAATGACCAAATTTTAATTTAATCACTTTTTTACAGATCTTATCTATAAATACTGTCAGATTTTGAGGTACTAGAAGTGAGGACTTCAGCATATGAATTTGGGGGAATATACAACTCAGCCCATAACACCACATAAGATGCAGTCATTTATCTCAGACAATAGAGAGTAACAGTTCAACTTAGACAGTAAGATCAGACAGCCTGAATCTGAGTACTGTGTAATCTGGGGCATGATCGTTAAATTCTTTGTTCTTTTGGTTTTCTCATCTGTAAAATGGTATCATAATAGAGTTTTTGAGATTAAATTAATTCACTAAAAGTTGTTAAAAACTCACTGACCCAGTAGGAGTTCAATAAGAGTTCACTGCTTATTATCTTATTCTATCAATGGGGAATTGAGACATCAACAGTAAAATGGCATGACCAAATGTAGAAACAATTATCCAGTGACACAAGAAGGAGAAAGCTAAAGTGTCCTAATACTAAGAGCAATGCCCTTTCTTTTGACCACAGCACATTATTCGTGATTTTCTGGCAGGAGAAAGATTTGCTTCTGTGTTTCTCCTAATGTGAGGTTGGTTTATCATGACTTTGAGGGTTGGGTTTTACTTTTCATCTTATCAAAATTAACTTAAGAAACATGATTACAATAATTTACTCTCTCTAGTAAAGTACTAAATCTATCAGAATCTATTCTTGTCTTCCTGCCTTCTTTCCTTCCTTCTTTTATACATTTATTGAGCACCAGGTGTGTGACAGAACACAGGCTCAGTTCTGTAGATACAAGCAAGGCATGTTCTAATCTCCAAGGGACAAACAAATACATCCTTGTAGTACACTGTGATGAGAATGATCACCAAACCCACTGTAGCAGGACAAGCCACAGACAAAACCCCTCAGACACCAAGTTGTAGAAGGAAGGGCTTTATTCAGCTGGGAGCATCAGCAGACTCACATCTTCAAAACTGAGCTCCCCGAGTGAGGAATTCCTGTCCCTCTTAAGGGCTTACAACTCTAAGGGGGTCCACGTGAGAGGGTCGTAACTGATTGAGCAAGCAGAGGGTACGTGACCGGGGGCTGCATGCACCAGTAATTAGAATGGAACAGAACAGGACAGGGATTTTCACAGTGCTTTTTCATACAATGTCTGTAATCTATAGATAACATAACTGATTAGGTCAGGGGTCGATCTTTAACTACCAGGCCCAGGGTGTGGCACCGGGCTGTCTGCCCGAGGATTTCATTTCTGCCTTTTAGTTTTTACTTTTGTTCTTTGGAGGCCGAAATTGGGCATAAGATAATATGAGGGGTGGTCTCCTCCCTTACCATGACAGGACAGGAAGAGATAATGCTGAGTCATGCTAGGGATGCAAAGATGTTACCAACAGGGCCATAGTATGACATTCATGTGTCCTTCGCACTTTTGCCTCTGTAATGCCCTTTCCTTTATTTATATGTTATTTATTACATGTTAAATATTGCATATGATATATAATTATAATATATAATAACTTATGACTGTGTTTGTAAAAAGATGAATGCATTGTTACAAATTAAAACATTTTCTTTGACCTAGAAATTCACATTTTTCTTTCTGATTTTAAAAGAAATTAAAACATTTTCGTAGGCCCCTAGAAGTGTTAAGAGCCCTCAGCACTGTGACTACTGCTGGTAAGTTCATCCTGGTTTACTAAAGAAATGACTCAACTTGAATTTTGAAGCATGAGTAGCTGTCTAGACTAGTAGATCTCAAACTTTACAGAACATGCAAATCATCTGAAGATCTTTTTAGACCACAGCTTGTTTCAGTATGTCGAGTTTGGAGTCTAAGATGTTGGATACTGAAAGCTCTCAGGCGATGTTACTGTGTAGGGACCACACTTTAATAGTAAAGATCTAGAGCTATGTTTTCTACTATGTAGCCACCAGCCACATGATGCTATTTTAAATTTTAATCTAAATTAATTAAAATTAAATAAAATTAGAAGTTCATTTCCTGCATTGTTCTAACCGCATTTCAAGTACTCAATACATGTGATCATTGGCTACCTTACTAGTGCATTCATAGGGCATTTCTATAATTGCAGAAAGTTCCATTGAACAGAATTGTTCTACAGGAAATACTGGAAGAAGGAAATGGTATTCTAGATATAGAACAGCAGGGAGAGGCCAGGCACAATGGGCCCTATAATTGAAGGCTATCAAAGCCAAGTAGAAGAATGCATTTTTGTGGAGTAAAGCATGGTAGACTTAAACAGAATAGAGTCTTCTCAATTCAATCTATTTCTTTACTTGTAGTGAAACCATTGCTGCAGATCTGTTTCTTGTTACTGCCAGTGAATATTCATTCTTAAAGTCAGTTGCCTATATATGTGCTCTCAGGTGCCCTTTGGTTGGAAATTTAACTGGACTAAACCATTAGACGTTAGGCTTCTACTTAAAGTATCATGAGTTTGGAGCAAAGATCTATGAAACTAAAGGCAGCCGCTGTGTGTATGTTGCATGTGTGGTATGTGTATGAGTGTGTGTATGTGCATAGACTGACAGCTTCATCCTTTGAACTCAGTTTCAGCAAAACTAAATGCCCTTTCTGAGGAAAGTAAAGTGAATGGTCCCTGTCAGCAGTCCTTGTGACTTCTCTTGACTCTCTCTCAGATTTGTTCCACAGATGTGCTGAGCTGAGGAAGTATTTTTCACTTGGTGACTCATTTATTTAGTTGCAACCTTTGTTATTTTTCAGGTTTATAAAGCAAATCAGAGTCCATGAGGAAAGTGCATTTGATCTCGTCAACATGCACCAAACACACGCAGGGCATCCACACTACTGAATGCTTGTGCTCTAGGTTTTCATCGAAAGCTGGGATCTAACCACGCAGAAATCTCAGTCAACAACTCCTGGGAAGCATATTGAACAACAAAACTAACCCTCAAATGTTGCTAGGGCTTCAGGTTAGGTTGAACACGTCCCTGTGCTGCTAATTGTCTTTGTGCCAACCATCCCACAATGATGAGGTGTTAATTTTTTTCCCCATATGGCTCATTAAACCCAACACAAATAATGAAACCCAAAAGCTTTGTGCTTTGCATAATGTCAAGCGAATCTGATCACTTTACAGTCCATAAGCTTTAAAGATTTTGAGTCAGGATTGGTCCTGCTGAGGGAAAAATAAAAAGAAAAAGAAAAACTCCAAAGGAGTATCATAGCACACTTTGGCTGTAGGACACGTGTGAACACAAAAAACACTCTTCTTTCAGCTTAAAGTGCATCTTACTGGGAACTTCTGCTGCAGCCTCTCCAATTTATCACTAAAATACCTATGAAGAAACAGAACAAGAGAAAAATTCACACCTCCCCAAAATGAAGACTGATAGAAAACCTATTAAGTCTGGAAATTCCAATTACTACCCAGCTCTAGGTGCCAGATTAACAAAAAGTAACAACAACAACAACAACAAAAAAAAAAAACCACTTGTGACTTTACAAGCCATGTTTTATGAAACAAACAAAAAATAAATGGTGTAGGAAGTTATTTCATCTCTCTTCACTGTCTGCTTCCTGACAAACAACAAAACCGGGTAGATGTTCTTCTGCTTTTGGGGACAGAGAATGCTGACCCCACCACCGATCTTTCTACATCCATTCCAGGACTAAAACTGTACCAAAAAAGAGAGAAGAAAAGTGGGTATGCACAAATAAACACGTGTGTTTAGGGAATGGGGACACTGGGAGCTAAGAAATAACATCAGTGGGTATTTTGTCCCCAAATATTAGGTATAGCAAATGCAGGAATCTGTTTTTGTTCTTGTATTTTAACAGTTTGGAGGGTTTCAGAACCAGACACAAAGAGGAAAATCCTACCTCATCTCAGTGGTATTTCAGAAGAATACCTGTGAGGCATTGACAATTGGGGTGCAAGCTCTACATAACTACCATTGTTTAAAACGACATTAAAAAGAGAATGTAAACTGACCCAAATTGGACAGTGGAGAGAGAAAACAAGAAATTCATTGCCCCAGTGCTGTCAGTTATCCTGGGTATCTTTTTTTCTCATTCCAATATTTAAAAAGAAAAAGCAATCTGCACTCTTGCTTTTATTGCAGCGCTATTCATAAAAGCCAAGATATGGAATCAACCTAGGTGTCCAACAACAGACAAATGAATAAAGAAAATGTTGTGTATAAACACAATGGAATACTATTCAGCCATAAAAAAGAATAAAATCCTGTTATATGCAACAACATGAAGGGAACTGGAGGACATTATTTTAAGTAAAATAAGCTTGGAACAGAAAGTTAAATGCCACATGTTCTCACTCATCATGGAAGCCAAAAAAAATTGATCTTATAGAAGTAAAAAGTAGAATAGAGCATACTAGAAGCTGGGAAGGTTGAGGGGAGGGTGGGATAGGGAGAGATTTCTTACGTGATACAAAATTACAGCTAGATGAAAATAATAAGTTCTAGTGTTCTATACCACTATAGGATAACTATAGTTAACAATGAAATATTGTTTCAAATAGCTAAAAACTGGATATTAAATATTCCCAACACAAAGAAATGATTAATGTTTGAGATGGTGGATATGCTAATTATCCTGATCTGATCACTATACATTATATGTATTGAAACATCACTATGTACCTCATTAATATGTACAATGATTATATGCAAATTTAAGAAGGAAAAGCAAAAAACAAAGTCCTTAAAATGCCCCATAAACAAGGACAAAGAAGTATCATGAATATCCAGAAGAACAACAAATTCGCGAAGGTGATTTATAATAGAACCTAGAAGACGCTGTTAGAAAACAAATCGATATATCCAATAAGAAGACATATGTAATGGTGTCCCTTTAACAAAGACGCTATCTAGTGGCATATGGTGAAGTGAAATAATGGAATAACAAAATATTGAAGAATTGCAAGAATTAAAAGAAAATCAGAATTGAAATCAAAGGTGAGAACATTAAAGAGTAAAATTAAAGATTTAGAAGATCAAATCTAACATGTTGAATAGTAATTTGAGAGCCTTTCTAGTTCACGGAAATTCTTTTTGGGTACACAATAAATTCCAGATACTGTTCTAAGCACTGGGGTGTGGTAATGTCCCATAAAGATAAGGCATCTGTTCACATGAAGCTTAAATCTTCATGGCAATAATGTCAACAAAAAGTAAATCATAATTATGTTCAGAAATGGATTAGTACTTCCAAGAACATAAAATAAGGTAATGGAATTGACACAGATGCCAAAAGGAATATTTTAGATTTAGCTGGTCACAGAAGCCCCTCAGAGTGACATCTGAGTTGATCTTCAATGAGGTGATACAGCAAGCCATGGACAATTTGCAGGAAACCTAGACCAGCCATAAAGATAATGAATACAGACACCTTAAGGAAGATAAACTCGGCCATATTCATGAAACAAAAATTTAAAAATCAATTAAGATGGTGGAAGACCAGAGAGGAAGCTGAAAGATTACAATGTGAATTGTTTCTAGTCTGTCTAACTATGGGCTATGATTCCAGAAACATGAGTTCAGTTCAAGCTCAAATACTTGTTAGCTCAGGGAGAAAAGACAGCAGGAACTAGATGGATGAAGAGGAACAAATTCCTGAGGATATCATTTTAATTCTTAGATGTAATTATGACTGACGCCTGACTCATCCTAGAACTTCCCAGTTACAGGAGTCAACGCATTTTCATTTTTGCTTCATTTCATTGGGTATTGTTTTTGTAATTTTCAATATAAAGATAATGATGAAGTATTACTATTTGAATTTTTACATTTGATAATCAAAGAAATATACAATAAGGCTCGTTTAATTCAAAGTATGGCAGTCAGTAAAATCAAATGAGCATCTACTCTCCAGGTCACTGCAGCAACTATAGTCAAATAAAATATATTCCAATAACGAAAGCAAAATAATACTAAACATCAAGGAAAGCATTAAATATTATCCATAAATCTTAAAAAGATTAAGATCAGACCTATCTGTTTTGATGATAAGTGGGCATAATATAAATAGTCCAGTTCGAAGATGAGGGCTCTTTAGAAAAAAATGACAATATATAACAGTGTACTATCTACAAGAGCTATACTTAAAATAAAATGGCACAAAGTGGTCTTCAAAATGTTCAGGAAATACTCATTAGAAGAAAGTAAGCTAAAAGAAAGTGTATATTGCCTACCTAAAGTAAAATTTCAGAACCAAAAAAATGCTTTAAGTGGCTCAAAGAGGGTAACTTTATATTAATAAAAGTGTCAAACAATAACGGAGCTATGACAACCATGAATTATCTGAATTGAGGAAGACGGCATAAAATGTATAAATCAAAAACCTTTAGAAAAATATTTGAAATGGAATATTTTTACATATTTTCTTTAATCTTTTATAATTCATCTTAACAAAAATAAATATATCACTCAAATAATATATTTAGTGACACTGAATTAAAATATTTTGGACTTAGCTGATTTAAAGTGGAATATACATATCCAAGAGTCTATTAAAATTTTATATATTAGATTTGAGTGAACACAAGAATTTCCAAAGTTCACAAATGACACAGACTGTATTCTCTAACAAAGAAATAAAGCTAGATATAAAGATATTCACAAGTAGTTCTTGACTCAAAGAGGAAACAAAACAAAATCCGTACATAATTTAGAAAGTCATGACAGTAAGGATACTACTCCTGAGACTAAAAATTCTACAGCCTAACATGCTTCCACTAAGGAACTAATAGTCAATAATTAATTAAATATAGTCAATAATTAATTAACTTAATTTTTGAATAAAAGTCAACATACAAAAGACTTTATCAACAGTCTTTATCAAAAGAAAAACAAATAAAATAGACAAAATTAGAAATCTAAAGATAATTTGACCACTATGAAAAAATTTAAATATTATTTCTAGGATAATATTTATAATTCTAAATTACCCTATTTTAAAATTTCGGTAAAGTATATAATCTTTGAGGAATAGGAAATAGTAAAAATAACAAGTAAAATTTCTAAATAGATATTTAAATCACTGTGGATTAAAATTTAAAATGTGAACAAAAGTTGTCTTTATGCATTTCTTCATCACCAGGTTTTTGTTACCAATGGGATTTTTCAGACTTTTCAAAATCGAAAAAGATAAAACAGCACAGAAGCAAAAATCACAGATATTTCTTATTATAAATAGATATAAAATAATGATAAACTGAAAGCAATAGTATATTTTTAAAAGTCTACTACTATGAGTATATAGGTATCACTCCTGAAAATATGAGCTTTGTTTTAGTATTAAGAAGCTAAAGTTAGGAAATCAGTAAGTTCAAGACAAAAAATGTATAATCTCAGGCTGGGTGTGGTGGCTCACACCTGTAATCCTAGCACTTTGGGAGGCCGAGACGGGTGGATCACGAGGTCAGGAGTTCAAGACCAGCCTGGCCAAGATGGTGAAACCCCCGTCTCTACTAAAAATACAAAAAATTAGCCAGGCATGGTAGCAGGTGCCTCTATCCCAGCTACTCGGGAGGCTGAGGCAGGAGAATTGCTTGAACTCAGAGGGCGGAGGTGGTAGTGAGCCAAGATTGTGCCACTGCACTCCAGCCTGGGTGGCAGAGTGGAAACTCCGTCTCAAAAAAAAAAAAAAAAAAAAAAAAAAATTATAACCTTAGCAAATTTTAAATCACTTAAGGTTCATTTGAATAACATTTTTTAAAAACTATGTAACTAGAAAACTTACTCAAAATTATTTTAAAGTATTTATCATGAGCCAGTAACTATCTTATTTTACTGAAAAAATGGGGAGTGTATCTTTATTCTGCTAAAATGTCTCCTTAAACAATATATATCAACTATAATTCTATAATTGTATAATAATCTCTATTTCCATTAAAATATGAAACAATATAAAGATACCTCACAGTAACATTATTCAAAATTGCAACAGAATCTCTGATCATTATAGAAATGTGAGAGTAATTAAAAAGCATATCCGTGGGAAAGAGAACAAAGAGGGTCAATTCTTTGTGGGTTACATAATGACACATAGAAAACACGCACAAAACAATCAACCACGTTACATTTTAGAATAAGTCAGAGAGTTAAATAAAGTGAACGTTATGAGATGTTTATGTGGTATGTATGTATATATGAATATGTTTGTGTGTGAGAGACATGTGTATATCTCTCACACGCACAAGGTATAGCTTCTCAAATTGGTATCAGTGAAAATGGCTGAGTAACAAATCCAAAATTCTGTCCCTCCATAAAAGGAATAAATTTACTGGGAAACCTGTCAGAATTACCTTTTTCAGAACTCTGGGAACTAATTAAAAGCTACTAAGGGAACACTTAATTAGGAAAAACAGCTGAATATCAGAAAGAACAGGGAGCTTTAAAATGTTTTAACTTATCCTGCTCTGATCTCCACTTCCCAGCTCAATGGCAGCCTTGAAGATCACAATTCACACTCCTGGTACAGGTACTGATACTAGAGGAAGCAAAACAAACCTCACTTGCCAAAAAATGATGGTTGTTTGTTTTGACTAACTGGTAGTTCCTCAGAGGACCAGCTTAATGGTACTTTCTCACCTAACTTGAACTCATCCAGTGGTCACCCAGAGTGGGTTTGTTAAAAATGTTTAGAAAGGCAAGTGTTTTAGTTACAGTTACCTGGCACTGTATAACAGTTGGGAAAAATAATAAACTAACCAAAAAGTTTAGGAGGAAAGAGTGAGGAATGAGATGCTTTGGGGAATAAGGACTTTGAAAAGTTCTGGCAGAATCCTGGGAATCTAGAAGGTCATGTGCATCCCTAGAAATATTCATATAGCTCAAAAAATACCCGAGAAAGCCCTAAGCTCTTACTTCTGATTGACCTTAAGGCTCTACAGAAGCAGAAGTGAGAGCTACAGCAAAGTCGTAAATTGCCTGAATGAACACTGAAAGTGTGCCCCAACACACACGCAGAATCCAACTTAAATGACTGATGGAGAAACATTTTTTGTTCCAGGGGCCTCAGAAAATCTGTCCAGTCAGTAGCTAAACACTAAGCCAATGAAACAGAGGCATTAGTGGCCACAAATGACAAAGAATACAGACTTTACAAAATAAGTTTAGAAAAGTAACTAAACAAACAAAAACTGCCACAATCAGCAAGAATCAATCCTAGAAACTAGGGAGAATCTAATTTCCAGCATTGCTACATTATAATATTTCAAATATCCAGTTTTCAACAAAGAATTATGAAGAATACAAAGAAACAGAAAACTATGTTCCATATAAAGGAACAAAATCAATTAATAGAAACTGTCCTTGAGAAAGCCCAGATATTGGATACTAAGAAAACACTTGAAACCAACAGTGTTAGGTATGATAAAGAATTGAAGAATACCATGGACAAAGAACTAAAGAAAATCATGAAAATGTGTCTCACCAAATAGTAAATATCAATAAAGAGATATAAATTCTAAAAGGAACAAAATAGAAATTCTGGAGTTGCTATCTATAATGACTGAAATAAGATATTCACTGAAGTTGTTTAACAGTAGATTTGAGCAGGCAGAGAAAAAAGTAGGTAGTGCACGCAAAGGTAAGTTTATTGAGATTATACGGCATGAGAAAAAGAAATATAAAAGAATGGAGAGAGGGAGAGGCAGAGAGAATATTTGAAGACATAATGGCCAAAAATTCCCCAAATTTGATGAAAAACTTTATTTTACACAGCTAAGAAGTTCCACTAACTCCAAGTGCAATAAACACAAAGAGATCTGCACCAAGACACATTAAAATCAAACTGTCAAAAGCCAAGGACAAAGAGAAAACATATAAAAGTAGCCAGAAAGAAGCATCTGTTATCTGCAAGTCATATCAATAAAATAAACAGATGATTTCTCATCAGAAACCAGTAGACTCCAGTGGGATGGCATATTCAAAGTGCTGAAAAAAAATAGTCAACTAAGAATTATATATGCAGAAACATCCTTCAAAAATGAAAGAGAAACTAATACATTTTAATATAGACAAAAATTGAGAGTTTATTGATAGTAGGCCTTCCCTGTAAGAGATGCTGAAGGAAATCCTTCAGGCTAAAATGAAAGGACACTAGAGAGCAATTCAAATTTTAAAAAGAAATAAATAATGTAGATAAAAGTAACTATAGAGGTAGATATATAAAAGTCAGTGTTTGGCTGGGCGCGGTGGCTCACGCTTGTAATCCCAGCAGTTTGGGAGGCCGAGGCGGGCGGATCACGAGGTCAGGAGATCGAGACCACGGTGAAACCCCGTCTCCACTAAAAATACAAAAAAAATTAGCCAGGCGTGGTGGCGGGCGCCTGTAGTCCCAGCTACTCGGAGAGGCTGAGGCAGGAGAATGGCGTGAACCCGGGAGGTGGAGCTTGCAGTGAGCCGAGATTGCGCCACTGCACTCCAGCCTGGGCGAAAAAAAAAAAAAAAAAAAAAGTCAGTATTTATGTTTTGTTTGCAACTTCTTTATGTAATTTTAAAGAACGACTATATAAAACAATATTAAATCTCGATTAAATTGTACATTGTGTAATACGTGAAATAACAAAATAAAGAGGAAATGTGGCTATATATTTATTTATACTATTTATACACAAATATGTCACCCCATACCCCCTTTATGTAGCAACATTTACATATACTATTATAATTAAGTTGCTACTAATTTGAACTAAATAGTTATAAATTTAAATGTTAATTATAATGCCCTGGGCAACTTTTAAAAATAACTAAAATATATATATTAGAAGAAATTAAAGTCAGTTAAAATTTTAGAAAATAACTGTTTAACAAAAGAAGACAGTAATGGAGAAATTAAGGAATAAAAAGATGTAAGATACATAAACAAATAGTAAAATGAGGAAATGACAGAAGTATGTTCTTCCTTATCCATAACTTGATTAGCTGTAAATGGATTAAAATCTCAAATTAAAAGGCAGAGAGAGTACCAGAATGGATTTTTTTAAAGTGATTTAACTATATCTTGTCTATAAGAGACTCATTTGCAATACAAAGAAACAAATAATTTGAAAGAAAAAATGGAAAAATGGTCCTCCATGCAGAGTAACAAAAGAAAAGAGAAAGAGAAGCTATATACTAATATCAAACTAGACTTTAACACAATCATTGATTTGAGAGACAAAGAAGGATATTAAATAAATAAAATGGTCTATTTATCAATAAGGTAGAACAATTACAAACACATATGAACATAAAAACTAATCTCAAAATAGAAGAAGCAAAAACTGAGTGTAAAGGGAAAAGAAGCCAATTTAACTGCAGTAGTCACAGACTTCAATACCCCACTTTCAATAATGCACAGAACAATTAAACAAACTATTAGCCAATAAATACAATAATGAAAAACCACTGCACCAGCAAGACCTAACAGACATCTATAAAACACTCTGCCCAACAACGTCAAAATAAACATTCTTCTCAAGTGCACAAAGAATGTTCTCCAGAATAAACCATATGTTGAGTCACAAAAGAAATCTTCATAAATTTTAAAATATCAAAATAATATAAAGTGTGTTATTTGTATGACAAAAAAATTAGAAATCAATAACAAGAAAATTTGGGAAATATATAAATATATATATATTAAACACTTTCTTAAATAATCAATGGAGCAAATAAGCCAGACATCACAAGGAAATAAAAATACAGATCAATACTTTTCATGAGAGTACATGTAAAAATCATCAGTAAAATGCTAGCACAGTAAAAACCACAGCATGGTAAAAAGATTAAATACCACGATCAAGTAAGATTTATCCCAGAAATGCTAGTATAGTTAAACATACAAACTCAATTAATACACTATCTTGATAGAATGAAGAAAAAAACTCCACGTGATCATCTCAGTAGATGCAGAAAATCAAAATGTGCATTTAACAAAACGGATAATCATTTTGATTTTTACAAAATGCATAAATCATTTTGATTTTTACAAAATGCAATACTCTTTTGGGATAAAAACAGACAACAAACTAGGAATAAAAAGGAGCTTTCTCAACTTGAGAAAGGCCATGTGTAAAAATCCCACAGTTAACATAATACTTAATAGTGAAAGACTGAAAGTTTTCCTTTTCTGATCAGGAACAGGAAAAGGATGTTGACTCTCACCTCTTCTATTCAACATTGTACTGGAAGTTCAAGCCAGGGAAATTAAGCAAAATAATAAGGAAATACAAAAGAATCCAAATTGAATAGAAATTAGTAAAACTATTTACAGATGGCATGATTACTAAATACAGAAAAGCCTAATGAATCTACTTTAAGAAATTATTGCAATTAACACCCTAGTTCATAAAAGTAAAAAGATATAAGATAAATACACAAAATCAATTGTATTTCTATATATAAGCAATGAGTAATCTGAAAATAAAATTAAGAAAATGGTTTCTTTTATAATAGCATCAAAAATATTAAAATAGGAATAAATTCAACCAAAGAAGTACACTAAAAACTATTTAAAACATTTTAGATAGAAATTGAAGAAGCTATAAATACAAAAGGATATATCAAATTAATAGGTCAAAAGACTTAATAGTGTTAAGATAGCAATACTCTAAATTTATCTACAGATTCAATGCTGTCTTTGTCAAATTTCCAGTTGCTTTTTTTTTTTTTTTCCCAGAAATGGATAAGCCAATTCTAGAATTCATATGGAATTGCAAGGGACCCTGGATAGCCAAAACAGTCTTGAAAAATAAGTACAAATTTGGAGGACTCACAGTTCTCTATTTCACAACTTACAAGGTTACATTAATCAAGTCAGTGTGATATTGGCATAAGTACAGACATATAGATCAATGGAATAAAATTTAGACTTTGGAACTAAACTCATACATCTGTGATTAACCGGTTTTCACCAATCTTGTCAAGACCATTTACTGGGAAATAATAGTCTTTATAACACATTGTTCTGGAACTATGAGAGGAACACATGCCAAGGAGTGAATTTGGTCCCCTACCTCACATCATATACAAAATTTAACTCAAAGTATATAAAAGGCCTAAATACAAGAGTTAAAACTGAAAAATCCTTAGAAGGAAACATAGTTGCAGCTTTTTGTGACTTTTGGCTAGGTAATGGTTTATTAAATATGACACCAAAAGCATAAGGAACAAATCAAAAATTAATTTGTCAAAATTAATATTTTTGTGTTTCAAAAGACACCATCAAGAATGTGAAAAGACAACCCACAGACCTGAAGAAAATATTTGCAAACCATATATGTGATAAAAGTCTAGTACCAAAAATATATGAAGAACTTTTAACATTTCAACAACAAAAAGACAATCAATGGACAAAGGACTTGAACACACATTTCACCAAAAAATGTATACTAATGGCCATTAAGTACCTGAAAAGGTGGTGAACATAATGAGTAATTAGGGAAGTGCAAATCCAGACCACAATGAACTATTACTTCACATTCATTAGGACGGCTATATTTAAAAAAAAAAAAAAGAAAGAAAAAGCAGAATAACAACTACAACAACCTTAGTACTGATGACGTGGAGAAGTTACATTGCTGGTGGCAATGGAAAATGATGCATCCACTGTGGAAAACATTTTGGCTTTTCCTCAAAAAGTTAAACATAGAGTTACCTTATGACTCATTTGAAATTCCACTCCTAGGTATACACCCGAAATAATTAAAAATATATGTCCACAAAATCTCGTACACATATGTTCATCACATTATTATTCATAATACCCAAAAAGTAAAAACAATCCAAATGTTCATTATCTGATGAACAGATAAATGAAATGTGGTATAACTGTATAATGGCATATCATCCAGTCACAAAAAGAATGAAGCACTGATGCATGCTACAAACATAGATGAATGTTGAAATTATTATTCTAAATGAGAGAAAATAGTCACAAGAGGTCACATACTGTGTGATTCCATTTACATGAAATGTTCAGAAAAGGCAAATCCATAGTTGCAGAAAAGTGGTTGCCAGTGGCTGGGGTAAGGGGCTGCTGGAGAGTGGCTGCTTAATGGATATATGATGTTTTGGGGAAGGTGATAAAAATGTTCTGGAATTACATGACAGTGATTGTTGCACCATGTTATAAATATAATTTTAAAACTACTGAATTGTATGCTCTAAAATGGTTAAGACAGTTAATTTTAAGTTTGCCTCAAAAAATAAAAATAAATAAAATATAAAAAAAGAATAGTGTTTTCATAGAATAATGAATAAAAAACACACTTTATTCAAAATAATCACAAAAAAATCATAGAAATGAGCAGGAAATATGTAGGCATGGTATCTTTCAAGGTGTCAAGAGACAGAGAAACTGTTTTCAGCTATTCCTTAGTACTCACCCAAATTACTGGTCTTTGCCTTGTTTCATCATCATAGCAGTAAAATTTGGAATGCTCTTCCCAGGCAATATTCATAAGTAATGTTCTGGAGTTCAATACTGAGGCAGTTACTGGTTTAACATTGAGGAGAACAGAAACCTGCCCAGGATATTAATGCTCTAAGCATCTCCTCTGCTCAGAATATATGACCTTTCAGACATTTGGGAATATCGGGAATATAATTCTGGGGATAAATGCAGGAATATTTTTGGGTGGCTGAAATAGTACTGGCAGAAAAAAGTGTCTCTAACCAGACACAAGCTCCATGGGGTGACAGGCTGCTGTCTGCCTGGCTATGATCTCGATTCAGTCCTTGATCCCAGCTGTTCTCTTTAGTCATAGCCAATTAGTACTTTTTAGAGGCAAACTGAAACATACTACTTACAAATGGTCTCTGAATATATCAGGCTGGAAGACTGTATTTATCCTACTGAAATCTCCCTGTCATCTTTTCTATCATATAATTGTATACTTTTATTGACAGAAAAGATGTTGGATTAGGGAAAACCTGCTGTTTTATTGATTTTTGACATCATTTCTTCATAACTGAAGTCACAAGGTGGTTTGCTTTCACTGCAAAAAATAAGGTTTTGAACATTTATTTTTGTGGCTAAATTGGATGCTATCCACAGGAATAATCTCCATCCCAGAACTAGTGGACTTCAGACTTTTTCATTTATTTGTGTGTCTGATAAAAATTTAAGTGATTAGAAGTTCTCTCCTAAGATTATAAGGCAATGAGAGGAACATAAATAGGACAAAGGAAGACTTCTTTGTGTGTTAAAACTATAGAAAAAGAAAAATGTGCAGGAGCTGGATTTTATAAAAAGAAAAGGGACTAGCAAACTAAAAAAAAAAACTGTGATGGAACATTAGATGTCAAACAGATAAAGGTAACCATTTTCCTCTGGTGGTAATTTTTTAATTGCATATCAGTATAATATGTTATAAAGTGTTTTCAAATACACTATTTAATCATTTTTTTTTCTAAATGAGACATATAGAGCTTAGAAAGTTTATATAATTTACCCAACATCATACAGTGAGTAAATGAAAAAGTGGAACTTAAACCTGGTCTTTTGAAGAAAGTTCAGAATCCCTTAGAGAATAGGTTTTTTAAATAAGAAAAATGTCATCTCATACATTAAAATGACTCAAATCTAAGCTTCCTTTGCTGGGACACTGTATGTATATGTGTGTATATATATATGTATGTATATCAATATTACATGTTAACTCCTATTTATATTATTCTAAGTATGGAAATATATGCAACAAACACAAAACTTTGCACAAAATATCATGGCAGAGATGAAGAGTTGTTTTGATTATGATATAACAGCTGCTTCTATCTTTTCAATGAGCCACATCCTAACCTTCATCCTTTTCTAAGATTAAAGGCAGTGATACCCATATATTTAGGAAAGAATATTAAAAGCTATTATAACGTCTTGAATTTTAGCTCAAGATGAAAATTAGTGCATATTATTTTATCCCATACTAATGACTCAAATCACTGCTATTTTTCTTCTTTTTTTTTTGAGACGGAGTCTCGCTCTGTCGCCCAGGCTGGAGTGCAGTGGCGCGATCTCGGCTCACTGCAAGCTCCGCCTCCCGGGTTCACGCCATTCTCCTGCCTCAGCCTCTCCAAGTAGCTGGGACTACAGGCGTCCGCCACCACGCCTGGCTAATGTTTTGTATTTTTAGTAGAGACGGGGTTTCACCGTGGTCTCGATCTCCTGACATCGTGATCCGCCCGCCTCGGCCTCCCAAAGTGCTGGGATTACAAGAGTGAGCCACCGCGCCCGGCCACTATTTTTCTTGTATGTTTTATCTATAGTAAATTTAGTAAAATATTTGCACATTATATTTATACAGAATTATCTGTAAAGTGATGGTATAGGATATTTTATTCTACATGGGTCCATTCATGTGCAGCCATTGTCTTTTATATGGTCCTCATAATCTATGGACCCAATTGTGAGTTGGTAATCCCTAGATATATGTCTTCCTGTGTGGATTCAGGCGATATCATCTAAATACACGGGACAACTAAAGACAGAAGCAGACATAGACCACTGGAATGCTTTCTCACTCATAAACTGTAGGATCATGAAATCCTAGATTGAAATGCCTACCTTTCAAATAGTGCTAGACGGAAAACCTTAACTATTGAATGAAAGCCTAGCAGTAAACCCTTACAACTTCACCTGTTCTCTATTGCTTCGAATTCTCTTTCCATCAGTCCAAACATACCTGATTATCAAGATTTTTCACCCATTTCTATTAGTAAAAGATCCACCTAGAAATACGATATGATTTTAAATAATGTTAATATATTTAAATTTGTGCAGCTTGCACTTCACAAAATAAAATCAGTTCATAAACTAAGAGAAAACCTGAGATAAAGATGCCAGAAGGAAAGTGATAATAACATAGTGACATCAAATCTGTTCACTTAAAAGGCAAAGAGAGCAAGAGAAAGATATTTTCTGGCTATTAGGAAAGGGAGATATTTTCAGCATGACAGAGATGAGCAGGTATTACCTGCTATGAGAATAATGAAAGTTTCAACTGTAGTGATTTCAATCGTATGGAATTTATAGTAACTTTGTAAATAATACTAAAAATGTATTTAACGAGTGGGACTTTGAGGGCTTCAAACTAGATAATAAAAAAGCTAAGAGAAAGTGCCAAAGTAAAGTTATCACAATCAGGTTGAAAACTATATATATCAAATCTCTTTGTGCTTTGACTTTTTCTTTGTAAATCCGTGCTTCATTTGGTAGTAGGAAAAAGTATACTTTTTGTAGTACATGTACTTATCTACATTTTGCTAGATAAATGTTGATACTAAAATACCAGCATTTTATTTCCTTGTGCTATTTAGTTTTCAGTGCACATTCATTCAGTAAATTCACTCTACAAAGTTTTTTGGGGTGTCAATTGTGTGCAAGACACTTTGCCAGACACTGAAAGAGATGTGAATTTACAGAGTCCCTATTTTTTTGAAATCACATTTTCTAATAGTGAAAGTGAAACATATACTTAAAAATATTCTCAGTACAAAATAGAACAAGATAAGAATTATTTTATATATTGCATAAAGGTGTTACACAGGACAATAAAGGAAAGAATAAACTTAATTTGGTTGTTATGGAAAGCATCAAAAAGATGACTTTGAGATAACATCATAAGAAATTGCTTAAGTAGAAGGTGGGAAGAGATGAGGAGCAAAGACCTAGGGGGGAAAATAAAGAATACACAAGGCCACAGGTCAGAATAGTGTGTATGGCAGAGACACCTTGCTCATAGCCCTTGGGACTCCTACTTCAGTGGTCAACTTTTTTTTTTTTTTTTTTTTTTGAGGCGGAGTCTCGCTCTTTCAACCAGGCCGAGGTGCAGTGGCGCGATCTCGGTTCACTGCAAGCTCCGTCTCCCAGGTTCACGCCATTCTCCTGCCTCAGCCTCTCTGAGTAGCTGGGACTACAGGCCCCCGCCACCGCGCCTGGCTAATTTTTTGTATTTTTAGTAGAGACGGGGTTTCACCGTGTTAGCCAGGATGGTCTCCATCTCCTGACCTCGCGATCTGCCCGCCTTGGCCTCCCGAAGTGCTGGGATTACAGGCACGAGCCACCGCGCCCAGTCCTTCAGCGGTCAACTTCTAACCAAGAGTATCTTAACCTATTTGTTTGAGGGTGTTCTCCGAAGTGACTGGATGCCACTGTTTCCTATAGGTAGGCTGGCCGAAGAGCTGAGGAATTAATATCCCCTAAGAATTTGTGTATAAATGTCCAGCTCCCTTGCCACCGAAGACTCTCCTCTGCCTTTCATGGTTCTCCCAGTGAAATTAAGTTCCAGTTCCTTGTAATAGAAACAAATCTACAAGCCTTTATGTGTATTCCTTTATCAGTTTCTTTCCCTTTCCTAATTTTTCCGTTCTTCTACTTATGTTTCCTGTACCTTCCAAACAAACATGAATCCTTGCCCCAAGGCTGTTTCTGAGGTAACCTAAACCAAGACAATATATGTGTTCAAGAATGAAGAAGAGTTTTAGAAGTTGGGGGAACATGGTCCACATTAGGTGTCACAGAAGAAATGACTGGAAATATAAGGTGCATCCATTGTTTCATGATTCAAGCACTGTATCTACTATATTATTAGACAAAGTCATAATACGTTAACAAAGGGCAGTGCCTAGGGATAAGAGGAAAATCAAGAGGAAAAACTAAATTACTTCTTTTACTTCAAATCATACAAATGGAAACAAGATAGCTCTCTCTATGCATCAACTAATGTTTTGTGTTGATGAATTCATATTGGTTGAGTGATGGAAGATGGAAGTGGAAGGGGCTTTGGCACGAGGTATTGGAAAATGTCTTCTGGTTTCCACTGGATTGTTGGTACCTGTTGTTTACAGGGAATGAATGTGTAAAACATTTTTTTCCTTATATCATAGAGATATGCTTTACACAGTGCTTTGAACATAGCAGGTCCTCAATAAATATAGATTTTAAATCGCTTTTCTAAAACGGATTAATTTCTCTTCATAAGACCAACCACAAGGTAATTTTATTTCTTGAGACCATCTTTTAACCACCATAGTATCTCCCAACTTCCTAAAACAAAAAGGTTTTACATTTCCTGCTATGGTTGCTGCCCTTAGACCCTTAAACAAATGTCTTCTCCCTTTGTTAGACTTACCTGTTCACATTTCATTGAGTTTTTACAAAAGTTTGAATGCATCTTAGTATTTGACAAATACTAACTTAACATCTATTAGCTTCTTCATATATATGCATCAATAAAATAGAGACATCACTTCGTATCTAAGGGGGATTGATTCCAGGACCACCAGTGAATACAAAAAATCTATGGATGCTCAAGTCTCTGATAGAAAATGGTGTTGTGCAGTCAGCTTTCCATATCCACAGGCTTAACATCTGCAGATAGGGAGGACCAGCTGTACTATCAAATAACTTGTAGATATCTTCCAAAATTATCAAGGAGGCCATGAATGATATCTCAGCCCTCAGTCCATGCAGTGGAGATTTATTTATTCACGAGTCATTTTTCTTACCTTTAATTTTAAACAATTCTGAAATTTCTATCTCAGAATTTTCAAATCTCTAGGAAGGAAATGAAAACAGTGAAAGGTATAATATGGATTCATTTTAAACTCTCATAAGACAGAAATAAAATGCAAGCTTTCTCATCATTATATTAGAAGCTTCAGGTGTTGGGATAGATAAAGGAGCATCTAGGAAGAGTGGACTTTGTACTTTTTCAGAGATGCCCCTATTGGAGGTATGAAAAGCTTGTGTCATTTGTAAAATTAAAATGTGCAAGCATGATGTACAGAAAAGTATCTCTGAAAGAAAGCCATGGCCATTAGGAGGAAACCAACCCAGGGAGTTGCTTCTTTATGCTTCAGAAGTTTCCTCCTCCTCTCCCTCCATTTCAGATTGCTCTTAAAGTGAGTTAACAAGCAATTATATATATTTTTAAAGGCCATCTCTCTAGAGATGAATGATGCAAAAGACACTGTAGTTAGTTATGGATCTAGGTAGTGACTTTTCATCTCAGTTCTACAAAGAGAATTGTGTTGTGTTTAACCTGCAGGAGTTATTTAAGAAAACAGATTTATATTTTGCTTTTCCTTCTGAATTTTACTTATTTTACTTTAATAAGGTGCTTCAGAATTATAGAAGTAACAGAGGCAATAACAGTAGCATATTTTCTTCCATCTTTTCTTTTTGTGGACATCATTAAAGCCAAACAGATAAACAAACAAACAAAAAAACCCGACCCAATTCTTTCCTGTTCACACTTTGAAAATGAGTTCTATGACCAAAGCTGCAGCTGCTGGCACCAAACAGATGTGTTCTGTCAGAGCCTGACTCTGGCGTTGTAAGTTCAACTTACCCTGAGTTAATTCTCAAGGCATAGCAGGAATAAATTGCTACATTTATGATAATTTCTGCCCAGAAGGGAAATGATTTTGAAAGGAATTGAGTAGAAAATTCACCTTCAGGGACTGACAGGATATTGACAGCATTAGACATCAAAGTCAACCCCTATATAAGAGAAGGCATTTCTTGAACTTAAAAATGAAAGATAATTTGCCCAGGTTTAGTAAACATCCATTCCAACCTCTGTTTTAATGCCCTGAAAGCTAAAAGTTATATTTCCCATTGAGTCAGTGTTAAATTTCTTGGGTATGTTAACGGTATTATGCTTAAGTAAGGAAATATCCTTGTTCTTAGGATATTCATGTTGAATATCCTAAGATATTCATGATGAAGTGTCATGATGTCTGCAACTTACTTTCAAATAGTTCTGCAAAATCTAACTCACAGTAACAGGTGAAGGTAGGCAGAGAATAAAGCATTTATTTATATGAGAGAGAGAGAGAGAGCAAGTATGGCAATAGTTTAATAGTGAAACAGGTGAATGGTTATCAGGTATTCAAACACTATTCTTTCAACTTTCTTGTAGCTTTACTTTCTTTATTATTAAATAATATTTGAAAAAGTACTAATTTTCTTTATAGTTGATAAACAAAAGCATATTTAATTTCACATCAAATTCTGGTCAGAATGTTCTCTCTTTAACTGAGAATTTGTTAAATGTGAGTCATTGTTTTGTTTCTCGCCTTTGTTAGCCTTAGAAAAGAATGTCTTTCAATTATTGGGACTTTAATTTTTCTACCTGATATACTGCATTTCTAAAAATAAAAAAGCCAACATAAAATAAGTATAATCTTTATAGGATTTCTCAATATTTTATTTCTTTTATTTATTTACTTACTTTCATTTCTTGTGTGATTAGTAGAACACAAGAAACCAAAAGAACACTAACCAAATAGCATAATTATTATAAAAATTAAATAAAGCCTCTCTATTACTAGAAAACAGTACCTTCCCAGATTCTTTTGTATCCAGGTTTCTCAATGTGATTTATGTTCCACCAATCAACGCTCTTATGTAAATCTTGATCCCTAACGTCATGTGAAAAGACAGACGGGGTAGAGTATCTATTTAGCTGCATACAATATAGCAGACATGATGGTTGTAGAGCTGTCTCAGCAGCTCTCCATTCTGGCAGCTTATTTTCCTGGTTACGGCAGAAGTCATGTGTTTTGCAACCAGAAGTGGCAATAGTGGACTGAAAACTTTCTGTAGAGGGAGAAGTAAATTTTACAATTATGTCAGAGGTGAATTAGTTCTGAGCCTGAAAACTATTCCTTGAATTAAGTTGAGAGCTAAATAATTTTGTAAGTATCTATTCTTACTGTAAAAATTCCCTTCTGATTAAACTAACTAGAGTGAATTCTGTTGTCTGCAATTTAACCTGAACAATATACAAGGTCTCTGCTTTAGCCATATAGGAGCCATATAGGAGTTATTGCTCCTATCTAAATGCCACATAGGGGCATATTAGATAGGTGCTATCCTATCTAAACCCTTGTCAAATTTGTTTTAAATGTATTGTCTCTGGTCTCTTTCTCAATCTTTCTGCTTTGTCTTCTAAAAGAATAATTTAAATTTTATTTAATTAAATATCAATTGTTTCTAATTATTTTCTCTTCTTCACTTTCAGATGGTTACATTTCTCCTCACTCAATTAACATTAACTTACCATCCGACTTGCTTTTGCCTGTGGAATGTGATCAGAACATATGCTATGCCTGAGTTGATGCTTTATGAGTCATTGCCTTCTCCCACCATTTTTCTTTCCTTTCCCCAGCAAAGATTATTTGCCTCACATAAGGGCTGCTCCCTTAGCTTGGAACCCAGGATTAAGAAGGTATACAGTACAGAACCATAGCCAAACCAAAGATGACAGGTAATGTGAGTATGATATAAATATTTGTTTTTAAAAACCATTTTTGGTTTGTTTAGTGAAAGCTGTGCTACTGTAGTTCCAGTATTTGAATGTATTCCTTAGTTCTTTCTCTGTTCTGTAATTTCTAAAATTTCTCTAAGCACAATTTAATTGATAATTTATTATCAATCATCTTATTCATAGATCTTTTTGGAAGGGGTTCAATGAGGGCATAATCAAGGTTTTCTGTTTTGAACAAATGCTAGGTACAGGGAAAATGAACTCTCCACTCCTTTACAATTAGCCTTATTCTAATAAGCATATTTGTCAATTGTTTTCATTTACCTTTTGTTCATCTTTATGTAGCTTATAGCCCAGTACTTGTTAGAAAATAGACATTTAATGAATATATTCAGTGCATGAATGACTGAATAAATTAATTTTTCTCAAGATGTGTGGGAATTGGTTGGATCACAAAATTTTTAAGGCCTTAAAGGTGATCCATTTCTCCCAAACTAATCTTTTTATAGAAGTTTTTATGCTGATTCTAAATGATAACAGAAAGCAGAGTTGTCATTGAAATGGAGGATTTAAAAGCAGGAAACATTCTTCTTACAGTTGTTTTAATTCCCTAATCATGGTTTCAATATCTTCTACCAGCTCTCTCTTTTAAGAAGAAATATATAGAAGGTTGTGGTTAGTGATAGGACCTCTTTTGCTTTCTTCTCACTTTCTATCTCCTTACCTTTCCAGGAAGACAATATGCCATTAAAAATATCAAGATGACAACCAAAATGTCAAACTTGTAATTTATTTTAGTTTCAGAAGTATCAAAGAGAGGTGTGAAGTATTAAAAATCAATATGGTATAGATCGACCTCCCCACCCCCTAACCCTTTGCTATGAACCTCCTCTAAAGTGTCCAAAGGAATGTGGCCTCGTCTATCTCTTTTGAATCACCAAATTATTTTTGCCTCTCAGATTCTTTTGTATCCAGGTTATACTGGTTGATTTATTTTACTAGGTTGATTTACTTTCTTTTAATCATCTCTTTTTTTTTTTTTTAATGGGCCTTTCTTACCTACCAAATCAAAACGAACTTAAAAGGAATTTTAACAATGCCTTTAAAAACAGTAGGATATTTGTTGAATGAGAGTATGAATCCTCAATGTGCATTTAAATTTTGGGGGTGAAATATGCTCCTGGGACTTAAGACAAAATAATGCAGTTCTGTTTGGACAATGTTAAGATCAGGCTGCATGAATGGGGGATCATCTTAGGGAGTTAGATGAATTTTCAAGACTATTTTGTTATTACATTTTTACATTAGTCAATCATAGTTATCAAATTTCTATGGAAGTATTTTTCTGATATTCTTTCCCATTGTCCTTCTAAACCATCAAAATACCCTGACTTCTACTATTCTAACATTTTAGTATCCCTGCTCTGCAAAGTGCATTTCATACCGAGAAGAGGAAGGGCAATCTTTGTTTTTCCACCAGTCTCAACTTACGTTTCAGAAAACACAGGGACAAACCAAAGAATAAGCTATTTAATTCTTTCTCTGAATTTCATGATCATAAATATTAAAAACTCGAGTAAAATATATCATGAAAACCAAGCTTAATGACAAATATAAATAGATTCCCGTTTCTTAATACATGAAAGAAAAACACAGATTTAAAGTATGGTATAAAATGCCCCAAAAAGAATATCAGGATAAAATAACCACAAGCTTAAAGTAGTAGTTTTATTATAATTATTAGTGAGAAAAATTGCATTAGCATCAATAACACAGCTGTTGACATCTCATAACACATAACGAGCTGTATTGTTGCAAAGCAGCCAGAATGAGTGGGAGCATAATAAGTGCTAACCCTGATAATAAATTAACATCGTGTTTTGAATACGAACAAAAAAATTGACCAACACAAGCAAAAATTTTTCCACTTTCCCCCATGGAATTTTTTCCTGGCAGTAAAATAAATGAAATCATCATTTGACTCTCCTCACCTGGCACTAAGATCAGCTCTAGGTAAAATGTTGCTATCTGAAAGCTTCTGGTTCACTGCAATTTAGAACAGCATCTGCATCAACTTGGAGCTTGTTAGAAATGCAGAATCTCAGGCACCACCCAGAACTGCTGAGTCTGAATCTGCATTTTCATAAGATCCTCCAGGAGATTGGTTTGCACATTAAAGTTTGACAAGCCCTGCTCTAGTTCATCTCACTTGTTGGTTTCTCTTTTTGATCCACTTCCCTACAGGGTGTTCTTGCCTGGATAAATCATTCTTTGTACAGGGCAAGTAGACAAGTGGCTATTTTACAGGCAGAACAATATGTTCATAACCTATGCTTGCTGTTTCTTTCTTCTTCTAACATTGTACCCATCAGTGCCTTCCCTGAGTCATCAAGCATGCTGGCCCGATTCAGGGCAAACCAAAAGATTTTCATCTCTCTGTGAATGTTTCATCCTTTATTCACTAGAGCACAGAGAAAGAGAAGTCAATGTTGGCTGTTGCTTCTCTTCCTTGCCAACTTCCCTCTCCCCTGCTGCTTTCAGAAATAAGGGCAATTAATACCAGGGTGAGTTCAAAGAAAGCCCACTAGTATTTTCATCCATTTGCAAAATTACCAAAGAACCTTCCACTTTGAACAGTCACAGTAGTAGCTTTAAGCAAGCACACTGCTATCTAGAGGTCTGAACCATCCAGACGTAGAGATTATTGAATTTCCAGAGCAATGGACAATCTACAACTTGTGGTCATTGATATGTAAGGAGAACACATTTCCTGAACTGTGCTTGACAAACTCAAGTGTATATAAAATAATACAGAGCTAACTAGCAATATTTTGTTTTAATACTTCTGTAAGATTTTTTCTTTCTCTAAAGGAAATGTATACGTTTCTGGTACAAAGCATGAGCTCCTAACATAACAATCCTCCTGCAAATAACAGTTATCAACCCTGGAAAAATCAAAAAAATAACTAATAGAAGGATTGGGAGGATCTGGAGTGACCTAGAGGGCGCTGGGACTAAAAGCAACAATATTTTGAAGTTTACAACTTCGCCCTGTGGTCAGCAATAATTGCAGTGGTGGCTAAAATTCTGGTTACAAAAACTAATCTTTTTATCCAGAGGAATCAGAGAAAAGGGCTCTAGGGCAAGCAGGACCAGAGGGTGATAATGGAAACTCCAGAATGGAGACAGGCAGAGAAGAAAATCACTGGCCAACCTGGAATCAGCTTGCACAGGAAAGAGAGAAAGCAGCTGGGACTGAAGCTTACATAACTGAATTTAGAACCGAGCCACCACCCACCACAGTTGTGATGATCGGCAATTTAGATGACTAAGACACAATCACTGGTTACATAGAGCTGAGAGTGCATAGCAGTGATTACCAGTGGGGGCATTTTGAATATTTGTTGTCACATTTTTTGTTGCTATAATAATTATAGGATGCCATCAGCATTTTTTTTTTTTTTTGAGACAGAGTCTTGCTCTGTCGCCCAGGCTGGAGTGCAGTGGTGTGATCTTGGCTCACTGCAAACTCTGCCTCCCAGGCTTAAGCAATTCTTGTGCCTCAGCCTCCCAAGTAGCTGGGGCTACTGGCATGTGCAACTGCACCTGGCTAATTTTTTTTTTCTTTTTGTATTTTTAGTAGAGATGGGGTTTCGCCATGTTGGCCAGGCTGGCCTCAAACTTTTGGCCTCAAGTGATCCGCTTGTCTTGGCCTCACAAAGTACTGGGATTACAGGCATGAGCCACCGCACTTAGCCTTAAGATGTCATTAGCATTTAATGGGCAGAAGCTCAGGATGTCAGACATTCTGCAGAACACAGGATACTTCCACACGTGAAGAATGTCCCATGTCACACATGACTTACCAGTCTCTTACTAAGTATTCATGTGGTGAAAACCAAGGTTATCTGAGCCCAGAAATTAACCAATGAACACAAAGAACTTTCATGTAGTTTTAATTTACAGCGAATTCTCCAAGAATACAACTACCATGAAAGTAAAGAAATAATTCTCTTTTCATCTGATTTCTTTTTAGAACTTACCAAGAGTTCTGCATGATTTCATAAACAAATGTCATAAACAGTAAGCCTGTTTTACAATGTAAAACACACTTGTATTGTAGGTTTGCATACATAGCTGTCACATACTTAATGATTCTATTTATAGGAGCCAGTGTTTGAATATGCTAGTTGCCCTGACATATAATTATGTCCATATATTTACACATAGAATAAATATCACTTATTATTAATTCCTTCCTGGTATTTCTTTATATATTATAGGTAACACATTTTCAAATTATGAATGTAGATGAACTTAATTTCAGTATAGTGGAAGGGGCATTAAAAGATAGATAGTTGGAACTGATGAGTAGGGATCCCCTAATCTAGTGGGAAGGCAAGTACACAGATGATTACAAAAGCCTGAAACCCTTGCTGTAATAGAGGTGCACAGCGTGGAGAAGGTGTTTTCATTTTCTATTGCTGCCATAACAAACTACTGCTAACTTAGTGGCTTAAAACAACAGAAATGTGGCTAGGACTGGTGACTCACACCTGTAATCCCTCCAATTGGGAGGCCGAGGTGGGAGGAAGGCTTGAGCACAGGAATTCAAGACCAGCCTGGGTAATAGCCAGGCATGGTAAGTACACGCCTGTAGTCCCAGCTACTCAGGAGGCTGAGCTGGAGGACCACTTGAGCTGGGAGATCAAGGCTGCAGTGAACTGTGATAGCACCACTGCACTCCAGCCTGGGCAACAGAGTAAGACCCTGTCTCAAAAAAAAAAAAAAAAAAAAAAAGGAAAAGGAAAAACAATATAAATTTCTTCTTCTCTGGAGGCCAGAGTCTAAAATGGATTTAACTGGACCAAAATCAAAGTGTTGGTGAACCCACACTTCCTCTGGAGTCTCTAGAGGAGAAGTCACTTCCTTGCCTTTTCCAGCTTCTAGCAGCTGCCTGTATTCCTTGGCTTGTGACTGCTTCCTCCATCTTCAAAGTACATCACTCCAATGTTTGCAACTGTCCTTACATAGCCCTTTCCTCTAAAGTCACATCTCCCTCTGCTTCTCTTTTACAAGGCACTTGTGATTACATTTAATGCCATTGGATAACTTAGAATAATCGCCTCATTTAAAGAAGCTTAATTTAATCACATCAGCAAAGTCATTTCTGTCATATAAGGTAAGCTTAGCAGGTTCCAAGGATCAGGACTTGGACAACCTTGGTGGCACTAGTTAGCCTCCCATGGAGGGCTACATAATAAGGTCTGCCTAAGTCAACCTACATAGTGAAGGCAAGCCTCACGCAGGAGACAGTTTCAGTAAAAGGGCTAACAAGCATTTATCTTGTAAATAATTAATAATGACAACATAGCAGAGGAGAGATTGGGTAGAGTTTAGAAGGGTTTTTCCAGACTGAGGAAAGGTGAGGGAAACATAGTGAGTCATGAGAAAGAATATTAGGTTTGGCCAGGTGTGGTGGCTCACGCCTGTAATCCCAGCACTTTGGGAGGCCGAGGCAGGTGGATCACCTGAGGTCAGGAGTTTGAGACCAGCCTGGCCAACATGGTGAAACCCCGTCTCTACTAAAAATATAAAAAACTTAGCCAGGCATGGTGGCGGGTGCCTGTAATCCCAGCTTCTCGGGAAGCTGAGGCAGGAGGATTGCTTGAACCTGGGAGGTGGAGGCTGCAGTGAGCCGTGATCGTGCCAATGCACTGCAGCCTGGGCAACAAAAGTGAATCTCAAAAAAAAAAAAAAAAATCAGGTTTGAAGGAAGAGTAGGAGCTTAGCATTACTGCAACTTAAGACATAGTGGACAGTGGAATGAATCACATGCAACCCTGTTTTGGATACAACACAAAAGGTAGTCGATTATTTTCCTGCAGAAAATGGTGAATTATTGAGGAATTCTAAGCAGGGCAGGAATAAAATCATATTAGAAAGAGCACTTGGATGGGAGTGGAGCGAATTGAAGGGTCACTAAGACTGGAGGCTGCTAAGTAAACTGGACAGTAACGCAGGCTGGAGATAATGAGGAGCTGAAGAATATCCTCTAAGAATGTTTTCTTTTTTTTCTATTTCTATTTTCAAATAATCATCTTGTTTACCACCCTGTGTCTTTTAATGACAGCCACTAAATTGCAGAGCTTTATTTTTTTTAAACTGACTATCTCAGAATTTTAATATGCTGAGGGTCACACACCAGGAAACACCATCTCTGAAGATAGTCACAGAGCAGGAACAGGCCACCTCTCAGAAACCTCTGGGAAAATACAAATAAATCTCGAAAAGATCCACATTGCTGAACCTTTGCCCTACTTGACGGGAATCACCTTTGAGAAACTTTAATTTCAATCCCGAAAGCCCCAAAGAAGGGCTGTTTGCCGCATCATTGTATTTCTTAGTGTTGTACTATTTTGCCTCTCAGAAAATTTTTCAAAGGAAAAGAGAATTTGTATTATAGTGTTTCCATTAACATCATCCCAAAATTAAAATGTGCTTCCATTTGAGAAATTCTCCAGAGGCTTCTCTTTCTATTCCCTTTGTGACAAAGTTAAGATTAAAAGTCAGAAAACTTGTCCTTGGAAGAAAAAATGTTCAATTATTCAATATGATATTAAAAAGCATGCTTCTGAGTCTAAAACACAGTTCAGCTCTCAGAACCCCTTTTTGCAGCTGTAAAGTTGGAAGAGTAGAAATGTCTTACATTCCATTTGATCTAGAATTCTACCAGTAGGCAGTAGTGATCATAATTTAACATTCTCAGATGTTCTTCATATCACTGGAATGTAAATTAATATTAACAGACATTATATGCCTCACTAAACCCCCTTCCCTTCTTTCCCTTTTCTTCTTTCACTGTATAACCTTCCCCTCTAATTTACTCTTAATCTAACATATTAAATAAGATTTACAGAAGAGGGAATTTAGGATAAGCAATGTTCACAACATCTTTTAATAATGTAAATTCTGCTATTGTTCAGATACTCATTTCACCTAGTTCAATGAAAGGGAGGCAAGGAGGCAGCCACAGTGTCATAGGTCAGGGGTTCTCAAAGGGTAGTTCCTGTGACAACAGCAATGTGGCCCGGGAAGTTTATAGACATACAAATTCTTGGGTTCACCACAGATATACTGGAGTAGAGGTTATGAGGGTGGGACCCATCTGGGTTTGTTTTTTGGGGTTTTTTTTGAGACAGAGTCTCACTCTGTTGCCCAGGCTGGAGTGCAGTGGCGTGATCTCGGCTCATTTCAAGCTCCGCCTCCCGGGTTCACATCATTCTCCTACCTCAGCCTCCCGAGAAGCTGGGACTACAGGCACTCACCACCGCGCCCAGCTAATTTTTTGTATTTTTAGTAGAGACAGGGTTTCACCATGTTAGCCAGGATGGTCTCGATCTCCTGACCTCGTGATCCGCCTGCCTTGGCCTCCCAAAGTGCTGGGATTACAGGCGTGACCATCTGTGTTTTACATAGCCTGCCAGATGATGTTGATACACCTTAAAGTTCCATAAGCAGTGCCATAGACACCCCAAGAAGCCTCAGATTACTATCTGCAAAAGGGGGATAATAATAGTAATGATAACTGCACAGGACTATTGTCATGCTTACAATGATAAAATTCTAGAAAGTACCTAACAAAGGTAATACAGGTGCCAAATACATTTTCATTCTGACCATAATAATCGCACATCTGCTGAATGTAAGGCACAACATTAGGTGCTGCAAAGGACAACATTAATCAGACTTTTCCTTCAAAGAATCTTTGGTCTGGGCTGAGGTTGAGGGAGTAAGCAATTTGCTGAACTATGTTGGAAATTAGGAAATAAATGTCCTGTTAGGGTGCTCCAGAGAGACAAAACCAATAGAATGTAGATAGATAGACAGACAGATGAGAGGGGGTTTATTAGGAGAATCAGCTCATGCAATTATGAAGGCTGAGAAGTCTCATGGCAGGCACTCTGCAAGCTGGAGACCCTGGATGATAGTAGCATGGCTCGGTTCAAGTCCAAAAGCCTCAGAACCAGGGAACCTGATGGTATAATTCTTAGTCTAAGACCTAAGGCCTGAGGACTGAGGTGACCACTAGTATTAGATCCTGGAGTCCAAAAGCCAAAGAGCCTGGAGTTATGATGTACAAGAATAGGAGAAGGAGAAGGTCCCAGCTCAAAGAGAGGGAGGAAGAAAAAAATGCTTTTCCCTCCTTTTTTGTTCTATTCAGGCCCCCAACTAATCGGATAGTGCCTATCCAACTGAAGGTGGATCTTTTTCATTAAGCTCATTGACTCACATGCCTGTCTGCTCTGGAAACACCCTCACAGACCCACCCAGAAGTAATGCTTTGCCAGTTCTCTAAGTATTCCTCAATCCAATCAAGTGGACATCTAAAATTAACCATCACATGCCCTGATGAAGGGGAAGATAAAGATCTGGCATGGGAGAAATTAAGACTGCATCTGGTGGAGGCATTAGTTGTTGGGGAGAGGAAGGCTTTGAAGGGTGGGTAGGATTTGAACCCATGAAGATGGAAATTAGGGCCTCCTAGACTTCCAAAGTGGATTGTGCAAAGTTATGGAGGTTGAAGAATACAGAACACACATGGAGAATAATTTAGTCAATGAAAATGTGAGGAGCATACTTTGCAGAAGTGGAAAATGAAGTTGCAAAGTTAGATTAATAACAGGTTATGCAAGGTACCAGGCTCAGGATTTTCGCCTTTGTTATTGAGTAACAGGAATCCACTAAAATTTTTTTTGGATAAGAGAGTGACATATACCAGAGAGTTTCTTGTGGCTTTAAAGTTGGGCGTAGTGGCTCACACTTATAATCCCAGCACTTTGGGAGGCCAAGATGAGAGGATTGCTTGAGGCCAGGAGTTTGAGACCAGCCTGGAAAGCACAGTGAGACTCCGTGTCTGAAAAATTGCTGAGCATGGTGGTACGTTGTGCCTATAGTCCCAGCTACTCGGGACTATAGAGAAATAGGAGACTTGGGGTTTTTTTTTTTGCACCTGGTAGACCCAGTAACTTTTACAGTCCATATTTTTTGGGAGGTGGTTACCCAGAAATGACATCTTAACAGTCTGTTTCTTTGGCTATCTGGAGGGGTCACTTTGCTAAAACAGTTACAGCATATTGGTAATATTTGATCCAAATAACCATAGATATTCTTGTCATATTGCCAATTAATAAAACTTTAGCACAAGTTCTACCTTGTAATTTTTAAGGTTGGTGTTTTCCCCCAAAGACCATAGTGAGATTTTAGTCATGGTGTCTCAGGAGTTCTGCTGCTGAATAGCTAGTTCTGGAATCACAAAGAGGGTTGAGGTGAAAAGTTAACCTCAACATAGGGGGAGAAGTTCCCCTCTCTGAACTATTTTTCCTTTAAAGTCCCTGTTTGTCAGGGAAACAGGCAGGAAATACTCAGTACTAAACTCACTTCTCTCAATAGTTTTCAGTGAGAGAAAGCAAAGCCTCAGGAATTATGAAGTGAAAGGGGTTCAGTCATTAGGCATTTTAAGGTGTTTATTGAGGTGCGATTTACCACCAAAATGTATGGAGTCAAGCTGGGACAAATAAATTAAAAGGCAGTGGGCCAGGCGTGGTGGCTCACGCCTGTAATCCCAGCACTTTGGGAATCCAAGGCGGGCAGATCACGAGGTCAGGAGATCGAGACCATCCTGGCCAACACGGTGAAAACCCGTCACTACTAAAAAAAAAAAAATACAATAAATGAATCGGGCGCGGCGGCGGGTGCCTGTAGTCCCAGCTACTCGGGAGGCTGAGGCAGGAGAATGGCATGAACCCGGGAGGCAGAGCTTGCAGTGAGCCGAGATCACGCCTCTACACTCCAGCCTGGGCTACAGAGCGAGACTCCGTCTCAAAAAAATAAATAAATGAATAAAATAAAATAAATTAAGAGGCAGTGGTAGGAAAGGCCTTAGTTCTAGGCAAGCAGCTTCTTCATTCTGCCTCCACCACTGACTGGGTGAAAATAACTGTATTTGAGGCAGAGAAAATCTTGACATTTTGAAACAATTTGCTGGTAGTTTCTTTTAATACCCCACCCCCATTTTTTCATGTCATCCGGCCTTATTTATTGGGCTTTTGTGGTCATGAATGAGCCAAATGATATCTTTATTACCTCTATTTTATCTGTAGTTTTTGCCACACTTTCTCCTTCTGTTAATAGCTTTTGAATCTTAAGACATTAGTCTGTATTACTCAGAATCAAATTTGAAACTTTTACTAACATTGAATGTATTGTCTCCAATTAAATCTACAATGGGTATATAGCACGAATGAGAAACAAAATTTTGTTCTTTTAAGCCACTGATATATAGGAGTTTACTTGTTTATGTATTAAAAGCTTTTTCTAATTGATAGAGTATATTATTTCAACAGTTTAATGAAGACGGTTGTGCTCTAAGGAGAATCCAAAGAAAACTAAAAAGCAGAGAGTCTAAGAAATGCTTAAAGAACTTTAGAACGATTCTTACTTTGCATCAGTTTCTCTAGAATTATCATCTAATAAGTTGTTTTCATATTTAATTATGCATCAGGATCATGTAGAAATATTGTTAAAAATTCAGATTCCCAACTGCAATTGCAGGTTTTGTGATTCAGGAGGTTTGAAATGGACCACAGAAATGTTTACTTCAGCACGTCTCCATACCTAGGATCCTAATGACAGTGACCCATGGGCCATGCTTAAGAAACACAACTTTAGTTTTTCGGTAATTATAAATTATTTAAGTTCATTTTATAAAGGGTCACCCTACAGGAGATCTGGATGCACCGTGGCTGATGGGACACATCTTTCGGTTCCCATAATGATATAGTTTTCACTCTTTTAAGACAAAGACATTTATAACACACTTATGTGATTTCTGCCATCCAACATTGGCAGTCTCTGATGTTTATGTGACCCAGACTGGCTTCAGTGATAACAGAAGTGAGATCCAGCAAATGCAATAATGCCACTTAGCATGACTATTAAAGGAGAAGTAAAGAAGAACCCCTTAACCAATTGAAGTGACAGCAGAGTGAGCTTCAGATTATCAGAATGTAATTGCATAAACTGAAATTGAGCCAGTAAGTGAAGGTCAACAGTGAAGGAAGAAACAAAACACAGGTAGAAAGGAAGTGTTTGCATGAAATATGTAACTGATTCTTTTTGTATTTTCACTAAAAACATTCCTTTATCTTCCTCCCAAACAGACTATAACTCAATACTCACTGGGAGGAACGTTATCAGGTGCCAAAAGCCTTTTAAAACAGAGAACTCTGCTCGTAGAGTCACATATTCTATCTATACAAGGTAAGACCCAAATCACACTTCAGAAGACGTGTGTTTTAGAGAATAGTTTTCTGATTTTGTAAAACCTTTTGTTTTACTGGCATGAAACAGTCTAACTCTTCAGAACTACTTTAGAGACAATGACACCGCATGTGTTCCTTTATGTCCCTGGCACAGATGTGTTCTGTTTGAAGGACTTTCCTTTTTGTGAGGGGGAGTTTCTGCCTTGACTTAGAGGTTCTGGCGACTCTGATTATCATCTTCCGTGGGTCTGAGAGTGGTCTAACAAAGCAGAAGCGGAACCTTGAAAGAAGAGGGGTAGAGTTGGACCAAAATTTTATACCTGAAAACATCATCTTCTAATTAGAGTGAGCAGTTCTTTTGATGGCAAACCAAATTAAGATGATTCTGAAAGTCTTTAACTATCACTAGAGAACCTTCTCTTGTGGCTTAAAGACTAGCCAAAGTATGCTAGTGTGCTTTATCTAAGTGAAGATTTTTTGCCTTAGGAAGTATTTGCCCATCGGTTTATTTCTGTATCTCTACATTTAGATTACGAACTCTTTGAGGACAGTAGTTTCACGCTCACTTTCGTGTTCTGCTCTATATTGTGTTAAGACTGTTTTGACTGAAACACATTGAAACTCATTTGAGATAATAAAAACAATTATTTTAAGAACTCTAATTGAACCTGTAATCCCAGCTACCTCTGGGGGGGGACTTGAGCCAGCAAGTTCAAGGTTGCAGTGAGCTATGATTGCACCACTACACTCCAGCCTAGGTGACACAGCAGGAATCTGTCTCTTAAACACATACACACACACACACACCCCAATAAAGAAAGAAAGGAGGAAAAAAAAATTAAGAAAGGAAAGAAAAAACTCTGATGAGGAAAATAAAATAATGGCTCACACAAGGATATACATTAAGGCTGTATTTAAGGGAAGGAAGTGAGGTGCAGCTGGGCCTCAAGAGGGATTAGAATTGAATGTCAAGAATTGAAATCACTCTTTCCATATTTCTGTAACCCCATTTCCTCTCGTATTTTTCCACTCTCTAAGGATCACCTTCATTTTCCCTTTCTTCACAGCATCCTGTTGATTGTTCATGTTGCAAACACCTAGCTTGCCCCAATTCAACAAGACCTTCCAGATTCAATATTAAATACTGGTCAGTGACTTCAAATTGCTGAGAGAGCCAGTCTGATTTGTTCCATGCCTCTCTGTTTGTGCAGAGTCCTATCATTAGTTTGTGGTTGCTCCCTTCAGGTCAATTGTAATGGCACAGTACATTGCTCACTGGCAAATTGGCAAAGGTTGTGTGACTGATCAGATTTTCTCATAAAGAGTCATAGATAACATGGGACCCTCAAAAATGTCTAGTACTTATCTTCAATACCTATGGGGCAAAAAAAAATATGTGTTGCATAAATGAACAAATAAAGGAGACAGACATTGTAGGTACCATGCCAAACAACAATTTTCCCTTCTTTCTCCCTAAAATAATCTGGATTTTGTTCAGATATTAGGTGGAGTTAGGCTCAGGGAAAAAGGACCCCAGTCCAATGGGTGCTGGAGATAATTCATTCTGGCTTGCAGGAGCCTACTGTGCATCTCTCTTCCCAACTCTGCTTCAGCGAAGTCATGTTGGTAGCTTGAAATCAGCCAGGATGGAAGTGTTTGCACTACAGAAATCAGCCAATACTACGATCAAAGAATGTCCTTCTTTCCCCCTTTAGAGAACAGATTATTGCGCATTTACCACATACCACTGGCCCACTCCTAAATTCATGATTAGTCTGTGCCAATAATAGAAATCCCTAGTCTCCTTTGTCAGGAATTGGATAAGGAGTGAACCAGTGGCTCGGTTCTACCACTGGTACCTGGGGCTTTCTGGAATTTTCTTCCCAAATAAAAAGGGAGACACCTAGATTTCTTATCTTGGAATATTGTCTTTTAAGAGTGTGATACTTGTAGTCAGTTTGCAGTCAGGAGAAGCAAGCTTAAAAATAAAAACTAACAGGCTTGAAATAAATGAAAGAAAATATCAAAGAAACCTGGTTCCTTGACAACACCATTGAATTACTGCACCAAACAAGGAACTTCCCTGCCCCAGGGTATCTTGTTATGAGTCAACAAATGACCCTCCCTTAAGGCACTTTCAGGAGAATAATATGTAACTTGCAGCCAAAAGATTCTGATACAACAGATGGATAAATCGATGGATGAATGGATGGATGAAGGGACAAATGGATGAATGAATGAATAAATAAATGAGGTCATTTATTTAGGTGTGTACTGGGCAAAGAATCCCTGAGACAACTACATGTATGCACAGGTATGCAACACATGTCCCTCTGGATTTCTCTGTTATATTTTTAGTATTGTCAATATTATAAGCTTTCCTCATTCTTTTAAATCATGGATGAACACAGACCTTCCTACTAAAGAAAAAGCATGCACACTGCTCTTTTATATGGCTATATACATTGAGGAACATTATCAATGAAGAACATGTTGTTTTCTGTCATTCAATAGCCACTAGAAAATATTCTAACTTTTTTGGGTTTTTTTTTGTTTGTTTGTTTGTTTGTTTTTTTTTTTTTGAGACAGAGTCTCACTCTGTCACCCAGGCTGGAGTGCAGTGGCGCGATCTCGGCTCACTGCAACCTCCACATTTTGGGTTCAAGCAATTCTCCTGCCTCAGCCTCCCGAGTAGCTGGGACTACAGGCACACACCACCATGCCAAACTAACTTTTGTATTTTTAGTAGATACGGGGTTTCACCATGTTGGTCAGGCTGATCTCAAACTCCTGACCTCGTGATCTGCCCACCTTGGCCTCCCAATGTGTTGAGATTACAGATGTGAGCCACCACGCCCAGCCTATTCTAACTTTTAAATAAAAAGATATAAAATGTATAAGATCATTAATTTTCTATATTAGCAATTTAAATTCTATGGGACAATTTATGTGTGTTCATGTATGTGCATGCATGTTTGTTAAGGATGACAATGTTATTTCATTTTATATCCATTACACAATTTCACGTTATTATAATGGTCAAGATAGAAATGAACATTAAATGCATTGAGGATGCTTCACAGTATAATTTTTATTTTGACTTTTTTCTTCCTATATTTTGAGTCTAGGAGATGGGCTCAGGCAGCACATCTTTGCTACCAGTAAGAGAGTTCACCTGCAAGGAATCGTTGTTTTCATCCTATATTCATGTCAATAAATCCAACTTCTCTCCAGAAACTCTATTGAGTTGTGATTCCAGAGAAGAGGAAAGGTATTCCAATATATACTTGACCATGAATGCTATCTAAGAGGTGTCTAATGAAAGAAAATACATCAAAGCTGGCCACTTTATTCTTCTAGAAAGCAAAACCAAAAAAAGTCAGGTAGCTGAGGTGAAAGCCTCTTTTACCAAGAGCTTTTTTCAGTCCCCTATTACCCTTCTGAGGACTAGCTATATGCATAACAATAGTAAAAATGTTGTTCTGGATGTTGCTTCTTTCAGTTTCTATTAACATTGTAATAGTTCCTGCTTCCATTATACATTTCCTTGTGTATTTCAATCAAAATGTCACTTAGCTGCTGTTCCTAGAGTGCACTTAATATTTTCATTAAAAACAATAAAACCGAGAAATGACAAGGGTGCAGGTGGGTGCAAGCAATTAAACTCCTCCTCTATGTATTGTGAAATAGCAGTTGGGGAAAGAAAGAAGCCTCATTGAACACCTGTCCCTTCTCCTGTGAATGGCAGCAAGCAGAAATCCACTTAGCTAGCTATTGTCTGCTTATTTTCCTGACAGATCATGTGAAGAAGCAGGCAGTTATGGGGCCAGTAATTCAGAATTAATTTTCCCTTCACTAAAGTGCTGTGGACACTGAGTGCAGTAATGGTGCCTGATCAGGATTCAGGGGGGTAAACAAGACAATTTGAGATGATGGGCAGGAGATAAAAGCTCTGTAAGGGGCTGTTCCTCTTTCCAGTCTGATCTGTGGTTTTTGCTGGCACCTTTTATTATTATTATTTTTTAAAATCTGCCTCAGTGAAAGTCTGAAGAGTTAATCATTAAACCATTTGTCTGGTGTGTGTGTGTGTTGAAAGATAAGACAAAAGAAAGAAAACTCTAAGTCTTGCTCTCTATCTTTTCCCACCTTATTAAAAATGTTAGTGGCTGCAAAAGACAGCTGTTAAGCCACACATTGAGATTGTTTACGGAGCTTCCTCCTGTGAGCGTCTACCTCAATTGAAAAAATTACCACATTTCCTCTAATGAACTGAGACCTTTTGCTAACCCACTATTATTGCTTATTTCACTCTGATAGGAAACACCCACCCCTAACATGCACAACAAAAATGTGTTCTCATCAGACGGAATTAAAATTCTCTCTTGCTCTTATTCTTTCTCCCTCTCTTCTGTTCCCTCCCTCCTTCTCCATTCTCCCTCTCCCTCACTTTCTCTCGTTTTTCTAACTCCCTGTTTCTAAATTCCAGCCACCCAAGTCATTTCACAGACCAGCTGAAAGAAGCCTCTCTGGAGATGAGCTAACGAGGAGGATTAGATACAACTGTTCTCTGGCCAGGTGTCAAGACCCTGTTGGCAGAGGAACGGCAGACAGATCTTGTGAATTATCTCCCAGTCACTGACGCAAACCACTCAGTATAAATCAGGATTAAAGACTGATTTCTACAAAATTGCTTTATTACTCAGGTAAAATTTATTGATCTGTTATAAAAATAAAAAAAAACATAATCAAAAAAGGATAGTCTATGCCTAAATAGCAAACATAAAACCTCCCATAAATCCTTTCATTTCAGATATTTGATATTTAATGCAGAATATGTTATTGGGGAAGTTCATCTTTGTGTAGATTATGTTGTCTGGGAGGAAACTTACAGAACCCAGGCATCTTAAAACCCATGAGTGAGTTATTAAAATATACACTGATAAGTATGGTGACCCTAATTTCCAAGCCCTAAATCAGGACACATAGTTACAAAAGTTTTTTTTCCCCCCTCTCTTCTTAAAAAAATTATTCTGATAATAGTTTCGCCCATGAAAACATTAAATCAGAATAAAATCACTTAAAGTTATGTCTACCCAGAATATCTGAGTTGTAGACTTTCTATTCATAGGTGCCACTCTACTCATCTCACAAACTTCTCGATACTATTTTTTCATACTCACTCATTTCATAAGCATCTCGTTCATTCATTCATTCATTCATTCATTCATTCATTCATCCCCTCAGCCTTCAATACATGACTACCCTATATATGGGCCTATGTTGCTCCACTACCACTTTTATACCTTACAAATCCCCAAATATTTTTAAAAGTTAATTCCATATATGAATATGGCAGAGGAAAGTTGATGAGTTCTGCACCTGTGCATATCATAAATTCTTCTTCTTGTAACCACCCAGTGGGTTCTTCTTGCCCACTACCCAGATAGGGCCAATTTATCAGGGCAGGGGAACTGCAATAGAGAAAGACTTTTACATATGTAGAGCCAGCTAAATGCAAGACTGGAGTTTTATTATTACTCAAATCAGTCTCTCTGAAAATTCAAAAATTTGAGAGCTAGAGTTTTTCAAAGATAGTTTGGGGGGAAGAGGAGGGCATGGCTAGGCAATGGGTGCTTGCTGCTGATCGGCTGGGGATGCAATCATAGGGGTGTGGGAAATGATCCTCATGCATGATGAGTCACTTCTGGGTGGGGCCACATGAGCAGTCTGGAGGTGGAACCATCAGTCGTCAGACATGCAAAAAGCCTGAAAAGATATATTGAATGGCCAATCTTATGTTCTACAATAGTGATGCTATCTGCCGGAGTAATTGAGGAAGTTGCATATCTTGTGACCTCTGGAATAATAGTTAGCAATAGTTTATGTCTACACCTTAGCCAAATTCACACCTTAAGGTGTAGACATAAACTATTCTCATTCTCCTAGTCTGGTGGTCTTTCATTAGCTTTACAAAGGCAGTTGAGTTTTGGGTAAGGGCTATTATCACTATGATATTATTTAATATCATTTAAACTATAAACTAAATGTCTCCCAAAGTTAGCTTGGTCCGAGTCCAGGAATAATTAAGAGCAACTTAAAGGCTAAAGACAAGATGGGGGTTGGCCAGATCAGATCGCCCCCACTGTCATAATTTTCTCACTGTTATAATTTTGGCAAAAGTGGTTTCATTCTTTGTGGTGTTCCTTGCAGAGCCATCCATGGGGCTGAACAATAGGTAGTGGATAGATGCAGCTCTTCTTAACTGAATTACCGTAGAATTCCTATTCTACAGTTGGAACTTTATTTTCTAGTCCCCAAATTAGTCATTGTTTCCCTTCTCCCATATCAAAATAGACCTACGTAGATTGGTGTTCGAAATATATAGATTATGTCAGTATTTAGGAGTATTATTTTATTAGGCTATTATAGAGTTTTTAAATTTTTAATTCTTAATTTCAATATGTTTTAGGGGAACACATGGTGTTTGGTTACATGATTAAGTTCTTTAGTGGTGATTTCTGAGATTTTAGAGCACCCATTACCTGAGCAGTGTACACTGTACCCAGTGAATAGTATTTTATCCCCCACCCCACTCTCACCCTTTTCCCCAAGTCCCTAAAGTCCACTGTATCATTCTTATGCCTTTGTGTTCTCATAGCTTAGCTCCCGCTTATGAGTAAGAACATATGATATTTGGTTTTCTATTCCTGAGTTACTTCACTTACAATAATGGTCCCCAATTGCATCCAGGTTGCTGTGAATGCCATTATTTTGTTCCTTTTTATCACCAAGTAGTATTCCATGCTGTGTGTGTGTATGTATGTGTGTGTATATATATATATATATATATATATATATCATATTTGCTTTATCCACTTATTGACTGATGGACATATGGGCTGTTTGCATATTTTGGCAGTTGTAAATTTTGCTGTTACAAACGTGTGTGCAAGTATAATTTTCACATAATGACTTGTTTTCCTCTGGGTAGATACTCAGTAGTGAAACTGTGCTGGATCAAATAAAAATCTACTTTTCATTCTTTGAGGAATCGCCACACTTTTTTCCATAGCGGTTGTACTATGTTTTTAAAAACGTACTCATATAAGTACAAACAGTCCCTGACTTACAATGGTTCAAATTATGACTTTTTCAACTTTATGATGGTATAAAGGCAATAGGCATTCATTAATAAGCACACTTTGAATTTTGATCTCTCAAGCTAGAGATATGTGATACAATACTCTCTCACGATGCTGAGCAGTGGCAAAGAGCCACTGCTTCCAGACATGTGATCACAAAGGTAAACTGATACTCAACAGTGTACTGTGCTGCCAGATGATTTTGTCCAACTGTAGGCTAATTTAAGTGTTCTGAGCACATTTAAGGTAGGTCAGTAGGTTAGGTTTTTTATTGTTTGTTTGTTTTGAGACAGGGTCGCACTCCATTGTCCAGGCTGGAGTCCAGTGGCACAGTCACAGCTCCCTGCAGGCTTGACCTTCTGGTCTCAAGTGATTTTCCCACCTCAGCCTTCCAAGCAGCTGGGACTATAGGCACATGCCACCACACCCAGCTAATTTTTATATTTTTTTGTACAGATGGGGGTTTCCCAGACTGGTCTCAAACTCCAGAGTCCAAGCCATCTGCCCACCTCAGCCTCCCAAAGTGCTGGGATTACAGGTGTGAGCCATTGTACCTGGTGAGGTTAGGTATATTTAATGCATTTTTGACTTGTGATATTTTCAATTTACTGTAGGTTTATCAGGATGTAGCCCCATCTTAAGTCAAGGAGCATCTGCATAATGTATCTCAGGCTTATCAAAGCATTCTTCAATTAGTAGGAGAAATTTTGCATATCAGCTAACAGTACTATGAACATTAATGAACATTGTCGAGTCTGCCCTGCAGACTCTGGCTGAGAGATGGATGACAGGAGTACTCAGACACAGGTATCCAGTGAAAGAGTGGGCTAGGGGACTGCTGGCACTAGGGGCTGAAGAGAGTTAGCAGGCCCCCTAAGCTGGCAATGCTCACATTTATTTAGTACAGATTTAATGACAAAGGCGTGGTGCAAACACAATTTGTGGGTAATAAACATTGTCAACCCCTCAAGCAGAGAGCAGTCCTGTGCGCGAATGATCAAAGGTTGGTTTCTGGAGACAGGAGTAAACAAATTTATCTAGATAAGTTCCTTTACATTCCCTTGTTATCTGCCCTTTGCTCTTAAGACTCCAGATAAGAGAATTTGGCTGCCTTCAGCCAAATTTTCTTTCGAAGCTTTCACAAAACCTCCTGGCCTTCCAAGGTTTGCGTCTTTCCCTGTAATTTCTCCCACCACCCTGACCAATCTCCTACAGAACATCACACATTTTTAGCAGTTGGCAATAAAATAGCAGACACATGATAATGGCTAGTCCAGGGAATGTTTGGGTACTGTTTGCTTCTTAGATGCAAGAAGCTTTAACTTTGGAAAGAATGAGGAAGTAGATCCATGAGTCAGTTTCCCTCAAGCCTGACATGTTTTAGGATATCATTATCAAATACAAATATGTAAGCAGCTAATTTTATGTATCATCAAACTTTGATGATATGCATATATTATAGCAATACTGCATAGTCAATGGGGTATAGTATATGGCAATCATCACAATGATAGAGATTTTATACCCATACCCCATCAATAACCACCACCCACCACTGATTTATCGATAAAAACTCACTCACACCTTCAAGCTTGCTGAGGTATGAATGATATGATAAAAGATAAAATGAATCAAAATGCCTCTACATAATTGTGATTACTTGTGATGTTACTTTTATACTCATCATGAGAATCTTAAAATGATAGGTAAATAAAAAGTGACATACCCAAATTAGAAGAAAATATAGTATAAGGCATATTTTAAAAAGCAGTATCTGTTCCTCATTATTTTTGTTAGTTAAAAAATATACATTGAAGAAAATTCCTAAATGTAGGAAAATAAATTTTACACTTTTACATAAAATTTATGGTAACATTCATTTATTATTATGTAACTTTGTCTGCTATTGGTTTATCACATCACTTTTAAATGTAGTACATAAATGTATTATTATAGAACTTGAAAATTTCTATCTGAAATTTTATCTAAAAATGGTAGATGAGAAGACTATACATTGTGAAATACTCATTAAGCATATTTTAAGAAAAAATGCTGAAACATAAATGATATATTTCATGTTACCAGAATACTTTCACAGCTTCCTAAAATTAATGATGATAGAAAACTATCAACTTTTTCAATATGTCCTTCCAAGCATCAGCATAGATTTTGGTAAAGAAGAAACAATAGGTTACATATCTTAAGACAACCTATCGTAATATGGGGATGAATCTTAACTTTAATTACGTCTTTGTTTATAATATTTGTATGGAGGGTGAGTTTTCATGGGCAAAATAAAAACATTCTATGTTAAAATCACTTCAGTTTTTCTTAATGATCGAATATAATGTCTATGAATATTTAAATTTGTGTTAATCGTAAGAAATAACTTTGCTTCCAGTTCTGAGGCCATATGTCTGTTTCAAAATAAAGATATCCAAAAACAAAATATCATGCGATAATGGTACCTGATGAAGATAGGAAAGATAGTAAGAGAATAGCAGAATGTTGCCCAAAACTCATCATTCTACATGCAGTTATAGAAAAGATATTAATTTGTTTGCTTTCCATGTGTGTGTGTCTGTGTGTGTTCATTTATCTGAGGGTGTCTGTCTTAGTCCATTTGGGCTACTATAACAAAATATTATAGATTTGGTAGCTTGTAAATAACAGAAATTTATTTCCCACAGTTCTGGAAGCTGGGAAGTCTAAGATCAAAGCAGATTTGGTGTCTGGTGAAGGGCCCACTTTCTCATAGAAGGCAACTTTTGCTGTGTCCTCGTCTGGTAGAAGGGAGAGGTCCTTGTGGGGCCTCTTTTATAAGGGCACTAATTAATCCCTTACAATCCTCATGACCCAATCATCTCCCAAAGGCCCCACCTCCTATTACCGTCATCTTGGGAGTTAGGATTTCAACATATACATTTTGCGGGGAACAAATATTCAGACCATAGCATTCCAAGCTTGGTCCCCCCAGATTCACATCCTTCTCCCACGCAAAATACTTCCATTCCATCCCAATAGCCTCAAAAGTTCTAAGTAGTTTCAGTATCAACTCAAAAGTCTAAATTCTCAGTTAAATATCATGTAAATAAGATATAAGTGAGACTCAAAATAGGATTCACCTTGAGGTAAATTGCTCTCCAGCTGTGAACCTGTGAAACACAGTTCCAGCATCCTCTAATTCATAGAAACCTCCAAGAGAATGGGATCGATTCTCACTTCCATGTTTCCTTCACAGAGTTAGCCAGTTGCACAGGCAAATCAAAGTTGATCCAAAAGCATTTGGTTTATTTGTACCATTTACCAAAGTGCCAGTGGGAGAAAAACGAAACATGCCAAAATATGCCTGTAAGCTTGCAGACTACTGTTTTCTCTTTTACCCCAATACACATTTACAATCATGATCGTGGAATTTTGATTACTGTCTTCTCCTCAAACACTTCCGACTTGCCTGCCCAGTCCCCTTTCTCATGGCCCCAAGAATTGTCTCTTCGCCTTTCTCATTTCTGGATCAACTGTCTTTCTCACCAGTGATTTTTCTTCTTATTGACCATGACATGTTTGTCTAAATCTATTGAGATTTGATGAAGCCTACTTCTACCAGTAAAATATAACATATAAAATATCTTCAAATGAATGATCAAATGCAGAAACTTTTACTATAAAGGCCATTTCCTATATATTTACATATATATTTCTAATTTGTTGCATTAAGATATGGAAAACACTAATTACATACATAAATATATAAACTATATATGTAATACATAATCACATACATAAATTAACAATTTTTCCATATTTTAATGCAATAAATTCAAGCTAGCTTTATGGCGAGTCCTCTCATGTACAGCCTTTATCTTTTCTTTGGCCTGAGGTGAAGCCTCCCATCAAGAAGCCCTTCCCATTCACAAAAATTTGATGTCACACTTTCCATTGTTTCAGTCTCACATATGAGTACTTAACCAGGTGTATTATTCAGAGTTGCAAAGGTATTCAACCGAAAGAAAAATAAAACTAATACAATTATTATATATGTTATATATAATAATAATTAATTATTTTAAAAGTAGATGAAAGGAATTGAAACAGTGTGGGAGGTAGTAAAAGTAAGTCTAATTGCTCATCTTTTATAGTACAATTCAAAGAAAAATTATAAATTTATACATCAAATAATAGACCTACATGTAAGCCTATTTTTTTACAAGTGTGGTGATAACCACCAGATCAACAAAGATAGTTAAAACAGTTAAAGTTTCAAAATAGGAATGGGCATGAGAGTGGGAAAGTGAGATGGGGAGATAATTAGTTTACATTTTACACCCTTCTGTACTATTTGAACTCTAAAAAGAAAAAAAAAGTACATATAATTATTTTATGATTTCCCCCCGAAATTAAAGAAATGTGTACTCCCTGTAACTAAACTTTGTATTACCCGAAAATAAATGTGCACTTACTTGTCAAGTTCATGCTGACTTCATTATTGATGTAAAGTTTGTTGCTGAATTTGCCTTCACTCGGTCACCAAATCTGTCATTTCTGATACACAGAGGAAAGATGAACCTTTCCACCAGCTTGTCTTGAATATACTTCCCTACCTGGCTTTGGAGGAGAATGCAGAACACGCAAGGCCACATCAGGAGCTGTGGGACAGTGGGAAGACACAAATTACAGATTCAGGTCTTAAACTCAAATTCTGGCTCTGCTGTGTGATCCTCAGTGGGTCACTTAATTTCTCCTGGCTTCAGTTTCTTTTGTGTAAAGCCAGAATAATATCACTCCAAGTTGTTGAGGGGATTAATGGAGGTAATAAGTAGGAGGGTATTTTCTTATTGTACATAATGAAATGCTGTTAAATATAGTGGCTCACATGTCATTTGTTTTCTTTGTAACCTGCCTCTTGGCAATCACTGCAGCTATTTGTTGGTGCCTCTGACCTCTTCCTTTTCCAATATCAGCCTAACAAGCAGTTTTCTCAGCTTAACTATAGCACAGTTATTCTTTTTGTTTCCAGCATAGTGTAAGAGAAATGACTGCTTTTCTAACACACCCCGGTTCACCTAGGTACAGAGATAAAATTTCTTTATCATGTTATATTTTCAATCTAAATGATTTACATTTGCCTGGATGAAACATGGCTATAAGAACATGAAAGGTTAATTCCTTCTCCCTCATAAAGAAAGTTGAACACTGCTTTGAATTATTGACCGAGAATGGCTTTTAAGGGTCATCTAAATAGTAAGTTGTGAATTGTAGCCTCCTTGTCTGAACCCAAAGGCTGGCTGTCTTCTTAAAAGTGGTTAAGTGGAAGTTATTGATGAGAGCTCTACTGAGATTTGGCATTAGGCTTTAATTATACCTTGAAAGGCAAAGAAAATGGAAAATGAAGCCTAATTCAATTGAACAGTTGATCACTAGGCAATAACTACAACAAAAAATATTTCACCCAAGTGCAGCCCACATGGAAGATTGGTATCAGTAATTAGATTTATGCTGCTCTTCCTAAGATTTTTTGGACCAAGACAGGGATGTTTTATTTAACCTATTTGAAAATCTGTATGCATGGACATATAAACCTGGGACATCCTTAAAATGCAAGAATGGAACTAAAGATACTCATTATTTTAAGTCTCCTAAGCACATTTATCTTGAGTTCCTGGTCAGTACCATCCATGTTAGAAGTAGTCAAGGTGCAAAGTGGAGAGGCATTACCAAATAAAGACTCATATTTTGGAAATAACTCATATTAAAAATTTAGAATGTGATTACAATTACTGAACACACTAAAGGTATATTAAAGTGTACTTAACACATCAACATTTCTGCACAATTTTCTGGCAGTTTAGTTTGTGCATTTTATTCATTGGGAAACATAGGTGTGTGCAGCTTGTTTGTTTCTGGTCTCTGCCATTACCCAGTCAAATGGAGCTACTTAAATCAAGTATAGCATTGTTCTAAGACATTCCAAAATTCAAGAAACTCTTTGCAAGACTGCCACAACTTTACCATGTTGAACCATATGATATTGCTGATATCCAAACACTTTTTTTTACCTAAAAATATGGCGGTGTCATATTTTTAGGTAAAAAATAGGTGGTTCAACCTATTAGAAACAGACAAATTATGATCAAGTTTCTCTAATTCTTGAATGGAGTTGGATAAAGTCATGACCTCCATTGTTTAGGGAAACCCTTTCTGGTTGAAAAACCTCAGTGGCACTTATCTTTGTCTATTAAAGATGAACATTAAAAACCTTCATTAATTCACGTGACTCTTCTCCTCCTGAAGCAATTTCAAATGAAAAAGCAGTGACACCAAAAGATGTTAACAGAGTTATCTCTGCAAATATAGGTTAATTTTTCCTGTTTATTACTTGCCATATTTTCCAAATTTCCATGATGAAAAAGTATTTTAAAATCAGAAACATGTTGTTTTTAAAAATTAAAGGAAGTTGAATTTTAAATATCATATTAAAATCTGAAAAGAGCAAGTTGTGTAATAAATAGGACTATTCCTTCGGAAAAAATACCTATGAATAATTCTGAGGAGTGACTTATTACCACCATCACCCACACCCCCAATTCCTCTTCCTGTTGACAAGCAGTCAGGGTAGTTGACACTTCCAGTTTCACTTGAGCTGATTTGTGACACTTATTAGTCAACCAATTTAGGAGCCCAACATGCTTTGGTGGTCTAATGCCACCTCTGGTCACATATTAACCTCATTTTGGCTTAAATGCTCCATTTAAATGGGAAACCCTATCCAGCTGGCAGGGGAATAGCACTTGCTTTAAATTGGATATTATTTTGAATTACAGTCAACTCTGTAATTCAGTGTGATGTGGCTGCTCAAAAGCCAAGGATCTTAGACTGCATTAATAAAAGTGTAATTTCTGGTTTATGGGAAGTAATCGTCTTTCTATATTCTGATCAAACCACATCTGGAGTATCACGTTCAATTACAGGTCAACATTTTAAGTACCATGGCAAATTAGAACATGACCCAAAGAGGAAAATTAGGATGGGAAAGGGTCTGAAAGCCACTGTCATTTTTAAGGAACAGGAAATGGACAGAGGACTAGGTAGTATAGAGGACGTAATAGCTGGCTTCAGATATTTGAACTGGCTGAATGTAAATGAGAGATAGAATCCTGCATTGTTCAGAAGCAATTTGAATATGGGTTTTACATGAATGCAAGAGGATATTAAAATGGAGCATCTTTTATCCCTCATTTGACTAAGACCACAAAAGGCTGGGGACAAGCCATTAAGTAGCAAGTGTTTCAACAACCCAGAGTGAGGTGCCTGAATGTCTGAGCTCCATGTGCAAATAAGGTGGCCAACACAGTTTAATAGGTTACTATTGTAGTATCCGAGAGTGAAAGTTGTTTGAGAGAGTTGTTGGAAAGCAATAGCATTGTCCCTACCCTGCAGGAAGGAGGACCAGGGGTCCCAACCCTTCCCAGAAAGCAGAGTGAGACAGGTGGAAGCACTCAGAGAGCTTGATTTATGTCTCTGGAGTACATGGAGCACAGAGACTAATGCGAGACCTGCACCAGCAAAAGCCCAGAGGTGGGGGCTGTGGTTAGCTAGCCACGCTGACCTAGGACAACAGAACAAGGAGAGGAACTGCACCAGGAATGACCTGAAGCTGGCCTTGCATGTGTGCTACATAAAGCTGCTCAACTGAGGTGGCAGGTAGAGGCTGAAAGGCACCTTCTTCTCTGATCCACATGGATGGGGACACATCTACCCACTTGAACGGGGTGCATATTCACTGGGCACTTTTTTTTTTGTCAGGTACCATGGTGGTTACCAGGGATAAACTCCTGAGCAAAACAGATGCAAACCTTGCTATTACAGAGCTTACAGTACAGCTGAAAACACAGACATCAAACAAGGAATTATAAGTGTCATGGGGATAACAAGGGTAACAAGGGATTATAATAACACCAGACATCACCTAAAAACTGCTACGTTCCAAACCTATTACAATACTGGGTGCACATATGATAAGCAAGAACCCAAAACGAGAGACAGGTTGATGAGCTATCCTCCTAGGTACTAAGCTGTTTGGACCAGTTTGGCCAACCTATGAAGAAGCAATACAGCATTAGTGTTAAAAGTTTATAAAGTGAGACTCACTCCATTACCACACGTCTGTATTTTATTTTATCAAGGTAAGTGTAGGGAAGCATTGCAACATTTAACAAGAGATCTGAAAACCATTCTGTTCCTCTCCTAGAAACTTTATTGCTGCAAATGCTCATCATCCTTATGGAGAGGTGAGTGAAGACAGAGGAACAAAGACCTTTGCTATATCTGGGTTGTATTATATTAGTCAGCTTGGGCTGCTATAACAAAATACCACAGACTGGACCGCTTAAAGACATTCATTTTCTCACAGTACTGGAAGCTGAAAGTGCAAGATGAAGGGGCCAGCACGGTCAATTGCTGGTGAGGGCTCTTTTCCTGCCTTACAGATGGCTGCCTTCTTGCTGTGTTCTTACAGAGTGGAGAAAGAGAGAGAGAGAGAGAGAGCTCTCTCTTCTGGCATCTCTTCCTTTTCTTCTAAGGGCACCAGCCCTGTTAGGCTAGGGCCTCACCCTTACGACCTCATTTAACCTTCATCACCTCCTCACAGGTCCTATTTCCAAATATAGTCACACTGGTGGTTAGGGCTTCAATATATAAAATTTGGGGAGACACAGTTCAATTCATAGAATGTCTTTTTAAAAAGACCAAAAATACCTGGCTAGAATTTTCTGACAATGAGTCCAGATAAGCAAACATTAATCAAAACTAAAACAAACAAGTGTCCTTGCCTTGCCCTGAGATATAGAGTGGGGCTGGAAAGCTGCTCTAGTAATCTTTTGTGACAGCAAAATAGAAGCCTTTGAGACTAAATTCAAACATTTGAACAAATGCTCCAGCTTTCACAACGACTTTTTGATGACAGTATGAGGTAGAGGGAGAAGCTGGGCATAGTATCTCCTGAGAAACTCTTTTTCCAGTCCATACCTGTGGAGACTAACCAGATCTCATTGCAAAGGCCTGGTATACACGGTCCACCTCTACCTCCTGCATTACTACTAGTGAACTGTGAGTAACAACAGACTTTCTCTTTGAAAATAAGAGCAGAAGCTGAAGATATCCTCTTTTAAGCATGATCAGTGTGTGACAAAGCATTACATTTCCCCATGAGGTTGGAGTCATTAATGAAAGTAGTGAACTGGGTAATAGACACAATTTGTAGTAAGATGTGTTGCCAACCTCTTCATAAGTGCTGTAAAGCCACTCTGAGTGTTTTTGTGATTGGCCAAAGCTGGTATATACTAGGTTGGCAATATACAAAGCCATGGAAAGACTAAGAAAGACTCAAAGACTGTGATGTTAATAAATCTGCATGGGAATACAGCATTTGAATGTTAAATAAATAATTTGTCAAGCATGCTTTTTAAAAGGTTTCCTTAAAAAACAATTACACATGTAATACTACGACAATCAAAAGCAAAAAAAAAATTGCTTCCAATCTCAATCTCATAATTACAACAAATCAATTCAATGTCTCCTTTTCTCCTTGTCCATTTGAACAAGGAAATGTCATACACACAGAATAGAAAAAGGAACATGTTTTGGGACCCACAAAGTGAAGAACATCTGTGTACTGTAAAATAATGTAATAAGGAATTATGACATTGGAAAAACAGAGCCAAGGTGGTAATAGAGTGACTAGCTTAGTGGAACCATGTGGAAGACTGACTTTCACTTCTTTTAAACCTTAAGAAATTACTGCCAGGAAAGTGATTCTGTTCTCAGTCACTACTGTGTTGTGGCAGTGCATAAATATCGACTGGAGTGCCAGCTGGTTAGCCATATGTCCCTGGGTCACCATGATGCTTCTGCTCATTCAAAAGGACTTTACCAGGCTTCAGTTGACTCATGTTCCACAGCGACACCAAATGGTAGCAAGAGAAATAACAGCAGCATAAATTGTGACCCTCTTCAGATGATTATATTTCTTGGTTTTATTTCCTCATGAACTTATCACCAATGAGTATTATTCTCTGAACCAGATAAACATATTTGAAATTTTTGAAAGTAACTTACAGGTTGGGATTAAATACAGAAGAAAGATTTTCCTGGGAGAAAAGTAATGTGGGAGAGGAGGAGGATAATAATGTTAAGTTGATTTCTTTGAATAAAACGGGGAGAAAAATATATAAAGGAGAAAAATAAAATGTGCACAAGATCTCTGCCCTCATAACACTTGTTGACATTTTAACAATTAAGAGTTTTACACATATATGATTGGAAGATTCAAACACTACAGGAAACTAGAAAATGAAAATTAAGTGTCTCCTTTACCCTTCTGCTCTGCTAGTGCATTTAACCAAGGAAAAGGGGAAAATTCTGCCACTGCATTTAAACAAGGAAAATGGGAAAATTCTGGGTCCTCCCAGAAGCAGACAGTGAGCTGGAACTAGATGTGCAAAAAATTTATTAGGGGAAGTACTTGTGAAGGAAAATAGGAAGAGAGTTGAGAGAAGCTTGGAGAGTAGTCAAAACATGATGCAGTTCTGACCTGAGGGAAGGAGGTGTGGAAGGAAAGAGGCTAAGTTACAGCTTCTTAAGTTTGTGTAAAGTTTTAGGGAAATTATAGCAAGACAATTTAGGAGTCCTAAATCCAAGATCACTTGTCCAAGAAGACGCCTGTCTCAGGAGCAGGCCTGCCTTAATACTCCTGCTGGACTCAGTCACTAGCCAGGAGCAACCAATGAGTGAGAAGCTTGGCCTTTAGCTCAATGCAGCAGTACGTTTTAAACTGCAGCAGTTGGGGTTTCCAGTCAGTTATGCTTTCTGCAGCCAAGATTTGAGGGGATGCTTTCTCTTGGCCATTCTGTTAAGCAATTTTTGCCATTTCTCCCATAATTTTAAAAATAAATTTAGCTTCAATCAATCATCAATTTTTAATTATTTATAAAAATGACTCCAGTCTGTAAACGGTGGTGCACCTTACTAACAATGTAATATATCTCGCTATTTCCCTATGGTTTCACATGGAACTACCTACCTATTTTTATTATTTGCCTAGTAGTGTATCTCATAGTTATAATTTTTAACTAATTATGGACTGATAACACTTCTTTTTAACACACATTTTGCTACTAAAAACTTTTGTAATAAAAAATTCTCAAATTCCACAGTGATAATTTACAATTATATTGATAAGGTATAATGATGGGATCACTGAGTGCCACTGTTGGGTTCCTGCAGACTCTGACAGAAAAATTAGCAGGCAGGAGGTTTATTAAGGAAAGCTGTTAGAATTGGCACCCGAGGAAGTGGGGAAAGGGCGAAGGATCAGGCAGTAGGAGAAGGTGGCACAGTCTCAGTGACCCTGTGGGGACTCTAAACCTGGATGGTCCTTCAGAGATGTCCCAAGTTAAAGCAAGGCGGTCTTCATATGCCCCAGGTGACTAATCCTTGGATATGAGTTGCTGTGAAAAGAGCCTATGACCTTGAACTAGGCAACTCTCTTCAGTTGGGGAATTTTCTAAGTGTGCTGACACCTGGGAGCTGTTGTCCACTCTCCCAGCCCCTAGAGAAACAAGTCGTTCTCCACTGACGGGGGTTCTGGGCAGCGCATCAAAGACTCCATCATCCATACACCAGGTTTAAGTGTATGTGATTTTTTTTAAAAAAAGAAAAAAAAAACATTGCTCAATTCCCCTTCAGAAAATTCCAATTATAAAGGAATGCTTGCTTATTTCTCCAAATCCTTGGAAAATCAGCGTATTATCATACTTTTATTAATAGTTTCACTGGTATAATAGATTAGAACTTGAGTATCATTGTCATCTTTATTTGAAACTTTTAAAAATTTATGAATGATACTGAGCTTCTTCATATTAGACACTTATTTTTCTCTTTTCTGTAAACTGCCAGTTCAGATCATTTCTATAGTGTATGTTAGTCTTTTTCTAATTGATGTGTAAAAATTCTATGTTAAACTAGCAAAACTGACTTTGTCACCATAAGTGTTGCAAATATGTTTCCCACTTTATTCATGGTCTTTTTTGCTATCATAAAAATCTTAATTTCTATACGTAGCATGTACGACTTTTCTTCATGAATTCTATAATTTTGTGCCGTCCTCTCTGCAAGTTAATATTTACCCAAGCCTTTATCCATAAATCTCATATTTCTTCTGCTTTTAAAACTTTTGTTATTGGAAAATAATATATATAGAAAAAATATAAAAGGCATAATTGTGCCGTTTAATGAATTAAGACTAAGGAAACATCTTACGTAACCAGATACAGGTCACTGAGAGCATTGTCAGCACCCCAGAAACCTTCTGTGTTTCTCTTTCTAATCATAGCCTCGTCTGCACCCCCAAACCACTACTTTGATTTTTATATTTATCTGCTTGTACCTTTAATAAGTTTCATGTCCCATGTCCTCTTCCTTGTCCCATGTCCTCTTCCTGTCACCACAAGAAGACCCTGCTCCTTATCTGCTTTTTTCCCATCTTGGTAAATAACACACTGTCTATCATAGCTCAAGTCATCCCTGATGGCTATCCTTCATTCCCACATTTGATCCTTCACTTACCCTGTACCACTACCTGAAGACCATAGCCTAATTGGTATATTTCCATGACTAACTCTCTGCATCAAGCCACCACATCTTTTTCCTGGAGAACTTCAAAAGCTTCCTTACTTGTCTCCCAGATTCTTTTGTCTGCCTATCAGCCATTTTCAGTAGTGTGTTGGTAAATGTTTACTAGGGGAGGAAAATCTTGACTTTCTAGCATTTGCCCGTTTCCGCATTATAAATACTCCCAACATGGCTGATTTCAAGGATGTACGTGTTAAGTAGAGGGCTTGCAAAATTCCTGTAAATTTAATAATAGACTCTTGGAGCCTATGAGGTCAGCTCCAGCATACCACCATCCGGCCTTCATATCATACTCAAAGGGATCTTTGCAAAATGTGAACTTGATCCCCTTCCATGTCTTTCTATCATACTTAGCATAAGGATTTGGGATAGGGATTTACTAATTTTTATTTCTACTTAAAAGCTTTTCTTCCATTTTATAATCCATATTAAAATAAATAAAATCTGGAAGAGAACCAAATTACAACTACAAATTATTTTTTACACATATGTTCTCTTCAGATTTATTTTGAAATTAAATCATATTTATAATTTGTAATTCTATTTTACCAGATTTTATTCCTCACCAGAAAAAAAAGTATAGCAATACTTCCGGGTTCCTAAATTCTCCACATTGATTCTTCTCTTAATCAAATATTTTTATCTACACATTATAAATTCATTGATCATTTGTGGGTGATATATAGTATGTATACTATTTGCCTACTCCCCTCTGTTCTCACCTATGTCTAAGAATCTTTCTGTCTCTTCCTTACATGTGGATAGCATGTGTAAGAAAATCTGAGGTTTGGTGGAGAGGTGGATATTCTTGCTACAGAAGAGAAGAATGCATTCTAATAATCTTGTAAAATATATTTTCTTTGCAGTAGAAAGATAACCAACAATTTTTCTAGGTTGTATTAATTATAGATCTTGCCTGTTCAACTCCAGAAATAGGCAGTATACAATTGGCAAAAGATCTCCTTGTTGTCTTTCAAGATAGAAACTATGCAGCAGGAACCATCAATGTGTCTGTCAGTTCAGTACCATAGACCTAGTTAACAAGTGGACATCCCTACTGCAGTAGGACTGTTGCTCTTAATTACAATAGTGTTGCAAATTTTCGTCTATTTTTCCCCCTGTGTTTTTAGGGGTGTTTTATTTAGAATTTTAGAGACTTTATATCAATGACTGTTAACCTGGTACTATTTTTCAATACACAATCTTAACCATCTTTGAATCCTGGTTGTCTAGTGGAGTACCTGAAACTTCAGCCCTAACCTCCAAACTTGCAGAGGATGACAATGCCCCTACAGTTCTAGGCCTGAGCAAATTGGGTAAAGTGTCCAAGTACTAGATAAAAGGCTAAAATTAGATGTGCTGATTGTTGGTCATTTCAAGCCAGAATCTTTGAGTTAGAGTCAAAAGTTAGGAGTTAGAAAGAGCAAAAATAAACTTTAAGATCATAGAGGCTGCTGAAAACTGGAAAGGAAACTGGATTTAAGAAAGACCAGGTTAGAAACAAGCGAGTTCTGGGCAGTCTAGAATTATCATCATAAAAGTAATTAGAATTTCCTCATCTTAACTTCACTATTCAGTGGATGTCTGGTAAGTAGTATTTTCAGGTAGAGTTGGAGAGAAATTCCTGGCCTATGGCAATGTTTCAGTATTTTAGCTCAAGTTTTTAAACAGCTGTGATGAATGTGCAAGTGGTTTATTAAGAAAGTTACCCCAAGAGGTATCAGTGAGGATATGGAGCAACATTACAGAGAAGCCAAAAAATAATAACTTTGGGTCATTTCCAGACCCAGCCTGATTCCACAAGAGATCTGAACATTCATGACATGACAGAGTTTGTCCTGTCTCAAAGCAAACAGATGGAATTTCAAAGCTGCCCTCAGTTAGTCTTTGACTGAAGGCTGCCCCTGGAGGGTTATAAACTCCCCAACACTTGCAGCTCTGTCCGGGGGAAGCTGTCCCTGGGGTTCACAGATAACATTGGAACAAAGTTGCAGGTACAAGTACTGATAAGTAATATGCCGTCAAGGACTGGGGGACAAGTATAGACAACTGCAGGCATTTACTCTACTTCTTAAATGTTGGTAGTTGTTGAATGGATGATGGGTGACCAGTCAGAAAAGCCTCAGGACTTCAAGCAGCATGCAGTGTGGTTAGGAGGGAGCAGGCAAGGTTTGGACAGATAATAAAATAAAAAGTGAAAAAAAGGAGTTACAGAAATAAACCTTATCTTTCTTAAAATTTTGCCACATCATGTACAAATTTACTTATACCTAAAATGGAAACATCCAATATGTTGGTTTCTTTCCTAACTCAAAAACCTGTCCTTGGTTCTTAGAATTCCTTTAAAACATTGTTAATATTGTTATAAAGGGTTTCCTCAGATGAAATCCATTTCCTCTGTGATTTTTTTTTTTTGTCTTTTCTTGCAAGCTACCCAATCAGAGTCCTTCCTACATAGACATTTTTTTTTCTCTGTTAGGGCCTTGCATCAGCAAATCCATGTAGGGTAGAATATAGAAAATTACTTTCATTCAATTATTTATTTGCTTACTCATTCATTCAATGATAAATATGTATTGGGTCCATTCTATAAGACAGGAACTAGGAATGGAATGGTGAATGAGGCAGTTCTTTCTCTCTAGCTTCCAGGGACACACTTGTTTGTCATGACTTTCTTGGTGATGGGCAGAACTTCACAACCTCCTCAACAAGTTTATTTTGTGAATGTATTCAAAATAGTTTATTGAGCATGCACTAGGTGAAGACTATGATACACGTTATGATGAATAAAAAAATCAGTCCTTTGTGGACATGGCTCTTCAAGTGTTTATAGCCAGTTTGTAATTAATGAAAGATCTCCTTGTTGTCTTTCAAGATGAAAACTATGCAGCAGGAGCCATGAATGTGTCTGTCAGTTCAGTTCCATAGACACGGTTACAAGTGGACATCCCTACTGTAGTAAGTTGACTCTCATTCTTAATTAGAATAGTTGGAAGTCTGGGAGTGGTGGGTAAGAAGATTATTAGGCAGCCTCAGCTCAGTCTCTGACTAACAGATCAATTGACAATAAAAGGAAATGGGGTAGCAGAATTGGTGTATTTTGACCGTTTATTATATGTCAGGTTATGTTGAAAAAAACACGGAAAACCTTTACGTGTGTTGTCATTTAATATTAAGAAACGTGAATTATATTATTTTTATCCACATTTAGTAAATAAGGGAACAAAAACTGAGATGTTTTATTTGTCCAACTTTACAATGTAAGTGGCTAAAATTGCCTTCAAACTAGGATATTTGACCACAAGCTCATGTTCTTCTAATACATCATGCTGTAGGTATAAGCTGAGTGGAGTATTTTTAAAAAAAAATGTAAAAAAAAAAATTAAAAATAATACATGATGCTGGACACTGGAGAGTATTTGAAATAATATTTCTTACCCTCCCACACTAGGAAAAAAAATCTATTTAAGAACTCTCTAGAACTAATTGGGCTGAAACGTCATAGAAGGGAATTTATAAATAAGCTAATTATGAGATCGTAGCTGCACAGAAGGCCTGGGAGAAAGGAAAACAAATATCACCAAGAAAATAATTGAAGTATAAGGAAAAGGTCTTCAGTGCTTTTGCTAGTGAATGAACACTCCGAATGAGCATCTGGACTTTTGAACACTTGGAACACAACCAAAGCACTGAACTTTCCAAAGTTCAACCACAACTTATGATTAGTTGGCCTAATAAATATAAGGTTGGATTATCATGTCCCCACTATGTGTGGAAGAAAAATCAATAATATCAGCTTTATATTAAATAAAAGCCTTTTGGTTCTCAAACACAGCCTAAGGGCAGATACATTTATGAACTGAAAGTATGATGAACTCGGTGTTGGTCAAGGGGTCATCAGACTCAAGATATTCCTGAAATAGTACACTGTTTATCATTTCTTACTAAATATATTCTAGGTCACAGGTCATTTAAAAAGTGTATCAGCAACAAACAATTTAGCAACCCTTCATGTAGAAATAGGTTAGAACCATGTGTCCTTTAAGTTTTCTGCTTAGCTGTTGAATTTCACATAGGCACATTTGAGTTTATCAAACAGCATTACTGAGCATCTAATATATGCTCATCTCTGTGCTAAATACTGTGAGAGACAGAATTATGTATTATCATTAGAAGATTATACTCTAATTGAGATCAGTGTAAATATCAAATATACTAGATTTTTCCAAAGTAGATCCAATTTCAAGCATTTTACGTCATTGGTAAAAATGCGTCTTCCTTTTTGGTTCAGAATATATGGGCAACATAGAAATTATTTCTAGATATATGAATAAAATTCTGAGCAATAGATGTTAAGTGACAAGTGGTCCTACCTGTTAAATACCTTTTGAATCCATCCATTTCCCTCCACCTTGATTGCCAGAATTCAGCCCTGGTCATCACCAATTGTTTTACCTGATTGCAGTAATAGACATTTTTCTTATCTCCCCCCTCTTAAAAGACCTCAAAACCATTTTTTCTTCACCCTGCAGAAAGATTTTCTATGAATAATAAATCTTTGCTGAAAAGACTTCCCTTTGCCTTTAGGATAAAGTTTGAACTTCGTAGAATATTTTACAAATTATTCAAGAGCCCTGTTGCTTGTCACTGTCTTTAGCCTTACCTACTAGCAACCTACCTTGCTCAGTGTACCCTCTGGCCTTTCTGAGCCCTTTCAGCTCTTTCATCACTGTCTTTTATGTCATATCTTAGTACTTTCTGTTACCTCTGACACTGTCACCCCCTCTCCCCTTGCCCCAACACACATTTTTCAGATAACGTAGACATTTTCTAGATAATTTCTACTCATCCTTCTAATCTCATCTTAAACGTTGTTTATTGGGGAAGGCCTTCTCTGTTTTCTATACTAATGTATTATATACATTAAACTACTATCAGTATGCTTACATAATACCTCCTTGTTGTCTCCCTGCCCTGCAATCATCATAGTTTATTTTTGTTATTTGTTAATATACTGTTTGCTCTCCACAGCAGTAAGAATCATAGCTATCTCATTCAACATAATAACAACAACAAGGTTCATGAAACATTTTAGGAACTAATTCATTAAAGTGTTGATAAGGGTAGAGGATACTCAAAATACTAAATGACTAGTATGGTATATTAGTCCGTTCTCACATTGCTATAAAGAAATACCTGAGACTGAGGAATTTATAAAGAAAAGAGATTTAATTGATTCACATTTCTGTACAGCTACAGAGGTGTCAGGAAACTTACAATCATGGCAAAAGGGGAAGCAAACATGTCCTTCTTCATAAGGCGGTAACAGAGTGAAGTGCAGAGCCAAGGGGGAAAAGCCCCTTATAAAACCATCAGATTTCATGAGGAGTCACTAACAGAAGAACAGCATGGGGGAACCACCCCATGATTTAATCACCTCCCATGAGGTCCCTCCCGCAACACATGGGGATTACAACTGAAGATGAGATTTGGGTGGGGACATAGAGCCAGAACATGTCATTCTGCCTCTGGATCCTCCCAAATCTCATCTTTCTCACATTTCAAAAGACAATCATGCCTTCCCAACAGTCTCCCAAAGTCTTAACTCATTCCAGCATTAACTCAAAAGTTCACATGCAAAGTTTCACCTGAGATAGAGCAAGTTCCTTCTGTCTAGGAGCCTATAAAACCAAAAGCAAGTTAGTTACTTACTAACTCCAATGGGGATACAGGTATTGGATAAATGCTCCCATTCCAAATGGGAGAATTTGGCCAAAACAAAGGAGCTACAGGCCTCAGGCAAGTCTGAAATCCAGTGGTGCAGTCATTAAGTCTTAAAGCTCCAAAATGATTTCCTTTGACTTCATGTTTCACCCACGTCATACTGATACAAGAGGTGGGCTCCCATGGTCTTGGGCAGCTCTGCCCATGTGGCTCTGTAGGGCACAGCCCCTGTGGCTGCCTTCATGGACTGGCATTGAGTGTCTGTGATTTTTCCAGGTGCACAGTGCAAGCTGTCAGTGGATCTACCACTCTGGGGTCTGGAGAATGGTGGCCCTCTTCACACAGCTACGGTAGGCAGTGCTCCAGTGGAGACTCAGTGTCATTGTATGGGCTCCAACCCCACATTTCCCTTCTGAACTCTCCCAGCAGAGGTTCTCCATGAGGGCTCCATCCCTGCAACAAACTTCTGCCTGGATATCCAGGTGTTTTCGTACATCATCTGAAATCTAGGCAGAGGTTCCCAAACCTTAATTCTTGATGTCTGTGTACCTGCAGGCCCAATACCATGTGGAAGCCACCAAGGCTTGGGGCTTGCATCTTCTGAAGTGATGGCCTGAGCTATACATTGGCCCCTTTTAGCCACAGCTGGGATGCAGGGCACCAAGTCATGAGATTGTACAAAGCAGCAAGGTCCTGGGCCTGGCCCATGAAACCATTTTTCCCCCGTAGGCCTCTGGGCCTGTGATGAGAGGGGCTGCTGTAAAGCCTTCTTACATGCCCTGGAGACACTTTCCCTATTGTCTTGTTGATTAACATTTAGCTCTTTGTTTTATATGCAAATTTCTGCAGCTGGCTTTAATTTCTCCCTGGAAAATGGGTTTTTCTTTTCTACCACATTGTCAGGCTGTGAAATTTCTAAACTTTTATGCTCTGCTGCCTTTTGAAACATAAGTTCCAATTTCAGATCATCTCTCTCAAGTTTACAGTTCCACAGATCTGTAGCACCAGGACAAAATGCCGCCAGTCTCTTCACTAAAGCACAGCAAGAGTGACCTTTGCTCCAATTCCCAATAAGTGTCTCATCTCCATCTGAGACCACCTCAGCCTGGACTTCATTGTCCATATCACTATCAGCATTTTGGTCAAAACCATTCAACAAGTCTCTAGGAGGTTCAAAACTTTCTCACATCTTCTTGTCTTCTTCTGAGCCTTCCAAACTCTTCCAACCTCTGCCCATTACCCAGTTTCAAAGTGACTTCCACATTTTCAGGTATCTTTATAGCACCGCCCCACTCCTGGTACCAATTTACTACATTAGTCTGTTTTCACACTGCTATAAAAATTATACCTGAGACTGGGTAATATATAAATAGGTTCAATTAACTCACATTTCCACATGGCTGGGGAGGCCTCAGGAAACATACAATAATGGTGAAAGTGGAAACAAACACATCTGTCTTCATAAGGTGGCAGGAGAGAGAAGTGCAGAGCCAAGGGGGAAGAGCCCCTTATAAAACCATCAGATCTCATGAGAACTCACTCACTATCATGAGAACAGCATGGGGGAAACCACCGCCATGATCTCCTCACCTCCCACCAGGTCCCATTCTCAACACATGGGGATTATGGGGGATTACAATTCAAGATGAGGTTTGGGTGAGGACCCAGATCCTAACCATATCATTCTGTCCCTGGTCCCTCCCAAATCTCATGTCCTCATATTTCAAAACCCATTATGCCTCCCACAGTCCCCCAAAGTCTTATTTCAAAGTTCAGAGTCTCATCTGAGACAAGTCAAGTCCTTTCTGCCTAGTATCCTGTAAAATAAAAAGCAAGTTAATTGCTTCCAACATAAAATGGGGGTACAGGCATTGGATAAATGTTACCATTCCAAATGGGAGAAACTGGCCAAAACAAAAGGGCTGCTGGTCCCATGCAAGTCCAAAATCCAATGGGGTAGCTATTAAATCTTAAAGCTCTAAAATAATTTCCTTTGACTCCATGTCTCACATCCAGGTCATGCTGATGCAAGAGGTGGGCTCCCACAGCCTTGGGCAGCTCTGCCCCTGTAGCTTTGCAGGGTACAGCCCCCCATCCCAGCTGCTTTTATGGGCTGGTATGGAGGGTCTGTGATTTTTCCAGGCACACAGCGCTAGCTGTCAGTTGATCTATCTGGGGTCTGGAGGATGGTAGCCCTCTTCTCACAGCTCCAGTAGGCAGTGCCACAGTGGGGACTCTGTGTAGGGGCTCCAACTCCACATTTCCCTTCTGCATTGCCCTTGCAGAGGTTCTTCAGGAGAGCCTTGCCCCTGCAGCAAACCTCTGCCTGGACATCCAGGTGTTTCCATACATCCTCTGAAATCTTGGCAGAGGTTCCCAAACCTCAATTCTTGACTTCTGCTCACCCGCAGGACCAACACCATGTGGAACCTGCCAAGGCTTGGAGCTTGCATCCTCTGAAGCAATGGCCCAAGCTGTCCCTTGGCCTCTTTTAGTCATAGCTGGAGCGGCTGGGGTGCAGGGCACCAAGTCCTGAGGCTGCACACAGGAGGTGGGCCCTGGACCTGGCCCATGAAACCATTTTTCCCTCCTAGGCCTCCTGACCTATGATAAGAGGGGCTGCTGAGAAGGTCTCTGACATGACTGGAGACATTTTCTCCATTGTGTTGGTGTATTAATCTGTTTTCAGGCTGCTGATAAAGACATACCCGAGACTGGGAAGAAAAAGAGGCTTAATTTGACTTACAGTTCCACAGGGCTGGGGAGGCCTCAGAATTATGGCAGGAGGCAAAAAGCACCTCTTATGTGGTGACAGCAAGAGAAAATGAGGAAGAAGCAAAAACAGAAACTCCTGAAAAATCCATCAGATCTTGTAAGACTTATTCACTATTACAAGAATAACACAGAAAAGACTGGCCCCCATGATTTGATTACCTCCCTTTGGGTCCCTCCCACAACAAATTGGAATTCTGGAAGATACAATTCAAGTTGAGATTTTGGTGGGGACACAGACAAACCATATCAATCAGTGATCAATATTTGGATCCTTGTTACTTATGGAAATTTCTGCAGCTGGCTTGAATTTCTCCCCAGAAAATGGGATTTTCTTTCCTACCACTCTGTCAGGCTGCAAATTTTCCAAACTTTTATGCTTTGTCACCTCTTGAATGCTTTGTTGGTTAGAAATTTCTTCTACCAGATACCCTAAATTATCTCTCTCAACTTCAAAGTTCCACAGATCTCCAGGGTGGGGGCAAAATGCCACCAGTCTCTTTGCTAAAACCTAGCAAGAATCACCTTTATTCCAGTTCCCAAGAAGTTATATCAGAGGAGTTTGAACCAGAGCAACTTCATCTTGAATAGGAGCTGGGTAAAATAAGGCTGAAACCTACTGGGCTGCAATCCCAGATAGTTCAGCATTCTAACTCACAGGATGAGACAGGAGGACGGCACAAGATACAGGTCATAAAGACCTTGCTGATAAAAATAGGTTGCAGTGAAGACACTGGCTAAAACCCGCCAAATCCAAGATGGTGATGAAAGTGACCTCTAGCTGTCCTCACTGGTACACTCGCACCAACATAGGAAGAGAGAACCCTATGGAATGACTCTGGGTCTCCAAAATTAACAGAAAACCAAGTATTTTAATAAGTTTATCCATTAAAGTACTTTAACAGTTTACAAATGCCATGGCAACATTAGGAAGTTACCCTACATGGTCTGAAAAGGGGAGGCATGAATAACTCACCCCTTGTTCAGCATATAATCATTAAATAACAATAAAAATGGGCAACTAGCAGCCCTTGGACTGCTCTGCCTGTGGAGTGGCAATTCTTTATTCTTTTACTTTCTTAATAAACTTGCTTTCACTTTATGAATTCACCTCGAATTCTTTCTTATGTGAGATCCAAGAACCCTGTCTTGGGGTCTGGATTGGGGGCCCTTTCTGGTAATGTGTCCGGAATTAGTGGGTTCTTGGTTTCACTGACTTCAAGAATGAAGCCGTGGACCCTCGCGGTGAGCGTTACAGTTCTTAAAGACGGCGAGTCTGGAGTTTGTTCCTTCTGATGTTCGGATGTGTTCGGAGTTTCTTCCTTCTGGTGGGCTCGTGGTCTCGCTGGCTCAGGAGTGAAGCTGTGGACCTTCGCAGTGAGTGTTGCAGCTCTTAAGGCGGCACATCTGGAGTTGTTCGTTCCTCCCAGTGGGCTCGTGGTCTCGCTGGCTTCAGGAGTGAAGCTGCAGACCTTCGCGGTGAGTGTTAGAGCTCATAAATACAGTGTGGACCCAAAGAGTGAGCAGTAGCAAGATTTATTGCAAAGAGCGGAAGAACAAAGCTTCCACAGTGTGGAAGGGGACCCGAGCAGGTTGCCACTGCTGCCTGGGCAGCCTGCTTTTATTCTCTTATCTGGCCCCACCCACATCCTGCTGATTGGTAGAGCCGAGTGGTCTGTTTTGACAGGGCACTGATTGGTGCGTTTACCATACCTGAGCCAGACATAAAGGTTCTCCACGTCCCCATCAGATCAGTTAGATACAGAGTACCAACACAAAGGTTCTCCAAGGCCCCACCAGAGCAGCTAGATACAGAGTGTCGACTGGTGCACTCACAAACCTCGAGCTAGACACAGAGTGCTGATTGGTGTATTTACAAACCCTGAGCTAGATACAGAGTGCCGATGGGTGTATTTACAATCCCTGAGCTAGACATAAAGGTTCTCCAAGGCCCCACCAGAGCAGCTAGATACAGAGTGTCGATTGGTGCACTCACAAACCTCGAGCTAGACACAGGGTGCTGATTGGTGTGTTTACAAACCCTCAGCTAGATAGAGAGTGCCGATTGGTGTATTTACAATCCTTGAGCTAGACATAAAGGTTCTCCAAGGCTCCACCAGAGCAGCTAGATACAGAGTGTCAACTGGTGCATTCACAGACCCTGAGCTAGACACAGGGTGCTGATTGGTGTGTTTACAATCCCTGAGCTAGACATAAAGGTTCTCCACATCTCCACCAGACTCAGGAGCCCAGCTGGCTTCACCCAGTGGATCCCGCACCGGGGCTGCAGGTGGAGCTGCCTGCCAGTCCCGCGCTGTGCACTCCTACTCCGCAGCCCTTGGGTGGTCGATGGGACTGGGCAATGTAGAGCAGGGGACGGCGCTCGTCGGGGAGGCTCGGGCCGCACAGGAGCCCATGGAGGGGGTGAGAGGCTCAGGCATGGCGGGCTGCAGATCCTGAGCCCTGCCCCGCGAGAAGGCAGCCAAGGTCCGGTGAGAAATCGAGCGCAGCGCCTGTGGGTCAGCACTGCTAGGGGACCCAGTACACCCTCCGCAGCCACCGGCCTGGGTGCTAAGCCCCTCATTGCCCGGGGCCGGCAGGGCCGGTCGGCTGCTCTGAGTGAGGGGCCCGCCAAGCCCATGCCCACCCGGAACTCCAGCCTGCCCACAAGCGCCGCGCGCAGCCCCGGTTCCGCTCTCGCCTCTGCCTCCACACTCCCTGCAAGCTGAGGGAGCCAGCTCCCTCCTTGGCCAGCCCAGAAAAGGGCTCCCACAGTGCAGTGGTGGGCTGAAGGGCTCCTCAAGTGCCACCAACGTGGGAGCCCAGGCAGAGGAGGCACCGAGAACGAGCGAGGGCTGTGAGGACTGCCAGCACACTGTCACCTCTCAGTAACAGTTCCTCATCTCCATCTGAGACCACCTCCATCTGGTCCTCATCTGGACTTCATTGTCCATATCACTATCAGCATTTCAGTCAAAGCCATTCAACAAGTCTCTAAGGAGGTTCCAAACTTTCTCATGTCTTCCTGTCTTTTTCTGAGCCCTGCAAACTGTTCCGTCCTCTGCCCATTACCCAGTTCCAAAGTTGCTTCCACATTGTCAGGTATCTTATAACAATGCCCCACTACCTCAATACCAATTTACTGTATTAGTTTGTTCGTGCATTGCTATAATGAAATACTTGAGGCGGGGTAATTTATAAAGGGAAGTGGTTTAATTGACTCACAGTGCTGCATGGCTGGGAAGGCCTTAGGAAACTTACAATCATGGCAGAACAGGAAGAGGCATGTTTTACACGGCAGCACATGAGAGAATGTGCAGTAGGAGGTACTGTCAAGCATTTATAAAACCATCAGATCTCATAAGAGCTACTCAGTATCATGAGAACAGCACGGGAGAAACCACCCCTAAGATTCAATCACCTCTCACTAGGTCCCACCCACAACACGTGGGGATTATGAAGATCAAAATTCAAGATGAGATTTGGGTGGGGACACATTGCTTAACCATAGCATATGGTATGGGCACCACCTGTTTGGTGCATGAGTGCATTGCAGTTGAAAGCCTGCCCTGAACACATGACCATAAAGAGTGATGACTACATCACTGCCGTTTAGGGTGGCTCAGCAAGATTTTATGTATAACAAAGAGTGTTTCTACTATAAAAAAAAAAAACCTGCATCAAAACATGAAAAGTGTGGGCCTTTTTTTCCAGGTTATTAGTGCTGGAGAAATTGTTTGAATGAGTAAATGATTAAATGCATGGGCTCTGGATACAGAAATATTGCCTGGAGAATAGCAAGGAGTCCATGGTCACGGTGAAATATTCAGAGGAGAAACACACACCTCCAGGAAAGAGGTCTAAGCAACTTTTCCCTGTGGCCTTTTCATCAGCACCTTACCAACTGGTACACACCTGCATCCCACATTCAATAATATCCTCATCGTTCACCAGTAAGCACAGAATATCTAGGCAAACTCATGACTACTGAGCTTTAAGAATTTGAAAATGTGGCTTGTATCTAACTTGTGCTGGTATTGAAGCAGCTGGTATACTTTACTGACGACTTGTGAAAACAGGTTTTTCTCTGGGAGTCCCATTGACAGGTCTGGCTGTGATATCACCATCGTTGGAAGTGGAAGAGAAATGGGATGTGTGTCTTCAGGGAACTGAGAATGGGCAGACACCAACATTCAAAATAAAAGGTTCCTCCTAAATATTTAGTTATGTCTTGATAGAGTGAATTATGTGTGAATTTTTTTGAATATGAAACAGGAATTGACCCAAGACATCAAGTGTTTAAGGGTTAAATAAAGGGCTTGTTATCAAATTATAAAGCTTACTTGATTATAAAAATCTATACAACATTAGGCCTTTAAGTGCAAACACAGAAAACAGTGCTTCTCTCAGTATTCATACAGTATGTCTATTTGCAGATGTTAAAGTGAATTTGACATAATGGTAAGTAGTTCAAACAATCTATATTGCTGGGAGCTTTTTCCTCACAAGAGATTGATTTTCTAGCACCATCAGCAGCAAGCCCAGAAATACCTTCAACTTTTGTTTACCATCCTGTAGGCCTTGGATTTTGTGTTTCATACTGTCTGCAGATATTAAGCAAACTTTTAAACATTTAACTCAAAAAGTTAATGAATTATTTTATTCTTAATTCTGAAATAACTTGACTCATTTTCCTAAATAACTGCTCATTAAGAAAAGTTTGTTTTGAATAACCAGAAGAAGGACAATAATGGAGATAACTACATTAAATTATCAATAAAAGTCTACTCAGAAAGATAATACATCCCAACAAGAATTTGAGGAGAGGGATTTTACTGCTGGAGACTAGCTGCCAAAGATCTGGGAGGCCCAGAGAGAAGGCCTTATGATGAGACAAGTGACAGGATAGCAACAGCAGAAGTCTCTTACCACCCCTAGGGCTGGAGAGACAACATGAGGAAATGTGGCTACCAGAGTTGATGATTTGAGGCCATCTAGTGGGCACAGGAACCATAGAAGAAGGTACCAGTGGGAGCTTTAATCACAAAAAGATGGCAGCCACCTGCAACAGAGAAAGAGAAGTACATACACCCATTCATCCCTTCCTTCAAGGTCCTACCTCCTTCTCACATTAATGGATCCCAGATGGAAGCTGTTGACCATGGAGTCTGGCAAATGAAGTGGGCATGGCCCAGTTGTTTGCAATACAAGGTAGACTGGGGAGATGTTGGGGAATGGATCTGAGAGCAAACAAGCAGATGATCTGCACACCATTTTGCACACCACATGAGAAGAGAAAATGGGAAGACAGTGTCATGCTGGGAATTCAAAGGCAGGCCCAAGGTAGTATGGGTCCATGGCTAAGGGGGGCTGTCTGTAAGTCCAGATGGAACTTGAAGTTAGGCCACTAGTTGCATGCCATTTTGGGTTTGCTACTGAGATTGGAGCAGGGTTTGGACAACAGCTGTGGATAAAGTTCTTAATGAAAAAGAGAAGGAAAGACATAAACTGGACGAGAGTAGGAAGAGAGATCCCAATGGAATGACTCAAGGTCTCCAAAATTAACCATAGTATACTCAAGAAACCAGGTATTTTTAATAAGTTTATCCATTAAAGTACTGTAACTGGAGAAGGGACATGAACATATCTGTGTTTTGGAAAGACAGTCTGCTGGCATCAGTCCTTAGAAGGAAGGGGCCAGGGATTTTTCCAGTGACAGCAGCTTCAGTATTTCTTCTTTTGAGAGCATAACTCGCTCCAGGTGCTCAAAGAAGAAAACCAGATCTGCTGCTAGCAGTGGCGATGGAAAGTCCATCTTTGATATAATTCTCGTTTTCCCTATAACTGGCCCCAAAGTAAGCCCACTTCTAGATCTATCAGACTGGATCCAATAGGCTCTTGTCAGTCAATCTCAGAACCTTCACACATTCTGAGGGTGGTTCCATGTAGCAAGGAGGCATTTCTCTGCACACCAGGTTCTGATATCTCTGTCTCATTAGAGCACCTGTAGATTTACGTCTTACCCTGCATGTCATCTTAGCAAAAGGGCAAAAGAAAGAGCACCTCCAACTTCTACCATTAGACCTTAGAAAATAACTTGGATTTTTACTCAGAGGCATACTGTCTCAGAGTTCAGCCCCTTACTCTGGTCTTGGGACTGGATGATGTTTATCTTGTTTATGTTAGTATGAATTTAAGAGAAAGTGTTTTTCTCTCTACAGTATTTGTTTAATAAGCTTTATATCCAATTATGGTGTGATGAATTTTATTCTCTGAGGAATTTTAGGGATAGAAAGAAGAGAAATTTTTGAAGGGAAAAGCTCTCAATGTTTAAGATGAGCTTCTTTCACAATTCCTGGGTTAAAATTGCAGACCATTTACTGACTTAATTTGTGTATTCTCAACTGACATTGTAATGATATTGTATTAATCCACTCTTAATTCTCTACTTTAAATTTATAAGAAATATAACATAAATAAAAATGTAATATAAATAAAAATATAAAGAAAAATAAAAATGCATATTCAAAGGATAGCTTTTTTTCTTAAATACTTTTTTTATAACCTTGGAAATTTCAATCTGCTGTCAGGGTGTGAAGAACTTTGGTGGAAATGGCTGATTTGATGAATGCTGCTACAGGCTTTTATAATGGCTCTGAATTCATTTCAGATAATATAAAAGGAAGAGAAAACCAAAAAAGGGAAAGAATTTAAATAACAAGTTTGATCTTTTATGGTATTCCCAGGTTTGGGGCAATCACTCAATCTTCCATTGAATGATTCCTTCCAATAACAATACAGTCAATAAGTCCTGCAGACATTTCCAGGAGTGAAGACTGGGGAAAGGAGATCACATATACACAGATATAGGTATTACTCATTGTTAATAGTACTCCACCCTATAGAGAAATATAATTTATTCACTTTGCTCCAAAGACATTTGGACATATGGGACTCTATACTTGGACTAATTTCAAGATGCTTAAAAGCTTTTCCTCTCCTTTATCTATCCTTCCTCTTTATTTCTCCCCCACCCCCATTTCCTTCTTCTACCTTTTTCTTTTATACTTGTCTTCATTCTGAAACATTATGTAAAGCAGATTTATAAATACATAATAATACATTCAGTTATATTGTATATTATTTCAATATTAATATCTTTTAAAACATGAATAATGTAGTAAAACAAAAGAGAAATGGGCGTAAGAAACAAGTAATAGCAATAAATATATGAACTGCATATTGAAAAATGTTCTTTTGCTAGAAGATGGTCATGAATTTGACTCTAGATTTTCTAGCCATCTGTAAAAAGGAGAAATCAAAACCAGTTCTGAATAAACAGAAAAACACAAAATCACAAAGAAATTTCTCTCACTGATTTTATAGGAAGGATGTGAAGTTAGGTAGTGAACATATCATTCTTACAACAACTAGAGAAACAAGAATCATTGAATTATTAGTAATGATATTCCTCAACCTAGGCACAATAGCAAGACTTATTCTGAAAAGAGCAAATCTATACAAATAGTAAACTCATTAAAAGTATTCACTTTAACCTGAATTAAGCAGAACAAACTTTCCCTGACCTAGATCAGTACATAGTCCTAGAAATTGTTCCATAAAATGAATATTAAATGGTAAGAGAGTAAAAGATGAATGATTGGAGATCAGCTCTTTCTTCACTTGTCAAATGTATTCAAGTAAGTCCTCAAAATTGAATGTCTCATAATTGCATGCCAAACATTTCAACGCTTTTGTAGACGGTTTATTTTCAGGGAAACATAATCTCATACTTTGCAACTAAAATCTAGATACTTTCATTGGTTTTAAGTGAATTTACATGGTTCTCTTCAGTTTTAGAAGGTCATTTTTACATATTGAAGATAAATATGTACTTATTCCAGTAGAATTGTCAGGCATATATACTGGATGTATTATCTGTTTCACATCTTTAAAAATGAATATTGCAAACACAAATGAGATCCAAAATAATTAGGCAAATATCAACATCTCAGTAAAGATACACTCATTCATTTTAACTCTGTTGCAATGAAATTGCTCCCTTTCCAAGTACTATCATTACATTATATTGAATTTCCACAAAAAATGTGATCTCAGTTAAAAAATAAAATATTAATTATATAAAAATAATACTTGCAAACTATTACGTAGCATCTACTATATGGTAGACACTGTCCTAAAGGATTTACATATATTAACTGCTTTAGTTCTAATGAGAGCCTATGAAGCAGGTATTATTATAATGCCAACTTACAGCTGAAGAAATAAAACCATAAGGCAGTTAAGTAAATTGCCCAATGTCATACAGTTGGTAAGGGCAAAACTGGTATACAAGGAAGAATGTTTGATTCCACAGTACACTCATGACCGTTGTTATTTACTTACAAAGCAAAATTTGCTAAAATATTTCTGTCCGATGTCAGTACTAATATTTATAACAAAAACAATACAGGTAACTATAAAATATTCAAAGTGATTTTTATAAATATTTTAAATAACACAACCAAATTAGCATTATCCTTATTCCAACAATGTTATAGTTGAGAGATTTTTCAGAAGTAATTAATCCACAGCTAATTTATTCTGTAAAACCTAGTTACTTTTAGCCACATATGATTTTATTTTACCAAAAATTATTTGACACACTTTATCACCAGTGCCATGTGTTAACATTTTTATTTTTTGAATAGTTTATAGCTGTTTCCAGAAACATAATCTACCTTCAGAAAAGCAAAGGTTGGCAATCATCAATATTATCCAAAATAATAGTTTCATGTTTCACTCATGAGATATTTACTTAGTTCTTGAGATGTGCAAGACCACGAGAGTGCTGGGGATACTAATATGTATAATGAATAATGACTTTCCCAAGTCATTATGTGATTACCACCTTCCTGCCCCCAAAGAGGTCACAGTTTATTGGTCTCAATAGGCCTAGATGATTACTGTATATAGTGGAAGTGATATTTAAAAAAAGATAACAGCATGGAGTTATTAACTTAAATTGTGAAACAGAACAAGAACATCAGGAAAAGGCTTCCCAGACAAGATACTACCAGAGCTGAATTTTGAATGACGCAAGGAAAACAGCTCACTTACCAGGATGCCACATGTACAAGAGGCATGGAGGTTAAAGATAGTTCAGTTTTCTCAGGGACTCCTAAAGGGTTAAGGCACAAGACAGAGAGTAATGAAATGAGATGATGATAGGGAAGTGGAGACTGGCCAGATCACAGAAGGCCTCCCTGAGAAAAGTTTCCGCTTCCCATTACTGGAGAGGGTGAGACAGTATGTAAAAGTTATAGGCAGAGGAATGAGATAAGGAGGCTTGCATTCTAGAGAGATAATTCTGCCAGGAGGATGAAAAAAAAAGAGAAAAAGATGGTGGGGAAACAAGACTGGAAAATGGAAGATGTGTTTGGAGGCTATTAAGGCAATCCAGCAAGAAATGATGAGAGTGATTCTGAAGGCACTTCAAAAAGAGCTACAAAGAATGCTTTGAGAAATGGCAGTCCTGTTGATGCAAGTGTAGAGGCTCCCTGATGAGTACTTTTGAGAATCTGGAACTCATTTAGAAGTGTGTTCAGGCATTTTTGCATGTGTGACAAGGACAGTTTTCCAAACAATAGTCCTTGAATAGAAAATTTACTCCTTGGAATGTGCATGATACTCATCACCATAGAGATTGCTTTCGCTGAACCTTTCAAGAAACAAGCTGCTTCTCCCTGAAAATCCCTTTATAAGCTCTTCTGTCTCTTAACAAGACATGTAGAGCCCCAAAGGTTGGCAGAGAGGAATGTTCTCTTTTATCTCCATCCAGAATTCTATCGAGTGGCACCTGAGATCGACCCTAGTGCAATGGCAAGAATCGAATTAAATTGACTTCTGCCCCACCCCACAGGACCATTCCAGTCAACCTGAGGCAGAAACTGACACTGCAAATTTACTCAATTACTGAGATCCCTTGCTTCCAAGAGCTGGAGCTCCTCCAGCAGCTTGGGAGACTCATTAACATTCACATCTTTCCCAGCCTCATTATCTCGCCCAGATGTTTCTGTGACTGCCCCTTTAAAGCATCTCTGTCTATATTTTATTTACATTTGTTCAGCAATATTGATGCTTAATGAATAAATGCACTAAACTGTCAGTACTGGAGACTAATTAAATCTATGTATGAGCCTGAGAAGCTGATTGAAAAATTTGCAAGTAACTAAACTGGGTTTAAATAAACACTTTAGTGTAGTGCTTTAATTACACTTTAGTTTGTAATGTAATTTTTGGCTGTTTAAACTATGATTTAGGCTGAGCTAATTACAAATGATTTTCTACTCTGTAATTAATAATAACAAAATTGTAATTAGACAGCTGCTCTGGATCAGTACGACAGTTTGTATGTGCTGGCTCAGGATGATGGGTCTGGCAGAGGCACAAGAAGAGCACTTGGGGATTGGAGCAGCCAGCCCCTCTCCAAGGTTCATTATTAAAGAACAAGGCCAGAGCATCCAGGCGAGTTTTATAATCCCAGCTGATGCTAGAGAAAAGGGTTTTTTATTTGTTATACACTAAATGTCCCCAGAGGTTCTCAGCCCTCTGAAAAAGCACTGATGGTACCAAATTCCTTTTATTCCTAACTGTAGCTTCCAACTCACTCACTTTTCCTTTTTGTCAGAGATTAAATCAACTGGTATTAGTGTGTCCACTAATAAGTCAATTCACCGTCATCATCATGGTAATGATTATCATATCTTAGATTTTTTTTTATCTGGTTATGTTTGCTGCATAACACATCTTCCCAAATTATAGGTCATAAAACAGCTATTTCATTATGGTGTAAGACTGTATGGGTCAAGAACTTGGACTGGGTGCAATGAGTGTGGTTTGTCTTTGCTTCATGAAGTTTGGAGCCTCAGCTGAGAAGGCAAGAATGATTGATGAGACTGGAATCATCTAGAGGCATTTTTAGTCAGCACTTTCACCCCAACTGTCCATGCGGCCAGTGATTCCTCGAAGTGTGGTAACCTAGGGGTAGTCGAACTTAGTTCATGGGAGCTCAGGGACCTCATGAGTGAATTCTAGAAAACAAGGTGGAGTCTGTATTGCCTCTCATGACCTAGCCTTGAAAGTCACATAGCATCACATCCGCCATACTTTGTTGTTTGTATCAACAAGCCCATCCAGATTCTAGGGGTGATATAGCAAGACGGGTGACTAGCAAGGTGCTGTAGGCTGAATGCTTGTGTTCCCCCAGAATTCCTATGTTAAATGCTAATGCCCAATAGGATGGTGTTATGAGATCGGGCTTTGGGAGGTGATTAGGTCATGAGGGTGGAACCCTTGTGAGTGGAATTGGTGCCCTTAGAGACTTAAGAAAGCTTCCTTGCCTCTTCCATTATGTGAGGACACAGGAAGAAGATGGTTATCTACAAACCAGGAAGTGAACCCTCACCAGACACCTAATGTATCGATACCTTGATCTTGTGCTTCTCAGCCTCCAGAACTATACAGGTTGTTTATAAGCCCCCCTCCTCCCAGTCCCAGTTTATGATAGTTTGTTATAGCAGCCTGAACAGAGTAAGACACAAGGTCACATTGCCAAAGGTCATGTGGGATGAAGATGCTGCAGCCATCTTTGGAAAATGCCACCTGCCACAGATTTGCAGATTTATAGTTTTTGAAGTGCGTTTGTGATGTAATTGGATATTTAAAACCACACTGATGTAGGCAGGACAGTAAATACTACCTTCATTTCACAAATTGTGTTGTGTGAAAGATAAATAATTAGGCCTTTGGTATGTGGCAAAGGTGGATAAGACCTAAGATTCAAACACTTTATACGTCCAATTGCTAACCAGAATTATGTAAAAAGAAAGACCTGGTTCTTTCTCTCTTATCATAGACTTAATTCTGAATAGCTTACTTCAGCCCATTTGTCTCATTTGAAACATTTCTGCTTCCAGATTGTCACCTTGTTTCTTTGTTGTTCACTGCTCCATTTTTGTCCTCTGTCACCCCTTGTACTTGTAACCCATGACATTTTAAAAAGAACATCATGTTTGTCATTCACATAATGTTCTTGTTCAAATGTCAGTTGAGGTGACCAAAGTTAACAAGTAATCCTTGGAAAATTCATTCTAGGAATTGGGTGCAGCGATAGTCTTACATACAGAAAAAAAGGAACAAAATTTCTGAACCTCTCTGCCTAGCACCCCCAACTCACTCTGACACACATACACTCTGACACTCACAGACACAAAGAACTTCCATGGGGGATACCTCAAGTTCTCCAAACAGGGGATGAAGCTCATCGTGATGTTATGTTGTAGAGCAAAATTGAGGTCATGTAAGAAACCTATCCCTTGTTTTGTAAATCTCACCGGTAACATCAGAAAATTGTAAATAATTGAAGGCCATATATAATTAAGCGTCAACATACGCAGGGAAAATGGCTATGTAAATTCAGGTAGACAGATATCAATAGGAGAGGAAAATGGACAGGTGTCATGAACGAGTTAGATCAGATTTGCATCTCATTCTGCTTTAATCGAGTATGGGAGATTACAGAGGAAAATACTTTTTATGGGTAAGAGACCATCATCAGTAAGAACACAAAGGAGAGAGTAAGCATGGCACATGGAGATGAATGTTTTAACAATGTTTATAATGGCAAAAAAATGGGAAAAAAGCCCAAATATTCAACCATGAGGAATTGTTTAAACAAATTAATGTATATCTATTTAATACAATATTTTCTAAATATCCCCTGGACAGAAACAGGTGAGGTTATATCATTTAATGAATCAAAAAGGGAAGGAATTGAGTGTATATGTGGAAGTGTAGACTTTGGAGAGAATTAAATGTTCAGTTTCCTGAACTGAAAAGGATGGATGAAGGAATGGGTATAGAGAGTTTAGGGACAAAGGTAAATATGGAAGAGTGCTCCAATGGTTAACTTACCACTGAAATAAGATGAGAGGGCCTCTGCTTACAGAAGGTCTAGAGATGCGTTAGCTTTTTGAGAACACCTTTCTCTAAGTTACCTGTACTCATTAGTACACAAGTTTGACTGCTGTACCAAAGCCCTAAATATAAGATATAAATGTATTTCTCTTCCATTAAAGAGTATGAGTGTGTGAGTAACCGGCAACTCAAGAATGTTGGGGAACCAGGTTCATACTCTCTTATTGCTCTGCTGTCCCACCATGCCACCCTCATGTTCCATTTAGTCCAAGATGGTTTACCACCAGGTTCTTGTCTCAATCAGTAGATACAGAAAGAAATTGTAATGGGAGAGCACAACTATATTTTTCTTTAATGATTTTTTTAAAAAACCACTTTTACTTAGTTGTATGACCATGCCTAGGCCTGAAGGAAGCTGGAGAAAGTAGTTTTTAAATGAACATTCATGTAAATAAAAATATAATGCTATGGGAAAAGAAGGGAATATATACTGAGAGACAACAAAGAGTTTCTGACACAGTACTATTACCAAATAATTCAGTTCAAGGAATAAAACAAATTTTTATGAGATCCAGCCTCTGTCTAGCATCAAAACATTTACTGGAGTCACTACATACAATCCTCTCAGAATTAAATGTGAGTAGGACATATTTAATTTTAAAAGAAATATATCATACACACACAAACACACACACACACACACACACTCACCCCTAAGAATCACCAAAGTGCTGGTCCTAGTTACAGCAGTAAACTGAGTCATGAGAATAGTAAATGCAGAAGCATGTTGAATTACAATTATATAAGCAGCATGAATGACACACTCTAGCTAAGGTTTTATGAATAAGACCTCAATTGAATATTGTTTACCATCTACCCTGCAATGTTTACATGTTGTTTAGAAGTTTCATATCATTTTCTGAATGGAAGTTCTCATTTCCATTCATTTCCTTTATTCTTTCACTCTGCAGCTCATGACACCCTTTCAAAAATTTAACATTTAACTTTTTTCCTCAAACTTCTCACCTTATTTTAGTATGCACATATTTATTGTCTCTCAGCCAAATGCTGGATTTTCCTTTATTTTCTTCCAATGTTATTAGTGATATTAGCATATCTCTAGATGTAACACACCAGAATTTTCATTCAAGTATCATTTTTCACCATCCACCAACTCAGTTCACTTACCAATTTTTGTAACAGAAATATCTTTCACTTCATCTTGTGTCACAACTTTGGAATTTTTTATTGACTATCTCCTTTGCTTCAAACATATTTTGTATGTCTCCAAATCCTATCAAGTCTCAAACTTCTCAGAAAATCATCCCTGCCTTCCTGACGCCTTTGCTGCCTATTTTATGATTATTCCTAAAGTTATAGTATATTTCATGGCAGTTCATCTAAATCCATCGATAAGTGCTCCACTGTCTACATTTACAAATCAAACTCTTTGATCTGATCCTCGGGATCCTCCATAATTTGCTCTAAACTTATGTCACTCTAATTCACCATGTTAAGCATTTAGCCCCTCACTACTCAAAGTCTGTACTCTGATCAGAACAGATCAACCTCATCTTGAAGACTTACTGAATCAGAATTTGCCTTTGAACAAGACTCCTCCCTTTTCAGGTGGCAGATTAGTATTGGTTTTAGCACACAATTCTTGGCACAAATTAAGACCTTACTCAATGTTACTACTACAACCTTGTGTTCATTCTTCTGTTCTTTTGTTCTGTTCATTTGCACTGGGTAGACTGTAATCCAACTTCGTCACAGGCCCCAGTTTGCTTTTTCCTAAAAGCTAATTCAAGCTTTACCTCTAAGACTTTTTAATTTGGTAAATACCTGATTGCTGATGTGACAGTTTTCCAGTGTAATGTTCAAGAAAATGGCAAGCCGGGGTCTCTGAGCTCTCATGAATTTACAGGTTCCTCCCTCCACACTGGCTCATGAGACCTTCAGTAATTGGGCTTCCCTCTGTGAAAACATTAGCTAGAGTGTGTCATCCTAGAGCTGCATCCATTGACTTATAACCTTGAACTCTTGCCTGTCCTTTGCTTTGCTTATTTGCAGATTTGGTTGTAATTCAAAATAAAAACAACATTAATTTCATCCAGTTTTTATTCTACTGTTAGCTACTTATCATTACTCTCATCCTTGTAATTATTGTTATGATGATTATAAGACCAAGATGTCATCATCTTGAACAAAAGGGTGAAAGTTGACTTTACATGTGATAATTGATGTATCAGGGCCAAGGCTGATGATTGGTTAACAATAAGGATCTGGTCTCCATAGTGAATAAGCTTCTTAGAGAAAGCCACTGACTCATTTTACCTGGATTATTTCTACAAGAAACATGGTATGTCATCTCATCATAGCTAGATAATGGTGGCTAACCGTCTACCTGTAGGAACAATACAGCCACAGAAGAGATGTCCTGCCTTTTTAGAAAAGCACAAACTAGAATTATACATGATTTTACCAAGAAGGCTTTGAACTCACAAGTGTACAATATACTTAAGTATTCCCAAGGTTTTTTTTTTTTTTTTAATTAAATGTTACCACCTTTTATGAATTTGCATGTTAACTTCAGTCCTCAGACTATACTCTCGGGTCCACTTATTCTCTCTCCATGACCTCTCACACTCACGCCAGTCATGCTTTCATTCCCAAAACTGCATGGAAACTACTATCACAAGAGTCTGCAGATCTTCAAATCCAAGCAAAATCGTTAATCCTCATTTACTTGAAATTTGAATGGCATTTGACATCCTTAACCACTCCTTCCTTCCTGAGACTTTTTCTTCTCTTGGCTTTGTAAGATCAGGTTATCCTGATTTTCCTTCTACCCAACTGGCTTCTCCTTTTCAGGCTTCTTTGTCAACTCTTTCTCCTTTTTCTAAGTTCTAAATGTTGATGTTCCTTGGGATTAGTGCTCAATTTATTTCTTCTATATCAGATAAACTCAGCCAGTCCTATAATTTTCAATACCATTAAAATAAACATCAATAATCATTAATATTTATATTTTTAGCACAGGCATTTCCCATAAACTCTAAATTTTTGTATCCAATAGGCTATCTGACTTTTACTTGAGTATCTACCAAACATATTAAACTTCACACATCCAAAACAACTCTTAATTTCCTCGTGCTATGGTTTGAGTGCTTGTTCCCTCAAAAACTCCTGTTGAAATATAATTGTCATGGTATTGGGAGATGAGATCTTTATACATGATTAAGTCATGAGAGTTCTACCTTCATGAAAGGATTAATGCCTTTATTGTGGGAGTGGGTTCATTATCATAGGAGTGGGCTTGTTACAAAAGGATGAGTTTGACCCCTTCCTCTCTCTCTCTCACTCTCTTTTTGCCCTTCTGCCTTCCACCATGCTAAAAGGCACTCACCAGGCGCCAGCTCCTTGATCTTAGAATGTCCAGCCTCCAGAACTGTGAGCCTATACATTCTGTTCATTATAAATTACCTAGTCTGTGGTATTCCGTTACAGCAGTACAGCAAAGACTAAGACACCTTCATCAGCTCTTTTAACATTTGCCAACTAAGCAAAAGGCAATACCAATTATCCAATTGTTCAGAGCAAAAACCTTGTAATGATCCTTGGCTCTTCTCTTTTTCACATGCCTTGTTTCCCATCCATATGCAAACCCTGTTGGTTCTATATACAAAATATATTTCAACCCAATTACTTCTTACCAAATTCACCACACTACTGTGCAATACCTTCTGCTGAACTTCCACAATTTCTTTTAAGTGGTCTTCTCATTTTCACTCTTGCCCTAATATAATCCATCCTCTTCCTACAGGCAGAGGGATTCTATTAACATGAGTCAGATCCTATTACACGTAGCCTAATACTCTCCAGTGGCTTCGCTTTACACTTACAATAAAATCTAATCTCCTATCTTTACTAGCGTGGTGCATTCCCTAAGATATTTTTGTGGTGTATTTCCTGCCTTGCATTGCAATGATGTGCCTAGGTGAGATGGCAGAAATTGTTTAGTGTATCTTAAGCTGAATTTCAGAGCCAGAGTGCAGCCATTAGAAGCAATGTATCAGGATGATCAACTTTTCCTAAGTTGACTGGGAAGATCCTGGTTTTAATATTAAAACCTTTGTATTCTTGGAAAATTCCCTCAGTCCCAGAGAAATTCAGACTATTGATCACAATACAATGTGTTCACACCTGTAACTACTGAGTCCTTTCTCAGAGTGGATCAACAGAGTCACTGTCTTGTATTAATCATGTATTTAAATAGGCTTTTATGGGATCTAACCACAAATTTGCTGTACATTATAAACAACTACTCTAGATTGCACACAACCAGTTTTCAACGTAAGAGAGAGACTACAATTTGTTTAGAAATTTGTATGTCTCCTAAATACGAATAAACACATAAAATCGAAAGGTATTTTCTGTATAAATTTATGAGATACGAGTATAATTTTCTCACATGGATACATTGCATAGTGGTGAAGTCAGGGCTTTTAGTGTATCCATCACTGGGGTAATGTACATTGTAATTCCCCTCTCCCACTCCACCCTTCTTAGTCTCTCTTGTCTATCATTCCACACTCTACATCCATGGTGTACATGTTATTTAGTTCTCACTTAAAAGTGAGAACGTGATATTTGTCTTTCAGTATCTGGCTTGTTTCACTTAAGATAATGGCTCCATCCATGCTCCTACAAAAGACATAATTTTATCCTTTTTTATGGCTGAATAGTATTCAATCACATACATATATACACTACATTTTCTTTATCCAGTCATCCATTGATGGACACAGGTTGATTTCATATCTTTGCTATTTTTAATAGTGCTATGATCAACATAGAAGTACAGATACCTCTTTGATATAATGATTTCTTTTCTTGTGGGTAGATATCTAGTAGTGGGTTATTCCATAGGTATATCTTGCAGGAATCATATTTACTCACTAGGACCCACAAATAAGGAAAGCATATTTTTTAACAATTGGATGAGAAAACACTTTTCCCATTAGTGCAATATTTAATATAGTTCTGTCAGTAGGAAGCTAGATATAGACTAAGTACAATAATATACTTTTAATAAATCTCCAAATAAAATAAATATGAAAATACACAAGAATAGAGCTGTTATTTTAACTGTTTTCTACCCATAAGAAGTACTTTTGTGTTGAAGAAAGCTAAGAAAGAAAAGGAACAGATCCCTTGAAACAGGGTCATCAACCCGCAGGCCACTGACCCTTTCCGGGCCACACAGCAGGAGGTGAGTGGCAGGTGAGCGAGTGAGGCTCCATTCGTATTTACAGCTGCTCCCCATTGCTTGCATTACTGCCTAAGCTCCATCTTCTGTCAGATCAGGTGCAGCATTAGATTCTCACAGAAGCACTAACTCTATTGTAAACTGTGCAAGCAAGGGATCTAGGCTGTGAGCTCCTTATGAGAATCTAATGCCTGATGATCTGTCACTGTCTCCTATCATCTCCAGATGAAACAGGAAAACAAGCTCAGGGATCCCACTGATTCTACATTATGGTGAGTTGCACAATTATTTCATTATTTACAATATAAGAATAGAAATAAAGTGCACAATAAATGTAATGTGCTTGAATCATCTGGAAACCATCCCCCCACCGATCCAGTCAGTGGAAAAAATTGTCTTCTATGAAACCAGTTCCTGGTGCCAAAAAGTTTGGGGACCACTGCCTTAGAGGGTTGCAATTAAAGTTTTATAATTTTATTTTTGGCAGCTAAACAACTGAACTGCAAAAACACACTGATCCCCTATTTTCAGATTTGTAACAAAATAAAAACAATGCAGATGAGATGATAATAGATATCTGTTTCTAATGAAAAGTGTTTCTATATTATTTACATTAAGTATCTACTTATAAAACATTTACCTTATTACCATTACATGTTCATTGTAGTGTTCCATTATGCCAAATAATTTTAAAATTATTCATTTTAAAATACTTTTATTTAAAAAAATTATTAAAAGTAGACTAATGCCTTCATAGCCATGATTAGGCAGTATTTTTATAAATAACATTCTGTTTTCCTTCTAAATATACATACTATTTTTTCCTTAACTATTTACTGGTTCACAATAATTGAAATTTCTCATCTTCACATTTTTGAGGGATGCAACAAACACTTTTGGTTAAAAGTGCCACCTTGAAATATTTATTAAACAAATCATAAATGTCTAATTCCTCCTTCCATTTAAATAAGCAGGAGAAAGAAATAATTCTGATGACACAATCTGTGGTTTTTGCTGATTTTTGCCTTGCCTTAGTGGCTTATCGTCTTTAGCCAGTGAATTATTCTTTCATTTTGAGCTCATCTTGTCCCTGATGGCCCAATTATTGCTTCTGGGTAATGACCCAGTCAGATCTTATTTAGAAAGAAACTTACTCTTAAACAGCACACAGTGATACCTTTTTGACCTCAAAAAAGCCACAAAAGACATCTGCATTATCATACAGAGTAAAATGGGTCCAGTAAAATTAGGTTCCAGCTGAGAAGAAAGCTTCCTGAAGGCATTTGGTGCCTCAGAGTCATGGACTAGATCAAATTTTCCATTAGAAATTATAATTGGTTTCATTCTTCATTCTCCCAGATGTCATTCATAAAAGATTATTAGGCGGTCATGTTTGACCACAAGGTAGACCCTTTTATGCAACCTTGAATCTGCTCTGTTACTTAGCTAAACGATCCAGTTCTTTAAAACAGTCCTCTTCAGATTTGTTTTCACCCCTTCATCATTACTGCACATGGTATTTTTTGTCTGTTCTGTTTTTCATGTTTTAAAAAGCAAAGACCAAAACTGGTTATTGCAAAAACTGATTTCTCTGCACACTGGGGAGAAATGCCCTCTAGTGTAGATGCACAAAGAAGGAAGTGCTTGACTCTTCTTTTTATAGTGAGAAAAATCTTAACTGAGAAAGACAGATTACATGGAAACACGTAATTGTTCAGTTTATGCTGAGACTTATCCTCTGTTTTTTGAAAATTCAGACAATTCAAACAAAAACTCAAGATAAAGTTGAAAGCAGGGAGCATCTGGTTTTGGGGGACAGCTGATACACTTACACTGTGAGGAGCATAGGAATGGTAGGAGAGAATGAAGCAATAACATCAATGGCAGTAGGAAGAAGCAGGGTGTCACACCAAAGCCAGCCAAGACCCATGCAACATTAAGGCTTTGGGCTTCCAAATGGGGACTTCCCTGGCCAATCTTTTATTAATGTCACTTGAGAAGTTTTGTGTGTTCCTTGCCCCCTTGGCAAAAACTGAATCTATATCCTTCCCTGTCTTTTAGCTTTCTGCATCACTATTTCCACTCAAATGACAGTGTGATATTCTAAGGAAGTAATCAGTTAATAGCCAGATGTTATCACCAAATTATGAATCTTTCTCTGATGAAATGTGATCATAACTAATTTAACGCCAATAATTTTCTTTTCATCTTTTTGGTGCAGTAAGAGGTTGTCTTTTCATTCCTACATCATGAATGGATAAGTACAAAGTCCCCTAGTTCTCTTTACTGAAGTATGGCTAATTACCCTGAAAGGACGAAACAAATCATAGTTATGAACAAGGTGAAGACATTTCCTTCCACCTCTGATCAAATTCATTTCTCTTCCTCCTGTAACCTTATAACTCTAACTCAAGGTGTATGTTTCCAAGTGGGGTGGGGGGAGGGCGGAGGGACAGCATTAGAAGATATACCTAATGCTAAATGATGAGTTAATGGGTGCAGCAAACCAACATGGCACATGGATATATATGTAACAAACCTGCACATTGTGCACATGTACCCTAAAACCTAAAGTATAATAAAAAAAATATTACTTTAAGCCCATAGATTTTACGCAACAGTCCCATCCTGATCAAGCACACTACATAAATTCAGGTATTATTGCTGTTGTAATTAAATCATGTTAGTGGCTTAAAGCAACATTTCTTAAAATGTTGTCACCTGACCAATGCATTAGCATCATCTGGGAACTTGCTAGAAATGCAAATCCTTGGCCCCACTCAAAACCTGCTGAATTATAAACTCGAGGGGTGAGGCCCAGCAATCTGTTTTCACAAGCCTTCCAGCTGATTCTGATGTACAGCAATGTTTTGACAATCACTGTCTTAAGAAATAACGCAAAATATTTGAGTCAGGCAACATAGATCATCGCTAAGAGCTGTAGAATTAACAAAGACCACCCCAATGTGAACAAACAGATAATATTTATCAGAGCTTTCTAGGGCAAGGGAGTCAGCTACCACCAACTGAATTTGGCAGAAACTCAAAGTAGGCAGGCGAGTGGGAAAGCTTTACAGTCTAGTTTGTTAAAAAGGCAGAGGGAAGGCTTCAGATATACTTGGAGAAGCTGAAGTTGGGCTAACTAGTAGTGGGACATCTTATGTGATAGATTTCCGAACATATGTGACTCTACTTGATTTCGAGTTGGAAGCGGGGTCAAAAATAGAGAAGCTGGCAATCATTGACTAAGTTCTGACCATTTTGGGCCAACTGTGGCAAAGGTATAGTCTGGCTTACTAGATTGGATGCTATAGAGGTTTGCGGGTGAGGGTCCTACGTTTACATACAGAGGGTCTGGCCATTGTCTGTTGGTATGTTCGGTCTCACAGCCCCTCTTTTGGTCATTCTATCACTTGAGTGAGGTTGACAAATTCAGGAAAAGCTAAAGATCCAGATCTTTATTGCTTGAACATTGTCTGCTTGTCTCCATAGTTAATTGTATCATGAGGTCCTCTTGACCATTTTGTTGTTGTATCATTGTGGTAAGCATTTGCCAAGGAAGTTACTGCTCAGAATCACTTAAGACTCTGGACAGAATGTAACAAGCCAGCATCACAACCACTATGACCAAAACAAAAACAATTAAAAGTCACTGTAAGATCTTTGGAGAAAGGAACCCCAATTGCCTAACTCAGGCCAAGAGAACTAATCCTATAAGTCATGAGGATCAACTTTAGAAAGCCATGTAGCTGTATCCATAAGACAATACATAAATAGCTGTTCTATCTTGCCAGTTTCATTGATCCATGTTCAGCAAGTAATATCAGCAATGGCAGAAGCACCAAAATGATCAGCCAACAAGAAATCTAAAGCAATGCAATTGTCTATCACTAATCATGTCCACAAGACTAATCTGTATTTAGGGCAAGGGGAGTATCATCAATGACATCTGTTAGTTAGTGACACATTTCTTACTGTCTTTTCTCTTAGTACGATTGCTACCGTTGGTAGCACTACTCTGATTGCTTGCATATACAGTGAGTCAGTCATTCTCCCAGGAGAACCACCTCACTAATTGAACATAATCTCTTTTTGAAGCTCACACACAGAACTAGGCTCTTTGTGCACAAACCTCAGCATATTATTCCTAAGATGCATGAACTGCTAGTATGAAGCAAGGAGTACCAGACATCCAGGCCCTCAAGGAAGTAGTGTCCAGTAGGGGTATGTGAAGACTTTTTTTTTTTTTTAAAGGAGTTGTTTGTGACAGAAGGTAACAACCAAGGCCTTATGTTAGCTGGATTTGGAGCACTATTAATATTTTTCAGGTGACAAGTATTTAGCTTATTGCCTTATAAAGGTTGTTGAATTCAAATTTGGACTTATCTAAGGTCCAATCAATAGATTTAAATAATTTGCTCTTTTTCTGAAAGGGAGGAACACTAGCAAAGTAACAGTTTTATTTGCTTAAGGTCATTTTCCATGTAGATTCAAGTGGAAATACTGTCAGGTGTTATTTCCCATGGTTTCATTTCATGAGACCAGAATTTCCCAGAGATTTTTATCATGGTGGTCCAGTGATGGATGGCATGTGCAGCAGTTGATGAGACTGAAGGCAATGAAAACAGTTTGGAAACCTAAGAAGGGCGGGTGAGGGTCCTACATTTACATACAGAGGGTCTAGCCATTGTCTGTTGGTATGTTCGGTCTCACAGCCCCTCTTTTGGTCATGTTCTGAACTAATAATTATAATAAAAAGGAAAGAAAAGAGGAAAAGATTATTAGAGTGAACAACAAGAAAGGGAAATGAAAAGAGATACTATTATAAGCAAGCAGATGAAAACAAAACAGGAATTAGACAGGAACTTTGGTCTGATGTCTTGGGCAGAAGCTGCCTGCTTTCTAAAGTCATTGCCTTGTTCCATAGTTCTTAAGTCAGCTCTCCTTCTGAAGATCTGAAGATCCTTAATTGGATTCCATTATTAGAGTAGCCTCCTGATTGTGAGGAATTCTGAAGTGTTTTTTTAGTTGTGAAACATGTACCTAGGGATTGACCTTCTAGAGTTTCACTTCTATATTTGTTATTAATAGTACTTAATACAGCACTTCGGGAGGCCAAGGCAGGTGAATCATGAGGGCAGGAGATTGAGACCATCCTGGCTAACACGGTGAAACCCCGTCTGTACTACAAATACAAAAAAATTAGCCAGGCGTGGTTGGCGGGTGCCTGTAGTCCCAGCTACTGGGGAGGCCGAGGCAGGAAAATGGCATGAACCCGAGAGGTGGAGCTTGCAGTGAGCCGAGATTGTGCCACTGCACTCCAACCTGGGTGACAGAGTGAGACCCTGTCTCACTAAAAAAAAAAAAAAAAAAATAGTCCTTAATAAGGAACATTTCCTATGAATGTTCAAGAGCAGTTTTTCCCTGATATTTTCTCCAATAGACAAAAATCTCCTGGTTGAAAATTATTAAGCAGTAAAATTCATAAAGATGTTGTGGGGAGGCAGCCTTAACCTGTTGATAATAAGATTGGGTACAGTGCCTGAGTCCCTTGAAATATTTTGCTATGTCTGTGTGCAGCAGGGTCTAGTATCAGAAGTGAAATCACTAAATGCAAGGGCCTTTCAATTACCAGTTCATAGGCAGACAACTGATGTGTTCTCAAGGGAGTGAACCATGTGGCTATAAGGGGTAATGGAAGTACATTTGGCCAAAGAAACTCAAGGGTTTCTGAAAGATTTTCTAAGTGTACTTGACAGATGTCATTAGTTCTTTTCATCTTTTCAGAAGATTGTGAGTAGTAAGAGTAGTGTAGTTTTTGAGTAAGGAGTTACACCTTACAGAGTTCTTTTATAATGTTTCTCACAAATTGATGCCTCAGTCATTGAATATAGAAATTGATAAACCCAGGTTGGACACACAAGATCAAACAGCATTTTAGAGACTGTAAAATCTGTACCTTTTGAGCAAAGAAAGGGTTTAACACATCCTGAAAATAGACATTCGATAATGAGAACATATTCAGATCTCATGGAGAATGAAAGCTGGGGGGAAAAAAGCCATCTGAGGTGGCCAAATCACCCTTTAGGCTTTGATTCATGTCCATGCTTTATCTTCAGTTTTTCTAGCATTATATTTTTGACATGACATGATTGGAAAGCAAGCTATCCTGTTTTTTAGGTTTTCCAACCAATACTGATTTAAGATGATAAGCCATTTGTCTATAGCATGATTAATAGTTTTATGAAAAATAGCTAATATCTATTTGAAATCATCTGATGCTACCAACCAGTGACCTTGTGATCATCAGAGATTATTTGAATGAAGGGTAGAACCAGATTTTTTCCATTCTTGCTTTACAAAATAAGGAGCTACACAATGATACTGCTTACTAACCTCTTTGAACCCTTCCAGAGGCTTATCCTTTAAAAGTATATATAGGACTACAGCCTTGATTAATGTTGCTTGTTTGACATAACCAACTTCTAGTGACTTTTCTTTTACCACCCATATTTTAATAGGCAGCTTCCTAGGAATTAAGAGTACATTTAAAAGTTCTCCAACTTGTCCATTTTGGTAGGTATTTCAGTGGATGTAAAACACTGATGTTTGTTTCCAAAACATCAGAAAGTCATGTATTACTCCAAAAACATACTTGCTATCTGTATAAATGTTTATGTGCTTTGGCATAGTAAGCTTTAGTAAGTGCAATAAGTTTAGCAATCTAGGCTGATTTTACCCTATGTAGAGCACTATTTCAATAAGAAGAGCTTAATTTAATGAGACCATATCCTGACTGATAACCTCCATTTTCAGCTTTGAGGTATGATTCATAAATAAATAATAGGTCTCAGTCATTAGTGAGAGATTCTAATAAGTGTAAGCAAGGTAGAGAAGTTTTCTTTCTGAGATGATACAATCACGAGGATCTTTTTTGCTGGTAAGGGCACAAGAGTAGTGTCAAGATTCAGGGTGTTGCATCAGTGAATAGTAATACAAGAGGTAGAGAGTAACAGAATTTCAAGAGGTTAATTGGATGGCGGAGGGTGTGTGTTCTTAATCAATAGTGATGCTTTACTGTGTGAGAAACTATGAGGTCAAATGGGGTGCTAGAACTAGTTCAACAAAGCATTAACAAGTTTGAAGTGACAGCTATTGCTCCAAGGCAGAGGTGAGACTTTGCAACCAGGTCAAGGGTGAAACTATTCTAAATGATGGTTTTTTTTAATGATTCCCACAATGTTGAGTTAAGATCCCAAAGACTTGTCCAGATTGCATGTATGTAAACAGAGGGCTTTTTGTAGGTAGGGAAGACTTTTTCACGTTTGAGCTCCTGGGGAAAGGAATTTATCTTATTGACAACTTACTCAATTTATAAACAGGTGTTGCAATCTCAGAAAAATTTGACACCCATTTCCTGCAGTATCCAAATAAGCTCAGAAATCTTCTCAACTGTCATTTTACTAAGAGTCTACAATAAGTCTGGATGCTGTTTAGTCCATTTGAAGAGAAGTTTTCCCTCTTTAAATAGGTCACACCGTAAATAATGGACTGTGCTTTGGCAAATTGGTAATTTATCTTTTGAAACTTTATGTCCATTTTCTGCTAAGACCAGATCAAGTAAATAGAATCTATTTTTACAGGCTTCCTTGTTCTCTGAACAAAGTATTTTTTCTTTAAATAAATCATCTATGTATTGTTTGAGAACTGAGTCACACAGAAAATTTATGTCTTTTTAGTTTTGAATGAAGACCTAGGGTACATAGAAGACAGCTTCAGTAAACACCTGGAGCATAACTTTCCACAAATATCATTGTCCTCCATAAATTAAGGCAAAATGGTATTGATTGTCCTGGGCTAGGGGAACACTGAAATGGACAGAAAACAAGACCATTATGGTGAAAGAGGTTGCTTTAGGCATTGATGGCAGGATTGTAGATGGGTTAGGTACCACTGGGAAGAAAGAATGAATTTTGTGAAATAGCCTGATTTCATGAACAAATTGATATGCTTGTTCATTCAGTTTATTTACTGATGGAAGCGTTATAAGGACTAGTGCAGACTATGAAATGGCTTTTAGATAGAACATCTTCAACTCTAGCTTTGAGTCTACTTTGACTGGCTTCAAGGGGTATTGCAGAAGTAAACAGTTTGGTAGGATCTTTCTGAACTTTGGTAGGTTCTTCACTAATTATTTTTCCTACTTCAATGGCAACTTTAGTCCACAAAGTGTCAAGTATGGTGTCAAGATCATTAACTGGTGTATCATCAAATATAATGGAGAAAGCAAAGGTATATCCAGAGCAGACACATCATGATTCTGAATATTGGAGTTCTCTGCAATCTCAAGAAATAGTCCCTCTGTACACTTAATATTATAATTCCATTTGCAAAGCAAATATCTTCCTTTTAAATTTTCAGGGTGGTATCACAGAGCAAAAAGTAGTGTTGTTCAATTGAAGGTCTATGGGTTACAGTTAAGGCTAGAAGATGGGAAATATCTGCGGGTTATTATAAATACCTAGTACCTGTGTGCTATGTTTACTCCAAGGAAGAAGTTGAACAAAGACAAGAAAGTTTAATGAAGGAAGAACAGTGCCCATAGCTACCAGGAATTGATGAGCTAATTCACCTTGACTTTTTAAAGGTAAGGCACAACACTGGGTGCTTTTTTTCTTTCCTTGGAGTACTCTTGACCTGAGTTATGTTTATTTGTCTTGGTGTATATTTTGTAAGATTGAAAAATATTTTGTTTAAAATATCTCTTCTATTTAAAAGATCTACAAGTAACTGGGCATGGTAACTCATGCTTGTAATCCCAGCACTTTAGGAGACTGAGGCAGGAGGGTCACTTGAAGCCAGGAGTTTGAGGCCAGCCAGGGCAACATAGTAAGATCTTGTCTCTACAATTTTTTTTTTAATTAGCCAGGCATGGTGGCACATGACTGTAGACGCAGCTACTCAGAAGGCTGAGGAAGGAGGATCCCTTGAGCCCAGGAGTTTGAGGCTGCAGTGAGCTATGATTGTGCCACTGCACTCCAGACTGGGTGACAAAGCAAAACCCTGTCTGTAAAAATATATATATAGATAGAATTATATCATATATATCTATATCTGTCTGCCTATATAGATATTGCTACAGATAGATCTGTATATAGAGATATCTATATCTTGTATATATATTATATACATATATTATATTATATATTATATATACATTGTATTATATAATATATAATATATATACATTATATTATATATTATATATTATATACATATACATATATACGTATATATACATATATATAAACAAGATATAGGTATCTCTATATACAGATCTATCTATAGCAATATCTATATAGGCAGATAGATATACATACATATATGATATAATTCTATCTGTATATATGTATAATTTTATCTGTATATTTGTATTTTTACAGACAGGGTTTTGCTTTGTCACCCAGTCTGGAGTGCAGCGACACAATCATGGCACACTGCAGCCTTGAACTCCTGGGCTCAAGGGATCCTCCTTCCTCAGCCTTCTGAGTAGAGTATATATATATATATATATATATGAGAGAGAGAGATCTATATATAGCCATAAGTGTCTTTGTCAATGGTGATCTGTTGGGAAATGTGCCACCAGCTGTTTGATCTGCAGGGTCAGAAGTTTATTTTGATTTCTGTGTCATATTGTTCAAGAACAATTGCAAAATGTTCTACAAGCTGTTAAAACACTTGTAGTTGAGGTAAAAGGGATACTTCCCATTCATATTTCATCCTTTCTCTAGTTGCATGATGGAATTATGGCCTAATTCATTTTAATTGGAAATGTTTCAATTATAGCTTTTAGAAAATGTTCTCATGCTTTTGGACCTTTAAAAAAAACTTCCGGGTTTATTGTAGAAAAAAGTATTTCTAGGTTAGTTCAATCACCTTTAGCCATCCAAGATTTCACATCTGACTTTCTGATCAATATGTGTACAAGTTGATATAGGTCAGGTAACTCTGGGTCATATGGATAAAAAAAATTTAAGTTCTTATACAAGTAATTTATGGTTTCCTCTTCATTTGGGGAAATTTTTTAAATTTATATATAACTTTTTATTTAGCATGGGTAAGGCTTAAATTCCACAGCTGCCTATAAACTTAGCTCATGGGAGAGATGGATCTTTAGAGGCAACTGGTATTCTTGGGTCTTAGAAGAGGCACTGGGAAAAGGCAAAGGGTCTGGACAAGAAGGGGAAGGAGTCAGTGGAGGTATAGATGGAGAGAAATTAGGAGGACAAAGGGAAGAAGAGCACCAGATACAAGGAATCAAATGAAGAACAAGAAGTCTGAAGATTTACTGGAGAAATAAATCTACAAGTGCTCCTTGCTTTACAATGCAGTTACATCCTGATAAACCCATCCTGAGTTTAAAATACTGTAAATCCAGAAAGCACTTAATACACCTAATCTACCACATTTAGGTCTAGCCTACCTTAAATGTGCTCAGAACACTTATATTAGCCCACAGTTGGGCAATATCATCTAACACTAAGTTTACTTTATAATAAAGTGTTGGATATCTCATGTAAGAGTATTGTGCTACATATTGCTAGCAGAAGAAAAGATCAAAATTCAAAATTTAAAGTTTGTTTTCTATGGAATCCTTAATCACTTTCACACCATCATAATGTCAGAAAATTTTAAGTTGAAACCATTGTAAGTTGGAGGCTGTCTGTAGTTTGTACTGCCTAAGTTTGTCAAATTGCCCATTGGATTTAGCCAAAGAACCTTTTAGTGAAGCAATTTTTGAATCAGAATTTTGTGTGGTGGTCTCTATATACCAATAAAAAAAATGCTGCTCATGTTCTCTTTGTTTTCTAAGGTGTTTCTCAAATAAGCAATGTTATTCCAGTTAAATATTCCCCAGCATGGACACTGAAAGCCCAGATTATAACTTGGGGAAAGTTATGCCATTCAGGGAGACACACACAAGAATTAAAATTTTAATAAGAATATATATAAGAGGCAGGAATGTCTGCTGGAGGATGAGAGGATTTAGGCTTAGATGGTCTCATAAGATTTGGCAATAGCTGGTCAAAAAGTGATGCTTGTCCATTTCCCATCTCAGGCACCAAATCTAATAGTTGGCCATTTTAAAATTCAGACTAGAAAATCTTCACTCCACATCAGAAAGAAAACCAGAAAGACTGTTCTTTCTGTGTCAAACCCAAGACATCAGTACCAAAAATCTAGATGGAAAAAGAGCTTTGTCTAATATTCCTGGTGACCCAGAGCAAAGTTTGTCCAAATGGATTCCTGTCCAGGGAGAACAACACTCACCTGTTTGTGTGGCTGACTTATGTAATAGGGTTATAAGGCATGGTTGTGTTCTAATCAGTGATTCTTCTTATGACTAACAACAATTTTAGACAGCACAAAACAGAAGCATAAAAGGGAGCAGAACAGGATGAAAATGAATGGCCTGATTCTAGCAAGAATGCCAAAAACTGGGAAGCGATAACAAAACCTGGGTGCCAAACAGAATAAATAGCTGTAGAGCTCAACAAAAAGACAGCAGAGTTCAGACCAGGTGCTGAGGTACTGTGTCAGCACAGCCTCCACTCATTGTGATCAACAAGATTCAGGGCACTCCATGGGTAATTTTACACCAAAGTGTGGGATCCATGGTGATGAACAGTTCAGGTTATATGTTCGTGGATCCTCCAGGAAAACTGTAGAAATACAAGAAGACCACCCAAGTGGGAACAAAAAGAGGCTATATGTTTTAGAGCTTTCTATAGCAATGGAGTCACCATGATTTCAGTTTGACAGAGATTCAAACGCAGGCAAAAGAGTGAAAAAGCTTTATAGTAAAAAAAAATGTGGAGGGAGGATTCAGGTACACTCTAATAGAAGTTGTTGGGATGGAGAAGCAAGAACTGAACTAACTAGAGGTAGGATATCTTATATGATTGCGTTCAGGAACATGCATGTCTTCCTCTGGTTGAGTGAATGAGAAATTGAGAAGTTGGTAGTCATTAGCCAAGTTTTGAGTATTCTGGTATGATTGCTACAGAAGTTGTGGTTTGGATTCATCGGCTAGTTGCTACAGAGGATTTGGATTCGAGTTCTATTGTATATATGATCTGGTTTATAATCTAATTTTGTATCTTTGCTTTACTTATCTTTTTTTTAGGATAGCAGGGGAAATGAGAGCAGGAAGTTGGAATAAAGGATGATAATCATTCTATTGCAATAGACTCAGGATATCATTCAGTGTATGTGCCTGTCTTCTATTAGAATGGGTAGCTATTGACTAAAAAGAGGAAAAGTGATGGGAGCAATAATTCTAAAGTTAAATAATAAAAACTACAGATTTACTAATGGTTTATCCCTTATTTTGTTCTATGGACCCTCTTTCTGTCATATACTAGATAATCTTTGGAACTCATATATACCTTAGAGTGGGAAACATATAAGAGCCCTATTCTTTACCCTTCTCACTCTATTCTTGTTCAGAGGACCTTGCACCCAACTCATCTACTCCACTCAACTGTGTACACACAAGGACTTGGGCTCATTCATATTCTGATTCCAGCTTTACATCTGTAGATTCCATTTTATTTGGATCTATGTTATCTCATGCTTCCACACACTGGGGTCCTTATCTTGAAGCACCTAGAATTGTTTTGCAAAATGATCTCACGTATGCCTCTAAGAGCCTAAGCAGGTTTTGTTCCCAGGTCAGTCCCCTCAAGGGAGGGCAGGGGTGCAGTTGTGAAGGGTGGCCAGAAGGGTATTTGCATTTGGTTAAAACAGGGATGGTAGGTGCAGGTTAGGATGTCCTCACATGTGCACATAAAGCTTTTTCAGCATGTTAGTGTGAATATGTCTTGCTCTTGTCCCTTACATACTGTTTTAGTCCATTTTTACACTTCTATAAAGAACTACCTGAGATTGGGTAATTTATAAAGAAAAAAAGGTTTAATTGACTCACAGTTCTGCATGGTTGGGGAGACCTCAGGAAATTTACAATCATGATGGAAGGTAAAGGGGAAGCAAGGCACATCTTCCATGGTGGCAGAAGAGAGAGAGAGTGAGGAGAGAAGTGCCAAACACTTTTAAACCATCAGATCTTCTGAGAACTCACTCACTATCATGAGAACAACATGGGAAAAACCACTCCCATGATCCAATCACCTCCCACCAGATCTCTCCCTTGACACATGGGGATTACAATTCGAGATGAGATTTGGGTGGGGACACAGAGCCAGAACATACTATTCCACCCCTGGAATATTTTTATTCCAAATCTCGTATCCTTCTCACATTTCAAAACACAATCATGCCTTCCCAACAGTCTCCCAAAGTCTTAACTCATTCCAGCATTAACTCTAAAGTGCAAGTCCAAAGTCTTATCTGAGACAAGGCAAGTCCTTTCCACCTATAAGCCTGTAAAATCAAAAGCAAGTTAGGTACAATGGGGGTACAGGTATTGGATAAATGCTGCCACTCCAAGTTGGAGAAATTGGTCAAAATAAACAGCCCACAGGACTCATGCAAGTCCAAAACCTGGCAGGGCATACATTAAATCTTAAAGCTCCAAAATAATCTTCTTTGACCCCATGTCTCACATCCAGGGCACGCTGATGCAAGAGGTGGGCTCCCATGGTTTGGACAGCTCTGCCCATGTGGGTCTGCAAAGTACAGCCCCTGTGGCTGCTTTCACAGGCTGGCGTTGTGTGCCTGTGGCTTTTCCAGGCACACAGAACAAGCTGTCAGTGTATCTACCATTCTGGGGTCTGCAGGACAGTGGCCCTCTTCTCACAGCTCCACTGGGCAGTGCCCCAGTGGAGACCCTGTGTCTCCAATCCCACATTTTCCCTCTGCATTGCCCTAGTAGAGGTTCTTTATGAGGGCTCCACCCTGCATAAGACTTCTGCCTAGACATTCAGGCATTTCCATATATCCTCTGAAATCTAGGTAGAGGCTCCCAAAGCTCAACTCTTGTTTTCTGCATACCCAGAGACCCAACCATGTGGAAGCCACCAAGGCTTGGGGCTTGCAACCTCTGAAGCAATGGCCCAAGCTGTACAGTGGCCCCCTCTCAGCCACAGTTGGAGCTGGAGTGGCTGGGATACAGGGCACTATGTCCCAAAGCTGCACAGAGCAGCAGGACCCTGTGCCTGACCCACAAAACCATTTTCCCCTCCTAGACCTCTGGGCCTGTGATGGCAGGGGCTGCCATGATGATCTCTGAAATGCCCTGGAGACATTCTTCCCATTGTCTTGGCTATTAACATTTGGCTCCTTGTTACTTATGCAAATTTCTGCAGCCAGCCTGAATTTCTCCCCAGAAAATGGATTTTTCTTTTCTACCACATGGTCAGGCTGCAAATTTTCCAAACTCTTACGCTCTGCTTCCCCTTTAAACATAAGTTCCAATTTCAGATCATCTCTCTGTGAATGCATATGACTATATGCTTTTAGAAACAGCCAGGTCAAACCTTGAATGCTTTGCTGCTTAGAAATTTTCTTCACCAGACACCCTAAATCATTTGAACTCTCAAGTTCAAAGTTCCATAGATCTCTATGGCAAGGGCAAAATGTTGCCGTTTAGTCTCTTTGCTAAAGCATATCAAGAGTGACCTCTACTCCAGTTCCCAATAAGTTCCTCATCTCCATCTGAGACCACTTCTGCCTGGACTTATTGTCCATATCTTGAACAGAATTTTGGTCAAAACCATTCAATAAGTCTTTAGGAAGTTCAAAACTTTCCTACATCTTCCTGTCTTCTTCTGATCTCTTCAAACTATTCCAACCTTGCCCATTACCCAGGTCCCTGGTTGCTTCTACATTTTTAGGTTATCTTTATAGTAGTACTCCATTATTCCTGTACCAATTTTCTGTATTAATCAGTGTTCATACTGCTATAAAGAACTACCTGAGACTGGGTAATTTATAAAGAAAAAAGGTTTAATTGACTCACAGTTCTGCATGGCTGGGGAAGCCTCAGGAAACTTAAAATCATGGTAGAAGGCAAAGGGGAAGCAAGGCACATCTTCCATGGCAGCAGGAGAGACAGTGAGGAAGGAACTACCAAACACTTTTAAACTATCAGATCTTGTGAGAACTCACTCACTATAATGAGAACAGCATGAGGAAACTGCCCCCATGATCAAATCACCTCCCACCATGCCCTTTCCTGGACACATGGGGATTAAAACTCAAAATGAGATTTGGGAGGGGACACAAAGCCAAACTTTATCATGTACATTCAAATAACTGAGAAGTTCGACTTGGTAACCCACAGGCCTGCCTTTTTCTGTTCTATATGGCCTTGTTATTTGTGATGTGTTCCAAGAATCATCAGTATCACCTGGGAGCTTGTTAGAACTGCAGAATCTTAGTCCCTATTCCAGATATATTTAATCAATTATTTTACAAAGACCACCAACAAAGTGACTCATATGCTCCTTAAAAAGTAAGAAACACTTCTATAATATGTTAGCTTTCTACTTTCTTATATTCACTTAAGACTGTTGGCCCCTTATCCACCCAGGGAGAGCAGGTTCCATGCCAGCTTACGTATTTGTCTTAAATGCTTAGGGTAGTCTAACTCACAGTATGCATTTTGTAATTTAAATGAATTAAGTGATGAATTATTGAAGGAGACAGTGAGTGAGTTCCAGGTTTTTATGAAGTTGATACACTAATCTTCAATTTACTCTGTTAAGAAATGTATAAATTACCCGCGTAAATGTCAAAATGCCACCATAGCATCATAACTAGATTAAGAGGCTAGATTTGACTACTCCAAGACCCTCTGAATAGTTTTCTGTACAGGATTTGGTGAAATGAGGCCGTCTTCAGTTTTTCCCTATACTACTCATAATAAAATATGCCTATGAACACCTGCCAGTAATCATAACTGCTTTATGCTTTAAGAACTTCCGTAGGATACTGATATACATAAGCCAAATTCCCCTGGACATGATATAGTATCTAAGCACTTTTCCCTATAATATCTCCAGTTTTATATAGGTCTCTTGTACTAAATTGGCAATGTAATTTTTTTTAATATAATAAATAGTGTTTCTCTCCTTGAGCCTCATGCAGTATTTCAGACGATAACATGATTTGTTTCTTCACACTGGTGTTACTTTATAAACAGCTTGCTATAAAGCTAATTATATGCTCCTCGACTATCTAGTTAGAACTTCGGAGGGAACGCTAACGTCTTCAAGTCCTAAAGTTGCATTTAAGAAATCAGGCATATTCAGTCACACGTTTGAATTTTTGTTTTTTTTTAAAGTAGTGCCCATAACAAAATACTGGTTTGGAAAAATAAGGTAACAAACCTAAAGAATTTCTCAGTTTTAGCATATTTCATTAATTCAGTAATTGATTCATTAATTCATTCAGTTAATATTAACCAAAAGGCTTCTATTTATAAAACTCAGCACTAATCAATGGGAAAAATACAAAGCAAAATACAATAATTCCTTCCTTCAGTGGGTCTCCAACATTTTCCTATACAATTCTTTCAGAATGATTGTAACTTTATTTTTTTGTATATTTAGGGATTCCTAAAAATGATTAAATATAAGATGTGGTTTAATATTTTAATGCCTTTACTCCACCATTTCCTGATAATTCATGCATTTATTCATTTGACAAATATTTTCTGGAATACAGCAAATACCAATATGTTGGCCACACAGTGGTGAATGAGAACAACAATATTGCTAACCTCTTGGAACTTACAGTCTAGTGGAGAGAGATAGAAAATAAGTAACTAAACTGTATAGGAGATCATTGAAGAGAGTGATAAATTCTATGAAAAAAGAAATAAGGACAATAGAAATAAAAATAACTGGGGGATGTGGGCTCTTTTCGGCAGGAGAGTTAAGCTTTATCAGAGGAAGTGATTTAATTAGAGATTGAAGTAGTAACAAGGAGCCAGGCATGTGTTCATCCAGGAGAAAGATGATCCAACCAGAGGAAGCAGCAAATATAAAGATATTAAAGTGAAAACAAGCACAGTACAAAAACGTTCAAAACTGCATTCCTAAGTGAACTAGTTTCACAATGAAATATACTACGGTCTTTAAATGACAGACTCTGCAGAAATTACTTAAGATTTCTAAAACATAAATGGTCCGTCAATTTATATCATGAAGCTCTTATGATTTATTACCAAACTAGACAAATGAAGTACAAAAAAGACAGAATTATAATCATTATAGAAGATAAAGAAAATTTCTCTTCATTCCAACTATCACATTTACCAACATATTTGCATCTGTATTTGTACACTCACTTTCTCTACCCCAATGTAAATTACTCCACTTACATGCTAACTAGATCTAAAATTTCTTGCTCATTCAATGATTTAGTTCCAGCAATGCTGTCTCTCCTCAATTTCCAACTTTCTCCTGAATTATTCCCAGCCACATACAAAAATGATGTTTTTTCTTCCATCTTTTAAAAAATGTAAAAGCTCTTGATTGCACTCTTATTTAATTCCTGTCCTATTTTTCTGTTTCCCCTTATGAAATACTCGGGAAATGTTTTTGCACTCACAATCTCTAATTCCTCCTCTTCTATTCTTTCTTGAACCAATTCTAATCAGGCTTGACATTCATATCACTTCATGAAAATACCTCTTGTCAAGATTGTGAATAGTCTCCCTGACCCCATTGTCAAGTCCAATGGCCAATTCTGTGTTCTCATCTTACTTGAGTAGTGTAAAGCATGGTGCAATAGCTCACTCTCTTGCTCTTACAGTATATATTTTACTGCCCTCCAGAAGAGTGCTCACCCCTGATTCACTTCTAAATGTAGCCTATTTCACCAATTTCTAACTTTACAATTTTTTAATTTTTCTTTTTTCACTACACCTACTCCTAAGGTTAATTCAAGTTTTATGGCTTTATATATTATCCACATACCAACAACACACAACATGTATCTTCAGCCCACTGAATTTTATACTAACATAAGATCAATTCAACTGCATTTGACTCTCATAGGTGTCTATAACTCTACACGCTCAGATCGACATCCTGCTTCTCCCCAGTTCAAACCTATTCCTCCCCATTTCAGTAAAAATGGCAACTGCATTCTTAAAATTTAAAATGTATTTCTCAAAAGATGCTTACTAGCTAATTAGTGGTCATATATAGGTTGAAAATGCCATGAGGCTTTATGTTTGATTTTTGTAACTTAATGAATTTCAGTACACTTATTGAACTTTTGAATCTATAAGATCTATTACCAAACTAGATGAAAAAAAAAAAGCATAAGGACTATTAGTTCTTACAGTTTTATTGATTCTTTTGGGGTTTTTTTGGTTGACAATCATTTTCTTCACATAATTCACATGCCAGTTTTAGTCTTCCTTTCCAATATTAAAACTCATTTCTTTTAAATTTCAAATTATTAAAATAAAACTTTCAGAACAATGTTAAACGATAGCACTCTTGTCAACCTTCTAGCTTTTAAAGACAATATTTCCAATGTACTTTAAAATACAATGCTGACTATTAATTGAAGACAAATAATCTTTATTATATTCAATAAATATTCTATTCTTAGTTTTCTAAGAATTTTATTAGGCACAACTGAATTTTATTAAAGGGCATTGTTTCAATGATGATCATGTTCTTTTAATTTTAATTTATTAAGGGATTGAATTTTAATAACTGGATTAAGTCTTTCTTGGTCACTGTATAGTTTTCTTGTACCAACATGCCTAAATTGATTCAATTTAGGATTTTTTATGCATGTAAGTCTATTCATAAGTGAATCTTTTATTTATTTATTTAGAGATGGGGTCTTGCTCTCTTGCCAATGCTGGAGTGCAGTGGCATGATCACAGCTCACTTCATCCTTGAATTCCTGGGCTCAAGGGATCCTCCTGCCTCAGCCTCTCAAGTAGTTGGGACTACAGGCATGCCCAGCTAATTTTTAAGAATTATTTTATTTATAGAGATGGGGGGGCGGTCTCACTGTCTTGCCCAGGCTGGTCTTGAACTCCTGATGTCAAGCAACCCTCTTGCCTTGGCCTCCGAAAATGCTGGGATTACAGATGTGAGCAACCATGTGCCCAGCCTATGCACCTTTTGAGCTGTCTTTGTCTGGTTTGAGTAGGGTTCTATTAGCTTTACAGATTGAATTCAGAATCGTGTCATCATCTTCTACACAGAAGAATTAAGCCTTTTTAAATGTGTTTGTATAGTGGTGGGGGTGTAAATCTCACCTATAAAATCACATGGGCTACAGCCTTTGAGGGGAGCTATTTATTGCTAACCTTTTCAATCTCCTATTGTTCTGTTTCTTTTATCTACTTCTTGTTGAGACAGTTTGGTTTACTTTATGTTATTCTTAAACTTTTCCATTTTATCAAAACTGTTGAACTTATTGATATTAGCTTTAAAAGACACCTTCTTACAAGTATTTCAATGTATTTCCTACATGTGGCTCTATCTGCCCCCCACTTTAATATATTTTTGTTTTCTCACTGTTTCCTCAAGCAAACCTCCTGAGAGGTTGAGTATTTTTATTAACTTTTCAATTATTTATCAATGTACTTTTTTGGCTTCCTTAATCATTAACTTCCGGTTTTAGTTTTGCCAATTTTTTCTTTTCCTTTTCAATGTTTGAAAATTCTAGGTATTCTTTTTCTGCCACTTGCACTTGAATGTTTTATTTCCTCCTGTTTTACAATAAAACTATTCCAGACTATGGATTTACCACTGAGTATAGCTTAATGTGTTGTTATTCCTTTTTTAATAGTGTACAATTACAGTTTTTTTTTTTTTTATTATACTTTAGGTTTTAGGGTACATGTGCACAATGCGCAGGTTTGTTACATATGTATCCATGTGCCGTGTTGATTTCCTGCACCCATTAACTCATCATTTAGCATTAGGTATATCTCCTAATGCTGTCCCTCCCCACTCCCCCAACCCCACAACAGTCCCCAGAGTGTGATGTTCCCCTTCCTGTGTCCATGAGTTCTCATTGTTCAATTCCCACCTATGAGTGAGAACATGCGGTGTTTGGTTTTTTGTCCTTGCGATAGTTTACTGAGAATGATGTTTTCCAGTTTCATCCATGTCCCTACAAAGGACATGAACTCATCATTTTTTATGGCTGCATAGTATTCCATGGTGTATATGTGCCACATTTTCTTAATCCAGTCTATCGTTGTTGGACATTTGGGTTGGTTCCAACTCTTTGCTATTGTGAATAGTGCCACAATAAACATACGTGTGCATGTGTCTTTATAGCAGCATGATTTATAGTCCTTTGGGTATATACCCAGTAATGGGATGGCTGGGTCAAATGGTATTTCTAGTTCTAGATCCCTGAGGAATCGCCACACTGACTTCCACAATGGTTGAACTAGTTTACAGTCCCACCAACAGTGTAAAAGTGTTCCTATTTCTCCACATCCTCTCCAGCACCTGTTGTTTCCTGATTTTTTAATGATGGCCATTCTAACTGGTGTGAGATGGTATCTCACTGTGGTTTTGATTTGCATTTCTCTGATGGCCAGTGATGATGCGCATTTCTTCAGGTGTTTTTTGGCTGCATAAATGTCTTCTTTTGAGAAGTGTCTGTTCATGTCCTTTGCCCACTTTCTGATGGGGTTTTTTTTTCTTGTAAATTGGTTTGAGTTCATTGTAGATTCTGGATATTAGCCCTTTGTCAGATGAGTAGGTTGCAAAAATTTTCTCCCATTCTGTAGGTTGCCTGTTCACTCTGATGGTAGTTTCTTTTGCTGTGCAGAAGCTCTTTAGTTTAATGAGATCCCATTTGTCAATTTTGGCTTTTGTTGCCATTGCTTTTGGTGTTTTAGACATGAAGCCCTTGCCCACGCCCATGGTGTTTTTTTTTTTTGAGACGGAGTCTCGCTCTGTCACCCAGGCTGGAGTGCAGTGGCGCAATCTCGGCTCACTGCAAGCTCCGCCTCCCGGGTTCATGCCATTCTCCTGCCTCAGCCTCTCTGAGTAGCTGGGACTACAGGCGCCCGCCACCACGCCCGGCTAATTTTTTTGTATTTTTAGTAGAGACGGGGTTTCACCGTGGTCTCGATCTCCTGACCTCGTGATCCGCCCGCCCCGGCCTCCCAAAGTGCTGGGATTACAAGCGTGAGCCACAATTACAGTTTTGATGTCATTTTATTATAAGAGTTAATCTGGATAGTAACTTTTATTTCTAAATGGTTGTTTTTTATTGTTGTGATTATGTTTTTCATTTGTGATTTCCAAAGGTAGATCACACAATTATATGTCATTGTAATTGTGAACACACACACACACACACACACACACACACACACACACCTCGTAGGCTTGATCATTAACCTGGGAGTAATTAAGAAACCCACAACAGAGTTTAACTATGGGCAGAACCAATCGTATTTTTACTATAGAAAGCCTTTCTAACTTCCATGTGAAGAAGGCAGTTCAGAAGGGCAGAGAGACTTGTTAGGAATATGCAGAGTAATCGAGGCAAGAGATCATAGTATCCTGAAATAAAGGACTGTGGATATAGAGAAATATGGATACATTTATGAGATATATATCCTGTCAGTAGTATCGGCTAATGAAGGAGAGGGAGTAATAAAAGATGACACTGGGGATCCTGGCTTGAGCAACAGTTGATGCCATCCATTGAGATAAGGAGGAAGAAGGAGGAGCAAAGCTGGAGGGAGGAGAGAGTTGAGACAGGTAGTTTCCAATGCCTATAAATCTCTAAATTGAGATGATAAGGAGGCAGTAGAAAACACAAGTTTGAATAAAGAAAAATAAATCCAGCTATTTTATTGTATTTGTTTAAAGGAGAAGAAAGAAAAGGTCTAGGTAAGAGATGAAGATTTGGGGGTCATCACTGTATGTCTGATAATAGAACTCAATGAATGAGTGAGATTATGTGGAAATAATCTGTAGGCTGAAAGAATAGCCTACAATTGAACCTTAAATTCTAAGAAAAATCTTTATTTCTTTCTCATTTTTTAAAAAAGTGAACACTTAAAATATTAATATATGTAATCTCACACATAATTCTGTTTACTGTATTTCAAAATGGAGTCATTTTATGCATACCTCTCTTAATCTCAACTTTCTTCCCCCAATTCATATCTTGTAATAATCCTTTAAAATGAGTTGGTCTGGCTCTATTTCATTCCTTTTAATGTGTGCATTATATTCCATAGGGGAGAGAACAATGAATTATTGAACTATTTTCTTAGTTAAGCATTTTCTTTCTGTTCTATTTTGTGCCAAGACAAATAATACTGCAATAAACATCTTTGAAAATGAGTCCTTACATATTAGTGGTTGGGCATGGTATGTTCGCAGTATCACATGATGAAAACTCGACTCTAGCCTGTTTTTTCAGCTCTACACTAGCTTAAAAGATAGCAGCTTTTTCCCTAGTGTGATGAGAGTGCTGGCAGCCAAGCTTTATAATTTTGTCTCTAGGATGTGGCAAGTGGGTAACATGACCCCTTAATTCTGCATTCTCAAAAGGGAAGAGCGTGGTGGATTAGTCCATATTCTGGCTTCACTGAAAAGGCCGAGTTCAAATGTTCAGGTTGACCAGCATTAATTGCCTTATGCACTTGGTTGTCACCAGTTTCCAGAGACTTTTCAGGAAACCACCTCTTTTCTAGGAGGCTGGTCTACAGGAGGTCAGTCTTGGGCAGAACAATCCTTAACTCTTAATATCTTTGGCTAGTTTTCTTTTAATTTCTACTCTTCCCCTCCTCCCTCTCTCTCTCTGTCTCTGTCTTCCCTTCTCCATAAATCATTTCAAAAACTCATACATAATTGGTAGTTAAAGTAATTCAACCACTTTGGGAAACAGTTTGTCAGTTTCTTTAAAAGCTAAACATATGCTTACTACCCAGCCTGGGAATTCCATCTGCGGCATCTACCCAAGAAAAATAAAAATGTATGCCCACAAAAAAATATTTACATGAAAGTTCAAAGTGCATTAATCATGGTAGCCTGAAACTGGAATCAATCCAAATGCCCAAAAGGTAGTAAATGAATGAATGAATATATATATATATATATATATATATATATATATATACACATTCATTCTGTTATATATATATTCCTTCATTTATTCAAGACTATTAATGTTTCTACTAGATAGTGTCAGTCTAATTCAAGAATTCCATTTTCTTCTATCTATATATTATGCATAAAATAGCAAACTGCTCAGCAAAAGAAATAAACTATGACAACAAAACAACACAGACGAACCTCAAAAATATTATACTCCATTTAAAAATATTATACTCCATTTAAAAAGTCAGACATTAGCCACTATAAACTATATTGTTTCCGTTACATAAAATTATAGAAAAAGCAACATAATAGAAATTGAAAGCAGATCATTGGTTGTCTGACACCCAGGGATGACAGCAGGGATTGACTGCAAAGGGCCCAGACAAACACTTGAGAATTGTATCAGTTTCCTGTGGGTGCTGTAACAAATTATCACAAACTCAGTGGCTTACAACAAACAAACACAGCAATGTTCTTCCAGTTCTAAAGACCAGAAGTCCACAATGAGTCTTAAAGGCTTAAAATGATGCAGAGCCACGCTCCATTGGAGGGTTTAGGGAGAATGTTTTCTTGCCCTTTCCAGAGTTTAGAGCTGAGTTCTTTGCATCCCTTGGCTCATGGCCCCTTCCACCATCTTCAAAGCTAGTGGCGTAAAATTTCTCTCTCTGATTCTGCTTCCGTTGTTTCTGTCACATGGTCTTTATCTAATCTATCAAATCTCCTTATGTCTCCCTTGCCAAATTTAAAACAAACAAGAACCAATAAGGAAGACGCCAATGTCAGAGAGACCCACAAGAAGAAACATACAATTTTTGCAGTAACAGTTAGTTCATAAAAGCGCTTGGATCTGCCAGTCATATTCCTTATGACCCCTGACATTCACTCTCCATTGCATTCTGTAAATATATTGACCCAAGGCTCCCTTGAAAAAGAAATACATAAGGAGATTTGATAGACCGAAGGGCTAAAGATGTAAAAGATTTGACAGACAGAAGAGATAAAGTTGTATCTACAGAGGAGATAAACATGTAATTGCATTTGTTACAGCCAGCTGCTATCACAAACCAACCTGCAAATTTAGTGGCTAATGCAGTACATGCTTTTGGGCTTTTTTTCTTATCTAGAAGACTATTAATATGTTTCTATTAGATAGTGCCAGTCTAATTCAAGAATTCAATTTCCTTCTGTCTTGAAAAAACACACTTCATAACTATTAGCATCCCCTGGCTCAAAAGTGGAAAACTCACTTCTGTTCTCATTCCGTTGGTAAGAACTAGACACATGCCCATACTTAAAATGCAAGAGGTGCTGAGAATTGAAGTCCTTGGATGGAAAGCTGCTCCCCAGGACACTTCTACACTGTGGAGTACAATAGTACCAGTGCCAAATTTAAAGCAAATTTAAGAAGTAAGGAAGAAGCCAAAGTCAGAGAGACCCACAAGAAGAAATATACAATATTTTCCGTAACACACCAATTAGTCCGTAAAAGCTCTTGGATCTGTCAGTCATATTCCATATGGCCCCTGACATTCACTCTCAATTGCATTCTATAAATATATTGCCCCAAGGCTGATTTAGAGCAAGAAATTTTTACAAAGACCTGACAATCCAATATCTTATCTTAATTTCATGCAGTTCATACTCTTCATCATATGATGGCCCACAGTCCATTACTGAAGAATCAGGTATTCCTAGTCTGTGAACAAGGAGATCGAAAAATATACTCCCAGTCTATCTTTAATTTCTTCTTCTAGTTCTAAGGTTTTTCTTGCACCACTTATGATTTTCCAGTGCCAAATGCATCATGAAGTCATAGCAGAATCTATGTTATCTAAATTTTACTATCAGGGTTCTGATTTTTTCTATCCAAAGGGTATGCAAAAGCCTGCCCATTCTGCCATATGGAGATAAATCAAGATTTCTAACATGTAATGAAGGAGTGACCAGACTCAAAGCTTTTGCCCATCTGACTTTATTCTAATTCTTGAGGAGAAACATGAATCTTCTACAAACTGAACTTATTAGCACAAAAGACAAGAGTAGAATAAAAAAATAATGGTTTTTGTAATTGTTTCATACCTAAATGCAAGTTACAGAAATAGAATGGCATTGTACAATTACTCTAGATTTGTGCCCAATTTGGGAGCACAAATCTAAGCTCTCATCTGTTCATACTTTTTCAAGTATGGAGGCACCACAAAAAATGTCCAAGCAGAAAATGAATTGAGCACTTCTCTTGGAACATGTGGATTTCTTCAATCTGAGATGAAGTGTAACTTCTAGAAAACATGAGGAAGGGAGAAGCCAATTTTTAGCCTACATTTTAGGCATCACAGGCAGCTTCAAAATTAATTGAGATATGTAGCAGGCAAAGTTTTGACTAAATACATCATCACATAAAATCATTTAAACATACTCTTTGCCTTCAAATATATAGTTTAGCTGTGAGGGGTAGATACTCCAAATATATATATATACATACACACACACGTATATATACATGTACATATACACACATATACGTGTATATATATGCACTCACGTATATGTGCATATATGTATGTATATATGTGTGTGTATATATACCTTCTAACTAAAAATGTACACATGCTCATTCATAACACATCTATGAAAACTGTGAATGGACATTTTCAATATTTATGATTTGAAGATTACCAAAATACATGTTCATTTATGTTAACATACTCTGTAAAGTCAAAATGTATACCAATAAATAGCTTACAGTTGGATTAGGTCACTCTCCATTGCTCCCTTTTTTGTTATTGTTTTTTGGTTTTTGTTTTGTTTTGTTTTTGTTTGTTTGAGTATTTTTTCTTTCATTGCTCCCTTTATTCTGTGGTATAGACAGGTCAGAGTGCAAGAAGCATCATTCTTATCATATTCTTTGTGAATGTGCTCCTCAGTGTTGTATAGTCCATCAGTGTCAAGCTCAAGGCCAGCATTGAGCACCGTGGTAAGATGGACCAAGAAAGGAAAACTTTCTCTCTGCTACACTCACGATAGCTCATTTATTTATGTGGCATCTATGAGGTGTTCATTGGGTATTTAGTTAAAACATTTGTGCTCAAAACATGGTTTGGCCATAGGCTAGATATTACAAAATTTATTTAAACTCTCTGATCTTTTTACCCAGTTTTTACACAGGAATAATGATACCTTCCATATATACTGTTATGAGGCTTGGATTAGACTAAAGTTGTCAAGCTAAATAATCATGCTCAAGTGCTCAGAATTGATAGAGCCTACTATAGAGTTGAGGGTATATTCTCATGAGAAGAATAGAAACATATGGGATGTCTCAAACAAAAAGGGATGTCTTAGGGTCATTTTTATTTACAGACTAGCCCTGGGGAATGCAATCTCTCATGAATATATTAAGTTTGTAGATCAGCAAGTGAGTGGGAATCTATCCATTTTGATTAGTGTCTCTACCCCCACAGACAGGAGATTTCAAATATCTCAAATGTCAGTGTTCCAGCGCTGAGCAAGCCGCTCTCAACTTCTTCTATTCTGTCTGCCTTACTATTAATTAAGGCTTACAAAAAACCTATCTCATGTCTTGCTATCCATGCACACATCTTTTGCCTTCCCAGATTGAAAGCGGCTTTTAATCCTTGATCACGTCTTTCTTATCTTTGTATGCTTCTGATTTTCAGCACACATCCTGTGAGCATAGTAAGTGCTCAATAAATGTTAGTTGAATTGAGGAGTGCTGAGAAGCAAAGTAAGTAACATGATGGTGACAAAATATGTATTATAAGGCATTCCATACTTTGAAGGACTTGGAAGTAAAACAAAGAATCTAGGGACTTTTAGTAATTGAGTTGGGGCTGTAGCTATGAGAGGGTTGCACACACAGAATCAAATCATATAGGCGAGTGTTGGCAGCAGCCTAGTGGGGAAGAACAGTCTGTGCTCTCCAGATATGCACCAAATAAGTTTGGAGAAATATGGTAATTGTGACTAATATGAAATTGACAAGACAATGGGGAACCAGCTTGACATCTGATTACTACTTAGTCAATATTCAAGCTTATAAGAAAGTGAACAGATGTTAGCCAAAGCAGATGTGAAAATACCCATAATAAAGACAAAAGGGATTTGGCCACCTGCTTATAAAAATCTATATTTTGGATGAAAAAACATTCAAATTAATTCAACAAAATGAGGTGTATTTGGCTCATTTATTCCATTTTTGCTCATTTATTTCATTTCCAACAAAGTTTATCCAAAGTTTGAGATTAGGCAGTTGACAAAAATCTGTCACCAACTGCAGCTCAGCAGTCCAAAATCACTCCTCTCTTCCTTGGCAGGGTCCAACAAAGGACCTAAGTGGGGATTTCTTACTTATAACAAGGAGGATTATCAATACAAGTAGGATCAAAGAGTTGAAAATATCAAGAACCTGAAGTTCAGAAGTCAGAAGGCTACAAAATCACGTGAGGCCCAAGTGTCAGTATTTGTTTTTAAGGATTCAGGTAATTCTACTGTATAGCTAATGTTTGAGAAATACTCAGTTAGAGATAAGACAGACCTTCCCAAAAGCTAATTATGGGACGTGACAACTAAATTCTCAGCCATTCTCTGGAACCTAACTTGAGGGGGAAGAAAGTAGCAACAAATACTTCATGATATCAGCTCCAATCAAACACATTTGATTTCACAACTAGGCTCTGGGCAAGAAAGGACAAGAAGAAGGAGTTGTATAACGTGGTGATACAGTTAATAACAATGTATTGTATTCTTGAAAATTGCTAAGATTAGATATTAAGTGTTCTCAACACACACAAAAATTATGTCTTTGAAGTAATGCATGTTAATTAGCCCAATTTAGCCATTCCAGAATGTACACATATTGCAAAACAGTTGTACACTATATCTATGCAATTTTTATTTATCAATTAAATACATAAGTAAAAAAAGGAGAAAAAAGAGGAAGAGGAGGAGGAGGAAGAAGAAAGGGAAAGAGAAGTAGGAGGAAGAGAAAGAGCAGGAGGAGAAATAGAAGAAGAGGAAGAGGAAATATATTAATAACAGCAGCAAACACAAACTCTGTGCCAGGCACTGTTTTAGGTGCTTTGAACTCAAAAACTCAAAATAACCCTGTGTGGTTCATGGCTACACTCTCTGGAAGGAGCTACATTTTCCAATTTTCTCCTTTGCTACATTTGAAATAGATGTTGGTATCCTTGGGAACTAAGCAAATTTTATAACCTGTTTCTTGCCTGTAGGATGTTGGGGCTCATCAGTCATTTTAAGTTTCCATTGGCCTGAGACACTGAGTCCTGGCTCATGGTTTCTTTGACAACACAACAGTCTCAAAGGGTTAGTAGACTTCTTATCTGTTTGATGGTAGTCAACTCATAAGCCAAAAGTCATAGTCACTTACTGTTTTTTTCTAGAGAGAGTTCTTGATATGCTGCATTTCTTCACTCTTTCAACCCCTTATTACTAGACTTGGTGGTGAATAACTTGGGCTCTTCTGGCTTCCTGGGTAGACCTGTACTTCCAGCCTTTTTTCCTAAGTGGTTTTGTCCAGTTGATATCATTTGTGGGTCATCACTTAACCCACTTAGAGTTTTGAACAGTGATGGGACAGCCGTACTCTTGCTTTGATCGCTACTGTAAGTATTAACTTGAATCCACTTGGTACCTCAAAGAATTTCTAGATCTTATATTTTTTATTTGTTGTAAAGAAGAGTGCCTTTCCACTCTACATATTGGCAAATTTGTGGATATTTTCTAATCCCTTTCATTCATGTTGCAAATCAGGGTGTTCTCTTCTGAGGTCATCTCTTTGACTAATACATTGTGAAATGTAGCCAACATCACCCAACACACACTGCTAATATTTATATTTCCAATGTATTTCCCTGGGACCATATGTTCATGAGTTACCTGACCTGCTTTCCATGTTATCAAAGATTTTACCAAATAACTTTTCATTGAAAAGTAATGGAATATCATCCCTCTAAATTCTGATGATAGGCTTGCTGTCTACATCCAGTTTTTTAAGGCAATGCCATATATTTACGTTTTTTGTCATGGCAGCATTTTACTTTGAGTTACCAATTAACCACCTTAAATACTCAGTGGCTTAAAGTAGTATGGTTTATTTCTTACTCACATTTTATGCCCATTGCAGGTCAGCCAGGGCCTCTGCTCTATGTGGTGTTTACTCCTGACGATAGAGGAGTCACTACCTGAATTATTTTAAGTTGCTATGGTGAAGTAAAAGTGCAGCTTTTCATTTCTGTTTCACAACAGAAATTAGATTCTCCATCTGAAAGTGAATGGTGTTCCTATCTTTTACAACCCCTTGGCCAATATCAGTCACACAGTCCCACCTACAGGAGGGTCAGGCAACACAATCCTACCATTAGCCGAACAGCACTATTGAGGACAAATCTTGTTTCCACACTATTGCTAGAGTGACCCAAGTAAATTATGTCAGATTGTGTCATTCAGAGCACCTCCAGTTGCCTCCCACACCACTCAGCAAAAGAGCCAAAGTTCAAACAATGGCCTTCACAGCCCTCCATCATCTGGCCTCCTGCTACCTTTTGGCTGCATCTCCCATCCTTTCCCCTCCTCTCTGCTCCAGCTGCACCCAGTCTTTTTAAAATACAAGGTTCTTAAAAATTACTTTTATCTATTTTATTCACTGGAAGATCTTAAGAGCCTGGTTCTACTAGTTGCTCAATGAATACTTCCTGGATGGAGAAATGAATAAATCAATGAACACAATACTGGTTCCAGGGCAGCAAAGCACTGACTGGGACACAACATACCAGGAAGAGCCTCAGATTTTTTGGAGGAAAAGAAGAAAAGGAAAAAGAGAAAGATGAAAAGGAATTTAGCAAAAACAAAAAGGAAGTTTTTCTTTTTCCTAATTTTCCCTATAACTTGTTCAGGTTTGTGAGAGGATCAATATTTAAGAGGACACAATATAATGAAGACAATATTTGGACCTAAATTTCTTCTTTCTTCTCTTCATTTTCCTCCCATGACTCTTGATCTCCCACTGATTTGAAAATCTGTCATGCTTCCATTATTAGCACTGAAAAATATGTGGTTAAGGAAAATAGAGATTTCCCTAAATTGTAAACTAAGGGAAGAGTCTGTAAACTCACAGAAAAGAAAGTGAAATATGAACTTTCTTGAAGTACGAATAGGAACTATTTCGTATTTCAAAATATGAACAGGATATACTTTCACCTTGGAGATCTGTCATAATATCTCCCACATGTAGGATGGAGAGATCGAGAAGAAAGAGTCATCAATCTCCTTGACATAATAGGTGGTCTTTTCTCAGTTCAACAAAACAGAAAACTAAGGCATAGAGCAGTGTAATGAATTGTCTAGAGTCACAGAAATTATGAGCAGCAGAAGTTAAGTCTCTGTTACAATTGCTGAGCCCTGAATTATTTGTTTCTTTTCTGCCCTGTAGTGCCCACAATAAGGTCTTATTCTAAATCCAACTGGAGGCAAGATTCGGTAATTTTTGGTTAGCACAGCAAACCTCAGTCAGACAGCAGAATTTGAATTTGAGAAATTAACATCACATTCTGAAATAATAGATTAAAATATTTAACATAAATCTTTGCAAAAATTTACATATGAGAGAAGTTTGATAGATGTTTGTGAATAGTTTTATATCCTCTTTTTCCTAAGAGGGTAAAAATGGCTATAATTTTGTGTATTGCTCATCTTCCTTTTACCTCCTGAAACATAGGCTAAGTTTTCTGCTGAGCCAAAAACTGGCCCTAACTATACACACCCACATAAAGACCTAGAGACTGCCTGGCCCAGTATTTTCTGGACATTTTTAACTTGCAGACCCCATTCACATAACCTTTCAAAACATGAATTTTAAGTTATTTCAATTTTTTTGTATCCAAAAAGACACAAATTTAGGTTAGAAATTTCACTTTGTAGATCAGTAAAAGTTGTTTTACTTAATATATTATTCAATAGTATTAGCAATATATCATAGAGGCCGAACAACATCAGAATACGCATTCTTGAATACACATTCTTCTCAGATACACATAGAGCTTTTACAAAGACTGGCCATAGTTAGGCCATAAGACAAGCCCTAATATACATAAAATAACTAAAATTATACTAAGATCACAATAAAATTAAAAATGAAATAACAGAAGGATTTGAGAAAATCACAATTATTTAGAAATTAAATGATGCATTCCTAATAACCAGTGGGTCAGGAAGAAATCCCAAGGGTAATTAGAAAATACCTTGAGATGAAAGAAAATAAAAGCACAACATACCAAAACTTGTAGCTATAGATAAATCAGTACACAGATGTCACATATGCAGTGGCAGAAGTTTTGAGCTAATGATGAACTAAGTTATGAGCACACCTAACTGCAACTAACTATTCCAAGAACATGGACATGAACAGCATCACACTGCCCTATTTAAAAGGAGCCTATCGTCAACTGTGACTTGAACCACTTCTTACCTTTATCACCTAAGCATTTGCAAGCAGTTGATTTTGGCCAACCAAGCCATTATACAGATAAAGAATCTGAAGTCTAGAAAGGATGATATTTGTTCACTGTCACACAGATGAGTAGTGACAGAGTCAGTAGGCAAAGCTAGGCTTTTGGTGAGTTTTGCATCCAACCATGCTTACACCAGTCACTTTTCACACATACATGGCTGCCAACTCATGAGTTTGGTGCTGTTATTAATAAAGCAAGATTGCATATATTATGTTAGTTTCCATACCACACCATAAACAAACCATACCATGAAGGCACTCAAATTACTATAAATCATGTTTATCTTTCTGAGTTAGTAAGTCACAATTTGTTTTCTTCTTGTATGATGAAATCGTCTTCCTGATTTTGGAAATTGCTTTCCTTTGGTCCAGCCTCTTGGGGTAAATACTTGCATGATTGTAATGCAGTGGTACAGATAAAATATCTCCTGAAATTTTTCCAGCTGCTCTTTTTTGAAGTTATCTCTGGAGCTGATTATCTGGTATCATGACTACATAAGGACTGCAGGATAAAAATGTGTTTCCCCTTTTATTAGTAAATAGAACAATTGTGTCTTTGGCAGAAAATCCATATAGTTTCTTGCTCTCTTCTATGGACTACAGACCATGATACTGGGATTTATCTTTCAAGGAAGGTTCAAAGGATTTATAGTAAGTTTGAATCTTATTCAAATCAGGATCAAATTCTTTTTGTCACATGCATATTGAAAACAGTAAATTGTTTGGAATTTTTTGGAGTTTGGTATGTTCTAACAGGAAGACTCTGTCCCCTGTTCTCCTCCCTTCTTATAGGGCAGGCACGACAACACACACACGTCAGTGGGGAAGTAGCAGAGTATTTGGGTGTGTGGCAGTCTTAATGTTGCTGATAAGACCAGCTACTCAGCATATAGAAAACTTGGGGCCCAGAGAAAGTTGCAGTCATCCTGCTGGGAATAAAAATATTTCTTTCCTATTGAAGTCAAACTCAAGAGCATCTCCTCCACTGGGAAAGGGGGAATGGCTACGTTTGAACATACCATCTAGTACGCACTCACAGAATCACTATAATCCTGTATGCTGAAACATGGGGACTTTTAAAGGCTTCAGTAGTAATACCACTCATCCTCACCTAGGTTTTGAGTAAAATGAGAAACAAAACAAAAAGTCCAATGGGAGACCCGATTATGACATTATTTCTGCTAAAGACTGCGTGGGAAGATATAACTCAGGATGAGGCCATATGTGTTTCCTAATATTGGACTCTAGAATCAAATAGACTTTCCTACCCTGTCAGCAGCAATTCTGGACCTAGGAAGACTCTATAGGGAAGACCCACAGCACCGAGGGGCTAAGGATGTATGACCTCTAGGACCAGATCCGATCATAAGAGAGAGAAAGGGGAGCTGGGTCAAGCATGTTCCACTTTTTCTTCTCATCATTACCAATTTGAGAAATGATCATACCTTCCTTGGGGCAGAGTGAGTGAAGCAGGTGAAGGCAGCTCAGGAGTGTTATACAAGTGGAGCTCAGTCCCATGGAAGGTGACATCAGGAGTGAAAAACAAGCGGCCCATGCTAGGAGTATCCGATTTATTATTAATCTTTATGAAAGTATCCTACATCACAAGAGCACATTTGCTAGACAGATTTCATGTTTAAATCTGTGTGTAAGTTTACATCCAGTCAAGTCTGGGTCCTACGCTGATAATAACACATTCCTTGACAGGCTGTTCACTCAGCCATGGCACACTTCCACACAGGCTCCAATCATCCTTCCATAGGAAGTCATAGTCAGGAGCTTGTCTCCCAGTGATAACATCTTGGTTATCACCATGACCTTGGTATTTGAAGCCATCTCCCTTTAAAGAGCTAATCGAAATAGGAAGTCAGTTACATTGTGTCATCTTCGCCATGCCAGATCGAAGATAGAGGCTAATGACACAGCCAGAGCTAAGGTAATTAGGAAATGTCTATATAATGCTAATATCTTTGTTCCAGCCAATGGGCGGAGATGACATAAAGCATAGGCCCTTTTTTCAAATATATAAAGATGTAGTGTCCAGGCATTTAGAAATAGGTGATTCAGTTCAACAATGTCAACAATTATAACAATAGATTTTTCACTTTTAAGAACTATCATTCCTCTGAAATTATTGCTCTTGAATCTGCTCCCTCTTTTGTCATGGAAATTCTGGCTTCCTCATCATTTGGGAATTGTCTTTAAGACTACTACATGTTTTTAGGTGTTTCCTCAGGATGTCAAACAGCATGTCTAATTTTTCTGAAACACAAGGAATTCTTTTCCACTTTCATACTGCTTGGACATCAGTAAAATAGTTCCACAACTGTCCCTCAAAATGACTTTTGCATAATGATGTTGGTGTTTTCTTGATGTAATTAGCAAAATACCAAGTCTGAATTGGTAATTAAAAAGCACTTTTAAAATTAAAAAATAAGTCAGGGTTAGAAGAGGTTATTATCTCTTTTTCTAGTATGGGGTGTTCATAGAAGGATAAGGTTAATATTGGTATCAACAGTACAGTTTTTTTTTTCTTTCCACTTATCCGAATTACTTGGGTAAGTATTGCAAAGATGATTCATCAGGAACCAAGAAAAATGTCATATTCAAGATCACTCAATGAATAATACTTTTGGGACTTAAATTTTTATCAACTAAAAAATGATCTCACAATATAAAAATTTCACTACCACCAGGAAAGCCACATCACATTCAGCAACTTTTAAAATGTGCACAACTTAACTTGTATAGAGTCATGGATTACTAAAAATGGAAGATTTTATTGTGTTACCTTGTCCATCCTGTGTCTCATATTCAGAAGACTTTCAACAACATCCCTGGTAAGTTTTAAACAATGGAGAGATCACAGTCTGAAGCCCTCAATCTATTATGTTAGAAAAGGCAAATAGACAATTTATCTTACTATTATCTGATACATTCTATTACCTACTGTCATAATGTGTCTTCTGAAACAAAAGCAACTCAACCCTTTCATTACATGATTGGTGTCCTGTCTTCCTTAAACCTTTTCTTCTCCAAGGCAAATGTTCTGCTTCTTTAACTGTTCATGAGACTCATATGGTAGCCATAATCAGCCTGAGAATGCTTTTTTTTATTTCAACTAATAACTATTTAACTAAATAAAATGCCCCTTGGGAAAAACTTTTTCCAGAAATTTAGTTTCTCAGAAGCCAACTCCAGTTTATCTCATCATTTTGTCTTATGTCTCCAAAGTGTGTGAAGTAGACACTCATTATTCTGGCATTCCCTGGAATCTTTACCATAATTTGGGGAATAACCATTTTGATTTTTCCAATTGTCCCTTGGCGATGTAACACAATCACACTGTAACTCAATACTGTTCAGATAAGGTCTGGTCAAATAGATTGAGAAGTTCATATCAGAGTCAAACCAGGTCAATGAAATGAAAACCTGAGAATTGTCCTGGCATTCTCTTTAAGCTGGTGGATCAGAAGCTGGAAGCTGGCCCTCTTTGGGACAGCCTGCTTGAGAATGAAACCAATACCACTGAGAAACAGAAAAGAGACTGGGTGAAACAATGTTCCAGTGATCAGTATTTGAAGTTCTTGCTGAAGTTAGACTTGCTCTGTTAGCCTCTCAATTACAAAAACACATCTGTCTTCTTTCCTGCTTAAACCAGATTGAGTAGCATTTTGGTCAATGTCTTCCAAAAGCTTCCTAATTAATATACTAGGTGTGCTGATACATATGTTAAGATATATACATGTATGTGTAAAATATATACAGAGAGTTTATTGAGAGAGAGAGATCCTTTACTTTGTAGAGATGTAGACATAACATTTGACTTCTGGTACACAGAATAAGATTTATCTTCTTCATCGGTAACATTGTGTTATTACTATATTATCATTGGTTCAAACATGCCTTCTTTTTATGTTTTATTGTATCAGATATTTCCCCCTTCAAAGTCAGCCTCTTTGCATGCTTCTGCTCCCAATCCACCTCTCACAAATTTTACTTTTTATGTGTATGTATGTCAACATACAATACCTAGCAACACTTTTAATATATTTTATTTATTTGCATAAATAGCATTAAGCTATATGACCCTTCAGCTGATTGTTAATAGCATTTTGGTCTATTCATATTATTATATGTACAACTAGTTCATTTATTTTGGGTCCAGTGTAGCAGGCCCTCATATGAAAATTTTACACTTTATTTGCTTTCCTATTTATGTATTTCTAGTTTGTTTTCAAGTCTTTGCTACTTCAAACAATGCTATTATTAACATTCTCATATGTGTTTCTTTCAGTATCTGGGCAAGACATTTTCTAAAGTGCACACTTAAAGGTACAGTTGGTGGGTGTTACAATATGCACATATTCAATTTCCCTCAATCCTGCCAAATTGTTCTCCAAAATAGCTGCACCATTTTCACTTCTACAGCTATGCATAAAGGTTTCTTTTTCTCCATATCCTCCTGACCCCTTGGTTTATCTTATCTGGATATTCTTTCTCTCCCCTTGGTCACATATTAGTCTTTGAAATCGTTTGCATAACTTGGGTTTTGTTTTCTGATTTGTTGGTCATGACTATGACTATAATTATAATTTGTCTCCTCAGAAAGCAATTTTCCCCAACCAGTCTCAGGCCATGACTGACAGCCTGCATTATTTCTTAATTCTATTTGAAATTTATTACTATCTTTTCAAGGAAGAGAAGAACAACTGTATAAATTGTGCAATTTCCTGTGATAGCATTTCCTAAAAATCTATGAAAAAAAAGATATTCATCCTTCTCAAACTCTTCCTAACGGCATTTTGTCTAAATGATCTTTTATGATTTATCATTTTTTATTGGATGATTCCCTCACACCTCATTTCCTTCATTGTACATAGTGTTATTTGACCAAGTGTAACATAAATTCCCCTTGCAAAAGAAAAATAGAAGAATCAGAAAAAATTAATTTTATTTTTCCAACAATCACTTTGCAACTCCCTATGTTGCAAACACAGATAAGAATCCCAATATTCCCAGCCTGTCTGAGGGTCTGGGCCATGTTCCTCTTTTATCCTGGAAGTGAAACAAAGGAAACAGCCCATCTTGTAAAACACTCATTCAAATTCCACTCTCTGTGTGATGGGCTTCCTATAACTGCTACAGAAAGTGTCAATTGAAACCCCCTTGTCATAGAGACTTTTACAAAATATGAACAGTGCTAAATACCTTAAAGTGAATCGATTTCTACTGAAAGTGTTTTAACCTCCTTTTAGGTCAAGAAATAGCAATTTTCTGAGCTTCACTGTAACCTGAGAATTAATCCTAAGAGGCAGGTGTGCCTGCATACATCATTTGTTCCATGAAATTTATTGAAGATGCCTTTGTATAAGACTATCCTAGTAATCCTTTTCCCTCCCTTCAGGTGGAGGTGTGGTTCTGGAGCAATGGAGTGGTGACACTTTGAGGGTATTCTTTCCACTAGAGATTGTTTATTTGTTACTTTCTTTTCTTTTCTTTTTTCTTTTCTTTCTTTTTTTTTTTTAAGACGGTGTCTCGTTCTGTCACCCAGGCTGGAGTGCAGTAGTGCAATCTCGGCTCACTGCAACCTCTGCATCCTGGGTTCAAGCGATTCTCCTGCCTCAGCCTCCTAAGTAGCTGGGACTACAGGCACCCACCACAATGCCCAGCTAATTTTGTATTTTTGGTAGAGACAGGGTTTCATCATGTTGGTCAGACTGGTCTCGAACTCCTGACCTCGTGATCCGCCCGCCTCGGCCTCCCAAAGTGCTGGGATTATAGGTGTGAGCCAACGCGCCTGGCCAATTTGTTACTTTCTTTAAAAACAAAATTAGGTTTGACTCCAGGGCAACATAAGATGTGAGCCTCTTTTAAATTTGTAAAGATGGAATGGGCATTGGGTAAACTTTACAGGTGAACGAACTGAGGCTCTGAGAGGTTAAATACTTTAGCAAGGATTCACAACTGGGGTTATGACATGCTAGACCCGAGCACAGGGCATAATCATGAACTGGAGGAGAAAGCACTTGGCAAAGAATAAAGTGACACACACAATGGATAATGGTGATTGCTCCCATATGGCCTATGCTCTGTAGGACTGACATCTCAGAGTGGGGGCTCGTATGTATGGGACAGTAACAATGTGATAATTATTGGCTCTAACAGTGACTGCTCATTATGTGCTAGACACTATTACTAGTCCAGATACTTTATTAACTTATTGAATCCTTCCAACGGCTCTATGAATAACTGTTAATATCTCCATTGTAATGCTAAAGAAATTCAGAGAACTTAAGCCAGCAACTCAGAATTACACAGTAAGAAGCCAAGCTGAGTGCATAATCACAGCTGAGCACCAGCACCTGTATGCTTCAAAACTGCATGCCTTGCCTCTGCAACCTAAACAGTACTACATATAAACTCTACATACGCGTTTTCTTGGATGGAAATATACCTATCCAAATATAGGCAGCATAAAATCATTGTTTCCTACAACCTAGCCAGTCTAGAAGTTGAGCTCTCTTACTCAGAATCGAGAGACTCTTAAACCTAGATCTCTTAAGCACCCATGGTTCAGTTTTTTTCTTTGCCTGTGCGAGACATAGAAGGGCAACCCATATTTTTCTCTTATTTCACTCTTCATTAAATAATATTGCACAACCATTTCAGAAGCTAGACAGGACTCATTCTGTAGGAAAATTATCTTGGCTTCTTTCTTCCCTGGGCCCTGAAACACTGTTACTAATAAAAGCCTATCTTTCTAGTGCTGAGATGCCCAGTAGAGAGTGTGAATCAGCCCAGGAAATAAGTATTGGTCCTATGAAATCAGTCAGTCCCTTGACCCTCCTCAATTCTCAGATGACTTTTCTTCTCTCTGGCACATTATATCATTTTTCCCCCTCTAAATGGTGATGCATTTACTGATAACTAATATAATTCTTCATTCCTGGGTCAAGGGAGACTTTATGCTGACATATAGGTTGGAAGAAGGAATGGAAACAATTATTTATTTAGAAGAATGACTCAAATGCTCACTCATGTTTTCATTTTTTTCTACAGCTCTAGCGAAAAGTTCAAAATGATGTCCTAAGAAGGCTACAGGGGAAAACAGACACGAGTTATCTCTGCTGTTTGCTGCCAGTTGTATCTGTCTTCTTCCATTTATTCATTAAAGAATAACTTATCCCTGGTCTGTAAGGAGGAATTCAGCAGAATGAGGAATATGTGTTGTACCAGGGAAAAACAGAATGGGAAAAGCAATGAACCAAGGACAATAAGATGCTTCTACTCCAAAGCAACTGGCGAGAGAAAGCATTGCAAAGTTAAATAAATAATGGCTATCTTCATTTGGTAGATGACAGTGGGGTATTACAATTTTTGAAGAACAAAAGACAAAGTCTTGCTATCGATGCAGACTTCCTTCCTAAGACCCAGAAGTATGGCTCATTCCAGTCATGACACAAGATATTGAAAGTCTCTGGAATGATTCTGCTACTGCATGTGTAAATCTAGCCCGAATGCAACTTCTCAGCACTTAAAGTGAATAATAGGTACTATAAGTACCAGGTTTGGATAAAGCTAGGCACCGACATGAAGATACGTGCTTGGTAATGGCAGTATTTGATGGAACACGGCAGGTTCCCCCTCCTGAGTTCCCGAAGGAAAACAACACAGTGTTTAAGGTTACAGGCTGAGATTCCGTAAGGCCTAGGATCAACTCTTGGTCCCACCTTGCATTTGTGATCCCCATCATCCTAACCCTAAAGTATCTGATCCATAGATATTTAGACATTTATCTCCAAATCACCAATCCTCAGTATTACTTAATAATTATATGTATTGCTACCATTTATTACATGTTTATTTAATAAATTCTAGGTATTTTAAGAACCTTTCACACATTGGTAACTTTAGTCCTCCCAGGAACCCTATGAGATAGCTACCATTATTTTCATACCATTTTTCAAATGAGTAATTGAGGAACAATATGGCTAAATAACTGCACATAGCATTTCCTCAGAAATTCTGAGGAAGGCCCAGATATTCTAACACAGTCTTCACTTCCCTCAAATGAGTTCTTCTACTATGCCACAGAGAAAGTAGTTACTTGCTTTCAAGAGCTATTAAATGATCATCCTTTTAAATAGGTTTTATTCCAGATTTAAATTGGCTTTGTAATATTCATTCTATTTAACAACAATGTTGTGTGTTGTGGATTTATTTTGCCAACAAACATATGAGATGAATAGCATTGCCAGTCCATCTCCTTCAAAATTATGTTTGTAATAATCTAGGAGGGCTTCCAGAGGAAGGAAAGTTGCTTTTACTCTAGGAGTACTTATTTAATTCAGCTAGACTTTTGTTGGTGTTAACACAATTGCACTGGATGGTTTGTGCATTCATTTTAGTTGCTATTCCTACTTACTTCCCCAAAGCTGGAAACAGGGAGAAGCTAGCATGAGTACTTCCTAGTTTCTGCACATTTGTAACATTATCCCCAGCCTGTCTGAGGGTCTGGGGTATGTTCCCCTTTCGTCCTGGAAGTGAAACGAAGGAAATAGCCCAATAGTTAGGTCAGAGAAGAAAGCTTGATGAGGTCCATAGACTACTTTTAAGGTCAAGGCACTTAGAGAAGGTGGAAAGTCAAGATATCATAGATAAGGTGAATAATCTGAGGAACCAAGGACACCACGGGGCTCTGTGTTACAAAAGGGAACAAAAACCTACTAGGGATCCTGGAATTTAGTCCTTGTCAGCCCAGAACCTTCTACTCCACATGCCCAATCCAGAACTGCTAGAGCATGCAGGAAGTCTTATTGTTCACAGAAGATTGAAAGCAAGGATTACTAGAAGTTTCAATGGGGGGATTATGTTAGATAATGATTTAGCAAGAAATTCAGAATATACTTAAACAAGTCCAATCTGTTTCTTCATCAACTTTGATGTTGGCTTTCATCACCCAAACAATAAAGGAAGCATTCTTTGTTTTCTGTTAGCATTTGTTTTTCTGCAAGCCGAGAGAGGAAAAGAAAGCAGACACAGAGCCCTGAAACAACATTTGAACTTTCAGTCATCCTCTTCCAGATTTCTAGCATGGACCCTGGTTGTCTAGGGCCCATTAGCAGACCTGTCTTCATCAGGGCCAAGCTGGAGGTGAGAAGTAGAGAGTTGGAGATTGCTTTCAGCTCTGAGAATAAGATTCTTCAGATAGGAACTCATTTTTCCCTACTTTTCACAGAAGACCACAGCTCATCTTCTCAGGATGCCTTACAATATCTCCAGGCCTTTCTCCTCATCTTCTTATACCTACATATCCTTCAAGACCCAACTCAACTCAGGCCTCTTCTCTGCCATAGAGGCAGACAGTTCAGATTTTGGCTCTATCAGTTCCTAGGTGTAAAACTGGACAAGTTACTCAACGTCACTGACCACTGTAAGTTGTGGATCCATAATGCTCACCTTGTAATGCTGCTGTGAGGATTAAATGAGAAAAATGTGTATTGGTGCTTGGCATATTGGAGGTATCCACTAAATACTTTCTTTAGCTTGATATATGTTATTCTCCAAGTATTCAAGTCAAGTACTCATCTCATCTGTCGTTAAAGATAAAAACTGCAGGTCAGCAAGGATTTTAGATCTCTAAATTACTTAAGAGAGGTCAGATTTCCCATTAGACAAAACTGCAGTATGTTTATTCTTATTAGTATTATCATCATTATTATTAAAGCAGCATTAAAAGCTACTATTTAATAAACACTTTTATTATTCCACTCACTCTTTTCAACAGCTTTGCTCTAGGTGTTTTTGTTATTTGTTGGAATTACTCCAAAGCCTAGCAGCTTAAAATAGCAACTAACTGGGCTGGGTGCAGTGGCTCACAACTGTAATCCCAGAACACTGGGAGGCTGAGGCGGGCGGATCACAAGGTCAGGAGATCGAGACCATCCTGGCTAACATGGTGAAACCCTGTGTCTACTAAAAAAAAATACAAAAAATTAGCCAGGCGTGGTGGTGGGCACCTGTAGTCCCAGCTACTCGGGAGGCTGAGGCAGGAGAATGGCGTGAACCCGGGAGGTGGAGCTTGCAGTGAGCTGAGATCGCACCACTGCACTCCAGCCTGGGAGACAGAGCAAGACTCTGTCTCAAAAAAAATAAAAATAAAAAAATAAAAAGAATAAAATAAAATAAAATAAATTAGCAACTAACTGAGTATACCTCATGGATTTGTGGGTAAGAAATTTGAACAGGGCTCAGCAGGGCAGTTCTTCTGCTCCACGTGGTATCAGCTGAAGTCACATGGGACATTCAGCTGCTGGGTAGGCTTATTTGGAGGATAAAAAATGTCTTCATTACTGTGTCTGATGTGGTGCCAGTGATGGCCGGAAGAATGTACCCTGCTAAGGAAGTCAGTTGAAATGCTGACATAGCCTCTCCAGCTTTGTAGTTTTAGCATAGTCAGCCTTCTTAAGTGGCTGCTTAGAACTCTTGAGCAGGAAACTTAAAAGACCAGTACAATATGGGATGGTATGTTGAGGGACTTTATGAAGTTCTTGTTTCTTTTCTTGTGGTTATTTTGGGAAAAGAATCAAAGCTGTGCTAATTTACAGATATTATCTGCCAGTGCAATTTGGATGGCATCAATTCCCTCTTCCAACAGTCCAACTCTCTTTGTTCTTTCTCTCTTAGTCTCATGACAAGGTTACCATTTGGTGAAATTTAGAGTAATCTGCATCCTAGTCAGGAATTAAAAGCTTCCAGTTCCTTAAGGCCTGTGTCCAGACATTGCATTTGGCAAATGCAATCCATGATTCATAATAGCATGGTGACTTACCCAAGATCATACATCTAGTGGTAGAATAATCTTTCAGAAAGGTCTGGCACCATGCATACTCTCAAGTCTTAGCCAGTCATTTGCATTAGATAGTCTCTCTCTCTCTCTCTCTCTCACACACACACACACACACACACACACCAGCAGAGCTGGAAATGAATGCTCATTCAAGCAGTTCTGTTACCTCTGTGGAGAAGTGCCATGGGAATTATAATGGCAATCAGCTTCCCTGCTGCAATTGAAAAGTTGGTTAATGTATTGGCACAAATACAGCACCTCTTCCCATCACAGCAGAATTGGCTGTTACTGTTACAGCTGGATTATGGCCACTTCTCCCTCCTTTGCAAAATTTAAGTCTGTGATGTTCTCGTCAAGGGAAATGATGATAGAGGTACAGCAGGCTGGTGATTACATTTGCTCGGCAACAATCCGTAAATAACCTACACATTCCATTTGCTGGCTTTGATTTGGTCCCTCGCTTATACAAAGGGCAGACTTCTGGGTATTGCAAGGGAAAACAGGCTGGGGCATGGGTAGGGGTCCACTTGGCAGGGGGAGGGGAGGAAAAGCATAATGCGAGAGTCAGGTTGGTCTCGCTTCAAATGAGAAGTTATAGGCCAAGCGTGATGGCTCATGCCTGTAATCCCAGCACTTTGGGAGGCCAAGGCGGGTGAATCACTTGAGGTCAGGAGTTCGAGACCAGCCTGGCCAACATGGCGTAACCCCGTCTCTACTAAAAATACAAAAATTAGCCGGGCATGGTGGCAGGCACCTGTAATCCCAGATACTCTGGAGGCTGAGGCAGGAGAATCGATTGAACCTGGGAGGTGGAGGTTGCAGTGAGCCAAGATCGTATCATTGCACTCCGGCCTGGGCGACAAGAGTAAAACTCCATCTCAAAAAAAAAAAAAAAAAAAAAAAAAAAAGAATTTATAAGCAGACTGGCATCTTAAGCAACTTCAGGAAAATATTGAAACTGGTCAGCCTCTCTTGCCCTTTTCAACTGTCTGCTCTAAATCTCTTTTCTCCTTTGCTCATGTTCTGCCTGTGGCAGGTGGGCTAGTACCACTCACTTCTATTTAGCTGGAGTCTGACAGTGGAATCCAGCCTCTGCTCGCCCTCATTGCAGGTGATTTCACTGAAGGGAGCAGAAGAAATGGGAGGCCATTATCCCTGGGTAATAAGATTCCATGAATCTCATTATAAGTATCTTCCTCAATTTTTGTTCTTTCATTGTGCAGAGGCCCCAAACTCTTAAAACTTATGTACGGAAAATGCATTTGTCTACAGCCATACCACCCTGAACACACCTGATCTCATCTGATCTCGGAAAATGCATTTGCACTCTTGCCCTAAATGCCACCAAATGATAACCTGATGATAAAATAAGAGAGAAAGAACCAAGAGAGCTGGTCTGTGGACAGAGGGAATGGATGCAATACAAATTGCACTGGTGAGAAATTTCTATAAATTAGCACAGGTTTGATTCTTTTTACAAATTACAACCACGAGGAAAGAAACAAGGACATCATGAAGTCTTTCCATTCACAATCTCACACTGTATTGGTCTTTTAAGCTGAGCTGTCCTTTTTGCCTCTATATTGTTTCAAGGAAAGTAAACAGAGGGAAAAGCATTTTCTTTTTTAAAAAGTAGCTATATGAGGCATACTGTTTTTGTTCCACGCCATATAATTCAACTATTTTAAGAGCACACTTTAACAATTTTTAATACATTTGCAGAGTTGGGCAACTATCACCACAATCTAATTCTAGAACATTTCCATCACCCAAAAAGACATGCTGTATGCACTTGCAGTCACTCCACATTCACACCTCCAGCTTCAGGCAACCAGCAATCTACCTTCTGACTCCCTAGTTTCACCTTTTCTGGACATTTCATATAAATGGCATTATATGGTTTAATAAATAAATTTATTAAATATAAATAGGATAAATGTAATCTCTTATGTTTAGTTTCTCACTTAAATCTTTTTCAGGTCCAACAATATCATATCATGTACTAATATTTCAATCCCTTTTATTGCCAACTGTATTCCATTGCATAGATATACCACATTTTGTTTATCATTCACTAGCTCATGGACATTTGTGTCATTTCCACCTTTTAGATATTCTGAATAATGTTGCTATGAACATGCATGTTCTAGTTTTCATGTACATGCACATCTTAATTTCTCTTGGTCGAACATCTAGGAATAGAATTGCTAGATAGAAGATATAAAATATCTACAAATATATAAATATAGTTCACATTTTAAGAAACCGCCTAACAATTTTCCAAAGCAGCTGAGCCATTTCACAATTCCAGCAGCAATATATGAGAGTTCAAATTTCTCCATATCTTTACCAAGAATTGTTATTGTTTTTTTAAATTACAGCCATTCTATTGTCTGTGAAGCGGCATCTCATTGTGAGGTGAACATTCTTAGGATTCTTGTGTGTTACTTCTAAGATTACTGCTGTTAATGAAGAAGATGAAATTCTTTCATATTTCAGTAAAAAATCTGTCTCTTTTCTAGGCACTTAGAGACTCAAAGTAGAATTTTACAAATTTTGTCTGGGGATTAATTCAAGTTATCTTGGCAAATAGATCCAATCATCTCAAAGATGTGCATATTAATAGACTGAAATTTTATTTTTAGTGTTGTTGGAACATGTTGAATTTATAATTTTTGTTAATTACTGAAAGCATAGCTCCTATATATGGGAGGTATTTTAGTAAAAATGTTTATCTCCTACCACTTCCTACTAAACATGCCCAGGAACTCTTGTGTTATTTGCTTACATCTTATAAAACACTGATTATAGCTGGGCATTGTGGCTCATGCCTATAATACCAACACTTTGGGAGGCTGAGGGGGAGGAATGCTTTTGGCCAGGAGTTTGAAAGCAGCCTGGACAGCATAGTGAGATCTCATCTCCACACACACAAAAAATTAACTGAGCATGGTGGCTCACACCTGTAGTCCCAGTTACTCAGGAGGCTGAGGTGGGAAGATTGCCTGAACCCAGGAGTTCGAGGTTATAGTGAGGTCCAGCAATTTATATATGTGAAAAACAAGGTTAAAAAGAAAATACTGATACCGCTTAATTCCATTTAAACACAGAAGTGTAAGGTATGAAATGCAGTTAATGAAAAAGAACAACCTTCCCAGGTAAAAACAAGCATGCACACACACACACACACACACCACCAGTGCCACCACCATGACTACCACCCCACCATGTAATTGTTTGGGGAAGAATTGTATTCAAACTTGAAAATCGACTCATAAGATTGGTTCTCTGCTTTTTAAAGCAAATCGCACTTATTCTGTTAGATCCCAGGATTTCCTCAACCTCTGCACTGCTGACATTTTGGCTGGATAATTCTTTGTTGTGGGGCGCTGCCTGTGCATTATAGGATGTTTAGCAGCATCCCTGGTCTCCATCTACTAGACACCAGAAATAACCACCCCCAATCCCACATTGTGACAACCAAAAAAAAAAAAAAGTCTTCAGTCATTGCCAAATGTCCCCTAGGGGTAAAATCACCCCTGTTCAGAACAACTGATGTAAACTGAAGGTATATGAACTAGATGGGAGAAATTTAATAAACATTGAAGTACTTATATAAAAGTCACATTGCAACCATTCTGTAATAGCTTACACACTTAGCTACAATTATTACTCATCATATAAGGTAACTTTGCCCTTGAACAAAACAGAAATTTTCTGCCAGCTCCATCCCTATTTCTTGGAAGTAATGCTGTTTCTTTGACCCTTGTTCTCTCTTGTAGTTCAAATGCAGCTTTGTTTACCAAAGTCACATTTGGAAAGTCATCCATCTGTAACAAGCAGTCAGGACTTTTGTTAACGTTTGCTATTTCAAAAGGTTTAGCTTGTCAAATCTTAAAAACTTCTCTGATATTGAAACCCCCCCATCATTGTATGTTAGTTTCATTCATTCCAACATAGTTTCTACTAACAAAGCAACACTTATTTCTTGCAATAAACAGAAGTACATATTTTATTTGCAGCATTTTTGATAAAATATATCATGAGAAACTGAGGCAAAGACATTTCAAGAGCTTCTTGAAAGAAAAAAGAATTGGAAGAAGCAAATATTTTCTGAAACATCATAAAGATTTGTGACTGTTTATCCTCCAAGAAACTCTTTTCTTTCTATGCATAATTGATTGATGTCCACTTACAAGAAGAAACTCAATGGAATTATTTAAAATATTAAATATAAGTGCTAAAGTATCACAAACTTTCACATTCACATAGCCAACTACTCACTAGATAAACTCAAAAATCTTACAGTGTCTAAAACTCAATCTAGCCAAAGCTGAGTTAATAATATGTCTCCCTGCTGCAAACAAAAATTATCTGTCTCAATGGATGCATCACTTATTTCTTCTTACACTATCTGAAAACCTCAAAATTATATAGGCCCAGTCAGTTTCTCATATTCATTTTTTTCATCTCACTGCCATGACCTCTGTGCAGGCCTCATATTTCATTTCTGTAATATTAAAAGAAATTAATAGTGTCCTTTTATGGGCTTAATTGTGTTTCCCCCAAATTCCTACTTTGAAGCCCCAAACCCCTAGTACTTGGAATGTGACTGTATTTGGAATACAGCCTGTAAAGAGGTAATTCAGTTAAAATAAGGTCTTTGAGGTTGGCCCTAATTCAGTATGACTGGTGTCGTAACAAGGAGATATTAGGACACACAAAGGGACATGTGAGGTCACAGCAAGAAGGGGGGCATGTGTAAGCCAAGGTGAGAGGCCTCAGGAGAAACCAAACCTGCCAACACCTTGGCCTCAAACTTCCAGCCCTCAGAGCTGTGAGAAATAAATTTCAGTGTAAGCCACCCAGACTGTGGTATTTTGCTATGGCAGCCCCAGCAAACTAACACGTTGTAACTATTCTCTTTGGTGCTAGTTTGCCTCCCTCTAGTTTTCCCTCCACAGCACAAAAATAGTGAGGTGTGTTTTTTTTTTTCCCCCCATCTAAACTTCATACCTGGCAGCTCCACATCCAAGCTTAAAATCCTCCAAAGACTCCCAAGTTCTTAGAACAGTGACGTCAAGTTTCATCAGATATGCAAACATCAATAGATTGGTAGTGGTGCCAAGATACCCATGCTCAGGGGATTCAGAGAACACCATTGGACTTGGCAAGAAGAATGCCACAATGATTGACATGCAGGCCGTGCATGTGGATGAACAATGTGATTCCGTGCTTGCTTCCATTGCAATCTCCAGCTAGGGGCTAAAATATCTCCTTAGCTTGGCACACGAACAGCTCCACCATCTGACCTTCTGAACCTCTACCACCCTTCTCATGCTTCCAGCTCTTGTATGCTACACTCTCACCCTAGTCACAGGTCTCTAGAATGTTATGTGATTCCGTGCTTCCATAGTTCAGTTTCTGTTTCTTTTCCTGATGGGCATATCTCTTCTGCATTACTCACCTTTTGTATATCTACTTCTATTTCTAACCCCAATTATGCAATTTTTTAAATAAAAAATATTTAATCATTTCCAGCATGGAAAACTACTCTCACATTTTTGCCTTATTGTACTTCATCTACCCCAGTCCCAGAAACACTTTATTGTACCCTGTTTTTACACGGCTACCTTTACCACCAGACAGTGGCGTCCTTAAGATCAGGGATCGGGCCAGGCACAGTGGCTCTCACCTGTAATCCCAGCACTTTGGGAGGCCGAGGTGGGCAGGTCACGAGGTCAAGAGATCAAGACCATCCTGGCCAACATGGTGAAATCCCGCCTCTACTAAAAATACAAAAATTAGCTGGGCGTGGTGGCGAGCGCCTGTAGTCCCAGCTACTCAGGAGGCTGAGGCAGGGGAATTGCTTGAAACCAGGAGGGAGAGGTTGCAGTGAGCTGAGATGGCTCACTGCACTCCAGCCTGGCAACAGAGCAAGATTCCATCTCAAAAACAAACAAACAAACAAACAAAAAAGATAAGGGATCATGTTTTATTCATCTCTATATTCTCATGTGCTCACATAATGTGTATAAAATACATAAAATGAATGAAAGAATAACTGGATAAATGAACATGTAGCTTTGGGCTAAGTGAGTGAAAGTATTTCTGGTAAATATCTGGTAAATAACTCCAAAAAATTATTGTGATACCCATTCAGAAGGGTCTTCACACTTAGGAAGTGCAAGAAAAGCTCTATAGATAAGTGGGTTCAATCCATAGCTAGAATACAGAAAAATCAAAATTAGGACTGCCATCCTTTGGGCAAGATATACTCAAACATAGTTGCATTCTTTGATCATAATGAGGTGGAAATTTCAGAACTTCAAGAAAAAAGGTGACCAATCAAAATGGTTTTTGTTAGTCCTACATGACAGCTTTCTGCTGAAAGAGAATTTCTTCTAACATCCAAACAAAGTAGGAAATGTAGGCTGACTTTCCTTACTTGACTCTGTATATGAACAATGAAGGGGCTAGTTTTAAGACTAACTTCCTGGCATTATAAGGAGGCTGCTTCAAGAGGGAGAAGATATTCTAAACCATTGTATTACCTCCTCTGGGGCATGAACTGCCACATCCAGCCACGATATTGTTACCTCATTTGGGGATCTGGCAAAAAAAAAAAAAAAAAAAATTTTTTTTTTTTTTTTTTTTTTCAAAATGAGAATTTTCATGGAAGTTTCACAAACATGACATTTTCTTTTCTCTTATTATATTATGTATAATTTATCTTCTTGGAAAGAGGCCCAAATATCTTAGCAAACTTGCTTAATACTCAGTTTGTTATTTTTATATTCTTTAAAAAAATGAAAAGAGAGATTGCAACATGGTGATGTTAAAAACCTTCCCTGAGCAAACAAATCCTCTAATTTCTTCAAGTTTCACCTCCTATATACACACACTGAAAGCAGCTACATAAGGTAGTAGGGATAATGCTTTGCTATAAAGCTATGTGTTTCCATTGCCTTCACTATCTTTCTCCTTCCCATTCAAGCAGTGATGTTAGCTTCATATAAGTATTGTCCTCTGAGGGAGGGAAGACACCAGCAAGAACCAAAATCCAAGTTCAGCTCTTAAATATATTTCTTAAAACCGTAGCAGATAAAGTGTGAAGAGTATACACGTTATCTGGGTAATAGCTGGGCTTTACTGAGAGAAAAGGAGGACTGATGGTTTCTCAGAGTTTCCAAAGATGGTATTAAATATCAATAACCAAGCTTAGAATACTGAGCAGGCAATGCACACTAGAAACCATAGAGAAGAGTGCACAGTGAATGGAGAAATTATCTCCCCCACCCCAAAAGGTAATAAGTGCTCAACCAGTAGACTTCAAAAGAAAACTTCAGTGGGGAGTCTGAAATAAAGCAACTCGCTTGTCTTAAGAGCCACAGATCAGTTCCTTACCAAACTCTTCTTAGACTCATAAATCAAAGATGGCGAAATGAGAGAGAAATCCAGTATGGGTATGAGACATCCCAGAACAGTGGAGTTACTGCTGATTTCCCCAAATCTTATCTCAGGCAGATTTCATACCTACGAGCAAATCCCTGAGATGTGCATGGTGCTGGAGGCAACTGAATGTACAGGAAGCAACTTGGTAATGACTGAAACAAGTGTTCCAACAGATTCTCTTGAAGGGAAGGAAACTCCAGAAAGTCCCTCATACCCCAGAGATGCACAGGACAGTAGCTGAGAATCCTAACCCTCCAGATAAGGGGCTCTGAGAACCATCAACTAGGAAAGTCCTGGGTTTGAACAAGAAAATGCGGAGCATATGGGCCTCATAGCCAGAGCCACAGCAGAGTTCAGGCAGATCAAGCCATCCTGCCCTGGCAGCTACTGGGGTCAGAGGCAACCCAAGAAGCAACCAGACCCTACCCTTTCAATGCCCTGTGGGGAAACTGATCATGTCTTGGGACAAAGAAAAATGCTGAAATGGAGGGGCAAGTTTTTAAATTAACTGAACATTTACACAAAAGAGACAGGGGTTTAAAACTAAACAGATAGTAGAAATAGTTTTTCAACAACAGTGTCCATGTTGACTTGAGAGCAAATATAGACTATTAGAGAAAATTGCCTTTTTGCACATCTGGGTTGATATTGTAAAATTTAAGCAACTATAATATAAAATTCTATACACATATAGGCAGTGAGAAAAAACTTGTATGGTCTGAAACAATTTTCATGCTATATGTTATAATAGAAGGTCTTCTAGAATCCAGGTATGCCCAAAAAAAGCCACTGAAGGGAAGCTTACTAGAGTGCCATTGAGCTCCTTCCCCTAAGGATCAGACTTCCAGACTCAAGGTACACCTTAGTTTTGTTTCTACTATCCCTCTGCTCACTGATCCATTTGTGCTATTAGGCCTGAAAGTAATCTGGAAACCTAATCAAAAGCCATCATTGTGCTCAGTGCTCTGAACGTCGAGGTAAACAAGGAAACAACAATGTTCTCAAGGACCTCAAAAATTGCCAGCAGCTACACACCCACCAGAATGATACAAAGGCAAAGGAGGGGCATATGAATCTGGTGAGAAGTAAAACAACTGGAACTTCATTTCGTGCTGGCAGGGGTGGAAATAACCACCACTCTGGATATCTGTTTGGGAATGCTTACTCAAGATGAACTTATCCATACCCTTTGACCCAGCAATTCCACTCCAAAGTATGTACCCAACCAAAATATGTATGTATGTTTCTTCAAATGATCCACAAGTGAGTGTTCAAAATAACGTTACTCATAGTAGTGAAAAACAGCCTAAGTTCCCATCAGAAAAAAAACAAAAAAACAAAACAAACAAACAACAAAAAAAACCAGCCTAAGTTCCCATAATGAAAAAACATTCAACAGTGAGGATGAGTGAATTAAACTGAAATATAATAGTTATGAGTGGATTTTTTAAAAATGATGTTGAGTCTAGGATGCCAGACTCAAATGAGTACTAATAGTATAATGCCCTATTTGCAAACTGCACAAAAGGCAAAACAAATCTAGAAGACAGGAGAGTGACTAGAGGCTGAAAGGGGTCATGAGAGAGGCATATGGGTTTTATTTCTTGATCTTAGGGCTTTTACTCAGGTGTGTATTCGGTTTGTAAAAATTCAGTGAGTTGTACATTTATGATAGACATACTTCTCTGTATAATACTTTACATTGTATTATATATTTCACTATATTAACATATATTTTATTATATTCCAGTGAAATATTTATAAAAATTAAAATTCCAAAAAACAAATATAAATTAGTATAGAATCCCAGACCTATTTCCACCACTTATTAATGCAGAAACTGAGTTTGCTTCTCCCTGATATTTCCAAAGCTTCCAACTAAAACTGTCAAAGTTCTCTACAGCCAACCACATGAATATACAAAGGTTCTTGGAAGCAAAAATAGGCAGGAAATATCAGAATACTCGTATTGCTCTTCCTACCTTCCCGTTTTACTGAAAATAACTTTGAGAACCCCAAACTGAATCTTTCCCTTTCCATCTCACAAGCTCTAAAATCGTAGTCTGAAAAAGCATCATTTCAGAGAAAGACAGGCATACCAGCAGGTGCCATTTCTAATTCCTCCTGGCTACCGTCTGCATAGAGTGCTGAGGGATAAAAGCTGTGATGAGAGCATTCTTTCCACAATTTCATATTCATGGAATTTGTTGTTACTTAGCTTTTCACAAATCATTAGGCTGAAGTACCTCTCCATTTTTCCCCCAAATAGTGTCATTTGACCTGGTATCCAGCTTAATACAGCCTCTGCTTTTGAATAGATTTCCTTACAAGTGGCAATCTCTAATAGGGTCATGTCGAGAGGCAACCCGACTGCATACTACCTACTGCATGTTAACATGATGAAGGTAATTTCAAATGGCATTCAATCAAAAAATCTGAAACTTTTATTAGTGAGGTTGGGGGCTTTCTCTGTTCAGATGAGGCTCATTGCAACTCAACTCCGATATTTTCAACTAAGATTTCAGAAGATGGAATTTTTTAAACTGTGCACGTACTCAATGGTCCACATTGCTTTACAGACCAAATAGTTGGCTGTGCTTTTAGAATATTGAATGCAATTTTCTTTTCTTCATACAAAGAAATACAGCAGACCACTTGTCATTTAATCATCAATGCGGATGATTTCTGAATATGTGAGATAAATTACATGCTAAACCATGAAGATCAAAACATGTGTCTTGGTGGAAAATAACACTACCCCTGGAATGCTGTAAAAATATGTGCTCATATTTTGTTACTGCATACCTCCTTTTTTCAGGATAGAAGTGCTTGTGTGAGAAATTAGTTGCAGAAAGGGTTTGGAGGACTGGGATGGACCTGCTTGCCTTTTCCAATCTTTTCAAAGTTAAAAAGGATTTTGGGTAGAATCCAGACTTACTTGGAAAATATGCTGAAATAAACAAGCAATGATGCTATGTTTGAAGTAAGGGTGATGATGGCAAATATTTGCCTTCCCTGAGTACAATGAAGTTCAACCAAGCAGCAGTTACGTTTTAAGAAATTCATGATCCTAAGTAGATTAGACAAAACCAAAAATGCTGTAAAATTGAAATTAGGTTATTATTCAGGCATTTTACAGAATCAAGATCCCCTGAGAAGTGTGAGTCATTCTGAACTAAGTAGAGTAAGATCATTTAAGTACTGGATTTAGTCTGTTTGTATCTTTACTCTTAAGTGACCTAGCACTGAGCCAGGCTGAGAAGACTTGCTAGAACCCAGGACAAGAATTCAGATTTCCAATGGTCTTGCTTCTACAACATCAATATCTTTTTAAAAATTTATTCTTTATTGATACATAATGGATGTACATAATTTCAGGGTGTGTGATAATTTTATATATTTATATAATGTGTAAAGATCAAATCAAGGTAATTGAGATATTCATCACCTTAAATATTTATCTTTTCTTTATACTACAAACATTCAGGTACTCCCCTTCAGTTATCTAGAAATGTACGATATATTGTTGTAAACTATAGTCATCCTTCCCAGTATAGGAAGAAAGGATAGTGACATCATACACCCTCAGTATCATTTTAACCCCTGCTGGGTTCCCACTACAGTTTTTATGTTTGCTGAATATTCTGCCAAATGTTGACTCTGTTTTCTTGTGAGCTAAGCCATGTGCAGCTAAGATGTGGTTCATCTCACCTTTAGACTTTATTCTTCAGACATTCATACATATTTGTCTTCCTAGTTCTTTTTATTATAAAATATATCAAATAGAAATGTTAAAAGTTGAGTAACTGGGGGAAGATGTGAAATTTTTTTCTTCTATTTTCAACAAACAAAACATTTATCATCATTTTGGTAACTGCCTTATCATTACTTTTCATATGCATGTATAATTTTACATTATAGTAATTACATAAATTATATAAAACTGTATCCAATATGCAGCTATATATTTAAGGGCATTTCTAGACTATGCAAAAATATGGAAACTTAACACTGAAATCTCAACAACGGCCCCTAAATTTTGTAGGCTTAGTATGATAATATACTGGAACCCTTCTCCTTTAATGAGCCTATAATCATTGGCTTTCATGCCTTGGTACAAAATATCTCCATGGCCCTTTCTGCCTTAGTTGAATTCAAGAAGCAGATAGACATTTGAAGAAAGCAGCTCCAAAAGGCACAGCTTGGCTAAAAATTAGGTGCCAGACAGCTTTTCCCTGTTTGCCCTGCCAATTTTTCTTCTTTACACATAGAGGAATAATACTGGACCAGGAATATTCAATTTTCCCTTCTGGGGGATTGATTCGTTCCTGAGCTCTGAGCACATACTGTTCTGGAATGCCTACTTTGCTGAAACTGATTTCCTCCCTCTTCCTAACCTACTGTATTTAGCCAGTTTTGCATCACTAATGAAGAAATACCTGAGGCTGGGTAATTTATGAAGAAAAGAGATGTATTTGGTTCATGGTTTTGTAGGTTGTACAAGAAGTATGGCGCCAGCATCTGCTCCTGGTCAGGACCTCAGGAGGCTTTAAATCATGGTGGAAGGGGAAGGGTGAGCAGATGTGTCATATGGTGAAGTGGGAGGAAGCAAGAGAGAGGAGGAGGTGACAAGCTATTTATTTATTTATTTATTTATTTATTTTTTATGGGTTTTTTTTAGACAGAGTCTCGCTCTGTCACCCAGGCTGGAGTGCAGTGGTGCCATGTTGGCTCATTGCAACCTCTGCCTCCAAAGTTCAAGACATTCTCGTGCCTCGGCCTCCCGAGTAGCTGGGACTACAGGCGTGTGCCACCATGTCTGGCTAATTTTTTGTATTTTCAGTAGAGACAGGGTTTCACCATGTTGGCCAGGCCGGTCTTGAACTCCTGACCTCAGGTGATCCACCCACCTCCACCTCCCAACATGCTGGAATGACAGGCGTGAGCCACCATGCCTGGCCTTAAGCTCTTTTAAACAACCAGCTCTCCCATGAATTAATAGAGTAACAATGCACTCATTACCACAGGGAGACCATTAACCGATTCATGAGGGATCTGCCCCCATGACCCGAACCCCTCCCACTGGGCTCCACCTCCCACATTAGGGGTCAAATTTCACCAAGAAATTTGGAAGAGACAAATATTCAAACCATATCACTACCTTTGATTTCCTCCCTGCAAAGCCCAAAAATCACACATACACACACACACACACACACACACACACACACACACACACACACAAATGGTGAGGGCTCAACAGGGAAAGAATAAAGGAACGAAGAGGCCGGGACAAGGGGTCAGTACTGAGAAAGTCCAGCCTGGAAATTTTTGAGTCTTGGGAAAACCCGTCTTTATGTTCAAGAATAAAATTACCCCCATTTATTTAAGTAGGTCTTGCCTTAACAGAAAGGGAGTCTATCTTCTCAAATAAGTGGGCTGAGCCAGCAGCTCATTTCTATCTTGTGTTTTTTAATTGAAAATTATTATTATTATCACTTGATTTACTTTTACTGTTCATAACCAACATCGTGAAAAAGCTCAAATTTCAACAGTTAATGGAAATAATTAGGAAACGACTTCAGATATTTTTTAAGTTGCTTGCACCCTATTAAGCAGTAGTGATATTGTGAAATATTGGAGTCTATCACTGTTGTTTGTTTAATAGACCATGCCTCCATTTTGTTTTACTGTTTATGCAGAACATTTTGACTTTTAGAGAGAAGAGATTTTCACAAATGCTATTTAAAATGCTTTGTAAGGAGAGTTTCTTTGGAGCTGCCAAACCAAAAGTTTGATTTGGAGAGTCAGTTAAGTATGCCTGGAAGAAACTAAAATAAGTATTGCTGTCACTCCAAGCATGGCAATGGTTTCTAGAGGAAAATCCCTTAAGAAGATGAATTTTAAAATAATTAAGCCAGTTGTGTAATGGAAATAAAAAAAATTTGCCCAGGGTCAAAATATCATTTTTTTCCAAGATAATATGTCATGTCTCAAATAACTCTAAGCCTTATTTTTAACATATTTTTTCTTTTGTCCCCCAGGCTGGAGTGCAATGGTGCTATCTTGGCTCACTGCAACCTCTGCCTCCTGGGTTCAAGTGATTCTCCTGCCTCAGCCTCCCAAGTAGCTGGGATTACAGGCACCTGCCACCACACCCGGCTAATTTTTGTATTTTTAGTAGAGACGGGGTTTCACCTTGTTAGCCAGGCTGGTCTGGAACTCCTGACCTTGTGATCCACCTGCCTCGGCCTCCCAAAGTGCTGGGATTACAGGCGAGAGGCACCGCGCCTAGCCTGCATATATTTTTATATGGTGTCTGTTTCAGTGTAAAGACCATGAGAAAGCTCAAAGCACTTGGAAATTTTCTCACTGAATGTCTTCACATATTATTTTGTAAAGCCAAGAAGTAAATAACATGGCTGAGATGATAAAATTTTGAGGTCAATTAATTGTTCCCAGATCTCACAGCAAAATCATAACAGAATTGACTTTGCCTCAAACCTCAGTTTTCTTTTGCCCATCCTGTGTTACCACTGGGGACCTGCAATAAAATCTTAGGTATTTAAGATGGGTAGCATTTCTCCTACATATTAACCAGTGGTGCCCACAATGCTCACCCCATTCTCATGCCTACAATAAAAAAGAACTGACAGTATTATCATCCTATCAGCACAAAAGGATCAAGTTTTTTTTTTCATATTTTACCTCACTGAATCACCAAAAAACTCTATAGTGGGAATTATGATCCCCTTCTTATAAGTGAGCTAACTGAAACTGAAATGTAGAATAACCTAATGTGATTAAAAATTACTGGGCAAGAATTCAAATATTTATTTGCCTGATTCAAAACCTGTGCTCCCTCACCAGGCTATGGAAAGAAGCTTATTATCTTCCCTTTGCCAAAGAAATGTTTACAACACTTGCAGAATAACTCACAGGGGATCTCACGCCATATGGAAATTTCCCAGCAAGGTGGTTCCACGTTTGCTTCCATGACCTCAAGCTTTAGGACACATTTGCTCTCATTAGGAAGAAAGAGATCTCTGTAGGTTGGTGTGGGGGATTTGTGGGTGCTACTTACAGAACTTATATTCTTCCTAAGTGTTCTAAACAATTAATAAGAGGATTAAGATATAACGTCATCTTCATTATCTGTTGTTTACATTGCCAGGTGCGAATCCATTATCTATTGTCTTCATTCTTCCTAACAGAACCCCAGTTTTGTTCAGTTATCTATGTCTCCTTTGCTACCAAAATCCATAGTTTCTACATCAACTGGATTTATGGTCCTCCATTAAGACTTCAGTGCTGTGCAACTATTGAAACTGAAGCCAGTTTTCCACACCAACTTCCACTGAGTATGTTGTTGAGGTGAACTTGTTGCCTTTTTAAGCTTCAGATAAGGCTCCAAATGCCTCTTGGGACTAAGTGCTGGTTGTGAGCCAAACAGAAATCAGAAATAGAAATGGTTCTCTATGCTACATTCAGACTTTGTGATTATTAGTTGCAATCCAGGATTCAGGAGAAAAGGCCAGGGCACAAGATGGTCAGGATGAGAACTTCTTGATACAGGAGAGGGAACATTATCCCTGGGATCCAGAGAACAAGAGATGCCTTTGAAAAAAATCACTGGGGTTTACCAATATTGAAGGCAGAAGAGCTGTATGGTATAACTGAAAAATACTGTGAAATTAGGCTTCAAATGACCTGAGGCAGAGTCCTAGGTATGCCATTTACTGGTTGTGCAACTTGGGTACATTACTTTTCCTGACCCTCAGTCTTTGAAAGTGTTAATTAAGATTTTCAATATTCAGCAGGATCACCAGACAGCCTAGATGGTTAATCATCTTCCATTCAAGTTCTGTTTTGTCTGTATCCCTTTTATCTCCTATTTTGACACCAGTGACCTTGTACTTATGTTCATCATAAGTGTCATCTGGACCAGGGCTTCCATAGATTTATGGGCCACCACCCCCTGGCAGCCCCTGAGTCTGGAAAGTTAGACATGGCAATAACAACCCCACATACACCATTCATGTTCTGTTTTAGTTTATAAAATGCATTCACATACATTCTCATTTGGTCAACATAATAATCCCATGGGACTAGTAGTATTAAGACTTTCATTTTATAGATGATGATAATTAGACTTAGAACATAGAAGCAATTTTCCCAAAGCCACTAGGCTAGGAAATGGCAGAACAGGATAAAAATCTAGCCTGCTTGACAAAAATCCTGTTCTTCATGGTAGCTTAGAAGTGAAGAGCAACATTATGGAACCAGGTTCTGTAGTACATGCTACGGGTGCCTTGCTTTGATTTATTGTACCTGGCTGGCATCCCCACTCTCTCTCCTTCTGTGAGGGTTGGCTGCAACAGCTCAAAACCTTGTCCAGGTAACAGGTCTCCACAAAGTGAGCTACCTCCCACCAGAACATATCTGTGAGGTTATGTCTTCTACTTCAGGGGCAGTCAACAGCCCACCAGAGATAGATTCTGGGGTACAAATTTCTGCCCCCATGCCTTAAGGTGGGACTACTCTGTACTGTTACTTACATTCCAGAGTTCCTTGTAGGATCAGACTGAGGCTAGACTTCAATTGAACTTCAATTGAATAATTGCCTAATTTATTCCATTTCTTTACCTTTCTTGGCTCACTCCCTCACAGGTCTCTCCTGAGCACACGCCTTCATAAACCAGCTGCACAAGCAACTGAATCTGGGGATCTGCTTCAAGAGAAACTTACCTAAAGCAAGAATGGGCTCTAACTTCAGGATACCTAGGATTCTAACCTCATTCCATTACTTATCAACCATATGACCTGCAGAAAATTATATACCTGCTCTAAGCCTCAATGTCCTCATCTGAAATACACAGATAATAGTAGGATCTCCCTTACAAGGCTACTGAAAATCTAAACTGTGGTTATCAATGGAAAAAGCTTCTCTCAGTGCTTGGCAAATAGGAAGCGCTTAATAAGTGTTTTCTGGTATTTTTATGATTATCATCATTACTATAATTCCCAAGGCACCCACAACCCATGCTAGTCCTCTGGAGACATAATTTCTCCAGCTCAATTCAAATAGGCTGCTGGCTGCTGAGAAAAATAGACAGAAGAGCTGCATTTTTAGAGATGGCAGCCAGGAGCTTGTGATAGAATGGGGAGAAACAGAATTCGAATGAGCAGAATCAGGAAGTCTGGATATTTCTGGATGTTTTCTGCTCATTCAAATAAATTTTGTAGATGTTTACAGAGTTCCATGTGCCAGGAACTGTGGTAGGTTCTAGATATCCAAGAAGAAATGTATTTTATTCTTTGCAAGGGGGGTTCATTTTATGATGTAATAGTAACTCCCTCAAGTATTGGATACCTAAAAGTATAAATGCTGGCTGTTAAATTATGACACACTGGAAATTCTCAGTTAAGTTTCTAGGAAGTGAAATAAATAGGCTTGGGAATACATCTAGTTGTAATATAATTAAGTTAGTTATATAAGCTTTTAATGCATTATATTTTTATAAGTACCAATACTTGTAAAATTTTTGCTTTTAGCAAATTAGGTATCATTTGAATACACTGGCTGATGATTAATAAGAATTAGAACTACATTTTGCTTGTTGTATAAGTATCTTGTTACATGCTTGTTTAATGCTTGTGAAAACCATTCTAAACAATCTCTTTAGAATAAGAGTCTAATTACACATTTATCATTAAAATTACAGTGAGCTAATTGCCTTGGAGATATCTTTATCTCTCTTGCAGCTTGCTTAATCCTAATGCATGTTTTCAATACTCATTTGTTATTTAATTAACTAATTAACAAACAATACCTGTCCTATGGAAAATCCTAAATTAAACACTTGAGACTTTTTAATTGAATGCTCAATAACCCAATATAGCACTTAATATCAGACCTTTTAAATATGGCAAAGGTTCTATTGGATCACATATTAGTTTGCTCCTGTTATCTTTGGGGCTTAATTGGTAGAAACATAAAGGGGCAGTTCATGATACACAAGGGGTAGCCAGCACAGCAAGGCTCTCATGAAATAGAAAATATCCATTAATGGCTGCCAAGCAACAAAGTGGGCCAGCCATCCTGGCCAGCAACAAAGGCAGGCCATTCATTTAGGATACTCATGTCCTTGCCCCATGACATTAAAAAGCACAGTTTTAAAGATAAACACAAATAGGCCCAAAAGTCCATAGTCTGTGATGCAAAGCAGACACTGGTGCTATCCTGTCCCCACATTGTATTCTGTGCTGCTTTGAGCACACCTGGAGGATGGTATTTCCTCCTATGGTAATAGCATTGGTAGATGGACTCCAGAGTATTCCTTTGTATCATATCCCCCCAGATTGATTGTTTTCCAAGTCTCCAGTCTAGCCCCCTCCATTTCAACTTTGAAAATGCTGCTAGAAAGAATTTCCTAAAAAGCGGATCTAATTATCAACTTCTTGTTATCACTTTCCCGTCACTTTCCAAGAGTTGCTTTCTAACCTCTTTGGTGTTTTCAGCTTTCCATATTCTGAGCCCCGGTTTCCTAATGACTTCCTGACCTCTCCAGCCATTTCTCCCTGTACCTTTTATTCCATTAGTGTCATTACCTTAAGTTTTCATGCTCATCTACTTTGCATATTACATGCTTCTCTCTCTGGCTGTCCTACTTTTTTTTCATGGGTATATTCTTCAAAGAATTCTCTGCTCTTGAAACCAGAAGTCAGACGTACAGCCATCTTTTTCTATGTTTCCTTAATTATCTCCATTATATAGTGCGTACTAAATTGTATTATAATTTTTTATATGTCTATCTCCCAGTTTAGACTATGGATATTAGAATTTACTTTCTCCTATCTTCAGTTTTTACATATGTAAAGTGGGTGGAATAATTGTACTTCACTGATAAGATTATTGAGACTTATATGGCATACTGCATATAAAATGCCAATAACAATGCCTGACGTATGGTAAATTCTAAATCATTGTGAGTTTATTTTAATGCTCTTACGTATACTATTTAATATTGTATTTCTTGTGTCCAATACAGTTTATGGCCATTGTATACATATGCACTCAGTAAATGTTACTAAATGGCTGGCTGCATGAGTGACTGCGTGAATAAATAACTGTATGAATAGCTTGAAGCAGAAAGAGAAAGTCTTCGGGGTAATATAGAAGTTTTTATGTATTTATAAAATTACGTGCTGTAGCAAAGGGATCACGATGTTTCCATGAGACTCCAGAGGGAGATCCCTGACCATATAGTAAATCAATAGAGAAAAGGAGGTTGGTTCAATAAAATTTTCTAAAAATTCGTATATATTCAAAATAGAGTGGGCTTTCTGAGTTCCCTTTATTTTGTGTGTTCAAGCAGAGATTGAACAATATAATTGTTGAGGTGCTATAGAGCTTTAGGGCTGGATTATGTAACATCAAATGCTCTTTTATCTTTAATCAGTATGTGATTCTATTTAGAGTTTCTAGATACTGTTTGTTTATTTATTTATTTATTTATTTATTTATTTATTTATTTATTTATTTTTTATTTATTTATTTATTTATTTATTTATTTATTTATTTATTTATTTATTTTTAAGACACAGTCTTGCTCTGTCTCACAGGCTGGAGTGCCATGCTGTAATCTGGGCTCATTGCAACCTCCGCCTCCCGGGTTACATATTTTACAATAGTGCATGTTTTCACTGTTCTATTGGACATAGAATTTTTTCATCCATCCTCTACTCTGTTCAATGTTTAAACATATTAAAACATTGCTAACATTCCAAAGAACCTCTTTTTAAATTTGCTCAGTGACTCATTTCAATGAGTAATAGCTACAGTGACACCAGACTTATGCCTTCCTTGCGTGCTCTGTAGATAAGAAATTCCTGAGAAGAGTCTGAGCTTCTTGGCTTTGTAAAGCAAGTGACAGAAATGATGCATTCCAAGACATTGCCTTTGAGCCCATCTTTTCCCTTGCAAAATATTTCCAATGGCTGTTTTCAAGTTTTAATATTGAAGTTTGCATTACTGGGCAATTTTTGATATTGCAGTTTGCATCATTGGGCATTTTTTTTCCCCAGCAAGTGAAATTCCAAATCTCCCAAGTTTGGTACAGCAATAATTTGAAGCAACCGCTCTAACTTTATGCTGAATTATTGACTAATAGGTTAGAAAATCTTATCAGTTGGAAATGTCATGCTTGGAAAGTGATGTACAGAGTAAGTTCAGTAAGTGAAAATCATCCACCCCACCTTGAAAGCTTTAGCGGAGATAAGAGTTCTGAGAAAGGCTGTTCATATAGGGCTTTCTCCAGGCAGCACCATGTCCTAATCTGACATTCTCTACTTTGTATTACTTATCACTACCTACAAGATAAATGCTAAAGTCATCACCTTTCAGAAGAAGCAGTAGTTTCCCTCCCTTCCAATAGCTCAACACTTATTTATAAAAATAAAAGCCCCGGAGACAGTCTGAACTTATTTCAAATTAATATTATACAGCAAAGTTTTACTGCAACTGTTCATAATTTACCTGTCAGAGATTATGAAAGACATCATTATAATTCCAATCAAAGAATTTTCTTTTGCTTGTGTTAGAATGATTTCTTCTAGTTTCAATAATGTTTTTGTTAAATCACACAGGGTGAGAAATAATAATAGGATATCGCTTAATTGAATATGTCATCATGACAGGAGGCACAATACTCCATTTTAAACACAACGGTTGCTTGCTGGCTACCAAGTTGGATTGATTGCCCTCATTATGTACATAGCCTGCATTTCCCTTTGCCTGCTCCACCCTCTCCAGTGCCCAGCTCCACTGAGCTGTTGAAATCCTGTATTTCAAATTAGCTGTGAACTTGCTCTTCTTAAGCATTGCTGCGTTTGCATTGTGTTGGTACTATTTCAAATGCTGAGAGATTGGACAAAGTTCTGAACACTTACATTGAAAGCTATTTTTTAAATAATTTAGCATAAGAATCACAGCCTTTTCACCAAGGTAGCAATTAAGTCATCACCACTACTGGCCCTATAAAAATTGATTAGGGCTGTTTTTATCACCCATACTTTCTCAACTGCTTTCCTCTACAATCTGACACCCAAGTCAGAAATCACACAGGGAAAACTAGTACCAGGAAAAGAGAGAAAAGGTCATTAAATAAAACTTGTATTACGCTAATATTAACCCTGCAGAAAATGACCAGGCAAGTAATGTTTCAGGTACCCATGTAATTATCATTGCTGAAGACATTTGTCCAATCAAACATATTTTTCCTATTCAACTGGGAAAAATATACCAACTTGTACTTCAGAGAGATCTCATATTTCAGGACAGCTCAGGTGGGAAAACCTTTCCTTGCCTGTTTTTAAAAATACTTAATTTACTTACAAGTAATATTTATACATATAGCATTTCTGACATGTCACATCTCCCATCTCCCAATTATCTGTCCTTCCTTCTCTTGCATGGATGTCTCCATCCTATGATTTAACAAACTTCTGCTGTAAAACCTGCTTATTATCCTGGCAGGTGTTTTGCTCTTCATAGTCCATGACTGCAACTCTCCATTTTTTAAGCTAAGTTCTATGGCTTGCAGGCAGCAGTCAGCAAAGAACATCAGCTGAGGCAGGCCTAGAACTTGGTCCTCATTCTTGGGTAACTTGCAGACATGGCTCCAGCTCTGGCCTGACATTTACAAACAATCTCCTTGCAGTGTTGGTGCAGTTATGGGAGGGCTGGGTTCTACTTGCAGAGTGTTTAGGATTGTTAATGGCTTGCATTTTGCCACTGAATAAAATTAGACTGTCCCATTGCTTGAGAATACTTCTAAAGATAGCAGCTATCACTTGGTTGGACAGCAATCATTCATCTAGAATCACTGTAGTTGTTTTATTTATATTGTATATTTTAATCCGTATTACAATCTTGCAAAGTACATATTGTTAACCTCATTTTTCAGACTGGGAAACTGAGACTCAGAGATGAAAGATCATTTTCCCAAATACTCTAAAGCAGGAGGAAATGACCTTTAATCTACAACTGCACAACTCAGCACTTCTCAAAATATAATGAGCATAGGAATCAGCTGGAGATTTTGTTGAACTGCAGATTTTGAAAGTCTGGGATGGGGCCTGAGATTTTGCATTCCCCAGTGATGTCTTGCTGCTGGTCCCTAGACCACACTTTGCTTAGCAAGGGTATAGGTTAGCTTTTATTAGTAAAGGAAAACCTCTAGTGATGAATACCAGAAGAACTGTGAAGGGATGCCATGCATTGGCCCAGTGGACACATAAAATCTTGAATCTCTGATGCCAAACAAGGTACAGGTGGGTTGTGCTGGGAATCATGCCAGCCTCCCTGTCCGACAGACATTTTGCTCTCTGCCAGCAAGTTCCTTGGCTGAAATGGGAAATGCACATTTTTCTGGCCAGAATTTGAGATTTTTTCTCTTTATTTTTGTCCCTGGGAATGCCTTACAAGTCCCTTTTCTGCTTACAGATAACACAATATTTTAAAATTAGTTATTATATAAAGAAGCTACAACAGAGAAAGTACTGTCCTTGAAGTCAAAAGACCTATGTCTCCCTCTCATTTATGACATTTTCTAACTGTGCAATACATACTTGCACCAAACCTCTCTGGAATCAGTTTCTTCATTTGTAAAGTTGGAGTGAGAAACCTTATTTCATTTAGTGATAGGTTTGTGGATACTTTTTACATTACTAAACTTTAATTAATTAAATAAAAGTGTGCCACGTGGACAAAACCACTTGGGGAAACATTTTGACAGTATCTATGGGCCAGGTACAGTGGCTCACTCCTGCAATCCCAGCACTTTAGGAGGCCAAGGCAGGTGGATCACCTGAGGTAAGGAGTTCGAGACCAGCCTGGCCAACATGGTGAAATTCTGTCTCTACTAAAAATACAAAAATTAGCCAGGGGTGGCGGCAGGTGCCTGTAATCCCAGCTACTTGGGAGGCTGAGGCAGGAGAATCGCTTGAACCCAGGAGGCAGAGGTTGCAGTGAGCCGAGATGGCACCACTGCACTCCAGCCTGGGTGACAGACTGAGACTCTGCCTCAAAAAAAAAAGAGACAGTATCTATGAAAGCTAAACCTGTGCCTCATGCCATATGCCCCAAGAACTCCACCACTGTGTATATTCTTAAGAAAAAATGAGTGCTTATCATGTTCAAGAACCTCCACAGATGCTTCATTCACAGTAGCCGAAACAATGGAAACAACCCAACACCCACAAGTATCCAAATGGTACCACACAGCAATAAAATAAAACACACCCCCGCTCCATGCAATGACTTGGATTGTGCACGTAAGTTAAGCAAAAAAAAGCCTGGCTCAAAAGAGTATTTACTATATAATTCAATTTATACAAAGTTTAATTGTATACAAACGTTAATTCACAAACTTTGTATACAATTATACAAAGTTTGATTATACAATAATTAAACAATTATACAAATTATACAAATTAAACAATTATACAAAGTTTAATTCACAATTTAATTGTATACAAAGTTTAATTCACAAAAAATGTGAATTTTATGCACATAGGCAAAAAAAAAGCCTGGCTCAAAAGAGTATGTACTATATAATTCAATTTATACAAAGTTTAAGAAAACTCGAGGCTAATGTGTGTTGATAGAAGTCAGAACAGTGGTTATCCCTGAGTATTGATGGAGAAAGGCATGAAGGAACGTTATGAGGTGTTTAGAAACATTCTGCATCTTGATTTGTATGGTGGTTCTAAGAGTGTATACATATATAAAGTTAATCAAGTCTACATTTATGATTCGAACACATTAGTGGTGTACCAAGGGCAGGGCCTAGACCTAGGCAATATGGGACCCAGGTAATAACACCAGCCAAAAGTCAAGTCTTCTTTTTATTAATCACCATGTCTTTGTAATTCCAAACAATGCCAGTGATACAATGCTTCCTATTGAAGCCCACACATTTCCCTCTGCCCTGTTTTAAGCACATCACTGGGGCAATTTACTGTTGGCATGAGGCTTTAACAACAACAAAATGTAAAAAGAGAAGTCACCCATGGATGGATTAAAAATAACAGTGTGTCAGGAGCCCAGGATCATGATTTCTCTAATTTTGTGCATGTGAAATACAACTGAGAAACAAAATAAATAAAATATTACCAACTGAAGGAGTTATGATCATTGGAAGACATACTGTATGTATTTTAAATAGTAAACTGCTTATAGATTTTTTTGAAAACCAGGAGATTAAAGCTATACTGGTATTTTACAAAGGTCTCCTATACCAGTCATTTTCTCTCTTTTTTTAATTATAGACATGATGAGCATACTTGGAAAGGAGTAGGCCAAGTAAAAGTCTCCATCAGAATGCCCCACTTTATTTATGTATGGAGTCTCGTTTGAGGAATAAGTCATGGGCCCCCTCCCTAAATAACTTATCTTTGTTGTATTAACAATATATACAGATGTGGACAGAGAGAATCAGGTGATTTTGGGGGAGGAAGGTAGATTGATTTCTGGGATGCTATTGGCAGACTATCAATACAAGCAGATATGTACTGAGTGCTTATCATAAGCATGAACTAACTCAAGCCTTGCATAAACCCCTTAAGGCAGGGACCATTATTAGCCCATTTTACAGCTGAGGAAACTGAGACACAGAGAGGTAAAGAAGCTGTAACTTTCCCAAGGCCATATAGCTAGCAAGTGCTACAGGCAAGGTTTGAACCCAAGCAGTCTGACTCCAGAATCTCTCTTATTTCACCATTAGGTGTCTCCAAAGTCTTCAGGCAGAGGCAACAACCACCACGCAAATCTGAAGAGTTCTTGAACTACTTTTGGGGTTCCTCCTCAATTTCACAGATACACCCTCCTCAGACTCCAGCCCCCAGTATCTAATGTCTGGAGCCTGAGTAGCAGGATGGGATTAAGTGACTTCTTGACTTGTGAACAAGATAAATGGAAGGTTCTGTTCAGAGCTTCTCAACTACTTTGTACTTGCAAAATATTAAACATGTTGTTAGCATATGTGAAATGATTCATTTGCACATGGTTCACCTTCAGGTTGGGCCTCTCATTTCCTGAACTGGCTGTGAGCCACCCAGGACAGAGTTTAACAAGAGAAGCCAACCCTCAGGGTGAGGAGGAACAGGGACTTTGGTGAGAATGCTGGGTTCAAATCTGGGCTTATGTAGTTATCTGCTATGTGATCTCACGGAAGTAACCTAATCTCTCTGTTCAATTTCCACATCAGCAAAACATACTTAATTATAACACCTTCCCTGTGGGAATACTGGAATTAATTAATTAATGTTTGTAAAACATTTAGATAAATGCCTGGTACATGGTAAGTAATTTTTTTAAATATTGTAATATATGTAACATCTTCTTTGGTATCAGCTTGATATGATGCTATTCATTTATTACTCTTGATCAATTATATCCCACTTCACAGAATCTATACAATGTAAAGACAATCTATTCAACTCAACATTTTCCCCTGGCAGAACAGACATCATAGCAATGGTATTAAAACTCTGAGGGAGGGGGAGACAATTTTATATATTTATCAAAATTCCATAGCAAACCATACAGTTTGAGATGCCAGCTGAGCTGGACACAGACCCATAAGTCCACAGTGGAGTATTTAGGGGAGATAATTCTGATAAGTCCCACAAGGTTTCCCCTGTACTAATGTCTGGTTGGACTGTTTGATGCCTCATTTACGTTTGATTTCAGCTGTCACTATTTCCCTCTAGACACGCCATGCCATTTCTACTTTATCCAAGTCACACCCCCAGTGCATTCTCAGTCTCTCTCACTCCACTTAGCCTCCACATCCAAGTGAGCACATGGGTTCACCCCAGAGTGGTCTCTGGAGTCTGTGCGCTCTTTGGCATTCCTGAGGATACATGTTTGCTTCAATCCTTCCTGTCATCCTTTTCCTGGTCTATTTTACCTGGTCTCCTTGCCATTAGTATCTAGAACATTCTCCACCAGTTGAGTTCCTTTTTTTTTTTTTTTAAATATCTTTATAACATTTTCTAGTAATGTCTAGTATCCTCATTCCTTTGTTTTTCCACTCATTCATTAAACATTCATTTCTTAAGCCACTATCATATGCCAGTTATGATACAAGTTTTGGTGGTAAAGTGGATGCAGACATGTCTGGGACCTCATGCAAGATCTCTTCTAGACTGCCATTTTCCTCACTAGTGATGGAATTACTTCCTCCTCGGGATGCCTGAGCCATGTCCAGGTGCTCACTAAAAAAGGAGTACCCTCTCATTCCATGGCTTTGCACATACTATTTCCCCTGCCAAGAATTCCCTTCCATCCCATCTTCATCTGGTAAATACCTCCTCATTCATCAGGGACACAGGGATGATAGCATTCCTCAGCTATCAAAGCAGAATTCAGATTCCTTCTTCTGTTCCCACAGCACCCCTAAGGGTTCTTACTACCTTATTTATTATTGATCTTGAAGTAATTGTAATTATCGATCTCAAAGATGGGAAAGTCTGCAGTCTGGATACTGTCATGTTTTTGTTTTCTCTATCATTCAACATGACATTTCCCAACTGAGATACGGAGAAGGGAGGAAAAGTAAATTGTTTTGCTATTATTATTGTACTCAAGGGGAGTACAATGTTGAAAACAGCAGATGCCCATCTCCCAGGGATTAGGCCCTTCTGAAGCCTGGGCCACTTTTGGACACAGGTACATGTGTCCCTAACCTTTCGGCTTCCTGAGGAACTCTTAGGCCAGGCAACTGGAGAATATTCCCAGTCTTCACTTAGAGCAGCCAGTCTCTGAGAACAATGGGTTTGGGAAGGAGGCCTCATAAGTTAGAATGGTGTATCCTCTACATCTAACACACTCTGTAGTGGAAAGTAGGTGTGTTCAAGGAAATTAGCAAGAATTTGAGGCAATATCCATTTTCACCAGGCTGGTAGTATACATGTGGTACAAGCCACAGAAGCTTCCTTTGGCCAAGCCACATAGCAAACATGGAAGGACCAGGGCATTCAAAGCATGCACTTAAGTCCTCTGAGTAACAACAAGGCCTCATTCTTATATGGGGGAAAAATGCCATATTATTAAAAAAAGAAACAAAACAAATAGAAAAAAAGTATAGCTACATTTAGGCTTCTCTTAAACTATAAGTTATAGCTATAAACATAAATCACATCAGATATTCTAGGTTTTGGTATTATTCCAGGTGCAGGTGGCTGATAAGTTTAAAAAGAGAAGGTAAGCTCCAGGTGTAGGAGGAGGAAGAGGAGGAGGAGCAGAAACACTAATTTACCTTCTTTAAAAGAACAAACCCTATACACCAGTCCCCTGGCTGCTTCTGACCCATCTCTCTACAATCTTTCTCCCTTCCATCTAGCCTTATTTTCCCCCAAAACAATACAATAAAGGGAAAAAGTTATATGTTAGTTGCTAATGCAGCTTTTAGAGATAGAAAAGCTTATCTCCCTAACCACAATTTTAAGTCCAAAAACGCTCTACAATCAACAAAATGCCACACAGTTAATCAAACAAGATGGAATGAATGCACTTGTGCTCTAGCCTGAGGGCACCTTCCTTCTAGCCAGTCAGGAAAAGATGTTGGGATGGGGAGAAGAAAGAGGGTCCAATTGGCAGCCTCTGAGCTCCCATACATCAGGGAAACCCCTGGTACCCACACGAGCTTTGCCTGGCTTGCCTGTGGCATGAAACACAGGCAACTAGAGAGAGCCATTGCCAGGAGCAGCCAATCCTCCTGTGGTTTGGCCTCTGCCCTGCCTGGCCCTCCTCTTCCACCTAATTCCCATAGGCACATCACCTCGTGCCCTGAAATCCCCCTTCCTCAAATGAACAACTAAATTGCCCTGACACTGTGTCTTTGTAGAAGCTGTCCCTCCCAGGAGCACGCCTCTGTGTGAGTGGGCTATGGAGAGTTGGGGGGCAAGAAAGGGCGACGGGGTTCAAAAGTAAAGTCATCAGAAATAATGAGGCTGTTCCACCCAGCTCCCCGCCAGCCAGGGGAGTGGAGTGCCCTCTCCAGCAGTGTGTCCCAGCTCTGCCGCTGAAATAACTGGTCACGGAGAGCGGCAAGCAAATTGCTTTGACAAGGCCGTTGCTGTTGTAAGGGTTCAAGGGTGCCAGCCACTAGGTCAGCGGCTGCCAATCAAGCGGACAGAAAAAGCCGCTCATTGAGCCTGTGATTTCTACCTAGGCCGCAATTATCTCTGACTATTCCTGTACCTCAGCAGCTCCTCTGATTAAACCTGCCTCCCTTTTACATCTCTTTCAGAGTGCGCTTCACACACTAATTAGTTGCCTGCTCTCCACTGAGATGTCAGACCCTCCGTCAATTTATCTCTATTTCAGCCTACTCAGAGTGACTTCCCCAGTTATCAAAATTTAATCATGCCTTCAAAAATGTTGAAAAGTGGTCATTAGAGGCAAAAGGCCACAGGATACAATATTCATTTTTCTCTATCTTCCAGCCATCCAGCTGGCGTCTATAATGGATATCCTGGGGGCTGTGAGAACACGTTGATTTATGCAACCTCAGCCGTCCTCTCACTGTGCTCCACTGGCTGCTTGAGAGAACAGGTTTTAACAAGGTCTGAGGTGGGAGGACATTAATCACAGCAGCATTGTATGTGGAAAAGGGTGCTGTGTAGTCAAAGAACCCCCTGCAGTAGGGCAGTTAGAGGTATTTTTTTTTCTTACCACCTTCTCAGTGATAAAAGAGTTTGACAATTGATTAGACCTTTCTGTAACCTTGCAGCCCAGTGAAATGATGAGAGAGAGAAAAGAGGGAGAGAATGATTCTCATACCGACAGTTTTAAATGTGCAATAACTTTATGATTCTTGACTGAAACTGGCTATCAAAATCAGTCCCAACTCAATACTATCAAAAAAAGAAGATCATTCTTGGAATAAGAGCCCTTTCGGTCGGATGTGTCAGAGCCAATCACAGGCTCCGGGGTCCCATGGTGACTGCCGGCCGCCACATACGGTGGGTTCTGATAAAAATCACATCTGATAAATTCACCTCTGCTTGCCTGCTTGGCTGGAAAGAAGGTTTTAGTCCAAAATCAACAATGATGAACTGAAATCTATCGGCAGCTGGGAATTGCTTTTAGCCCTCCCTCTGGGCTGCCCCACTTCACTACTTTGCTTCTCCTTTTGCCTTCCCACATTGTCCCCAAGCCCAAGGAAGCAAAAGGTAGACACTGGGCAGGGCCCTTCCCTCTCTCTGCAGCAGTGGCAGAAGGAGCATGTCTCCTCACCCCTGATATGCCTGGCCTCGTGCTACCTGCAGCCCCTTTACCATCTTTTCCTGCCTTGGCTACTGAAAGCAATGTCTCCTGGCACCACAGAACATGTGAGGTGATTTCTCTGCCTTTTCACTTACGGCAGAAACGCCTTATGATAGCACCTTTTCGATCGTCATTCCTGTCTTTTTTTGATGCATGTGGTGAATGAGAACAGTCAAATAAGAAGCCTTTGGAGAAACTTACAAAAGAGCTGTGTGTCACGGCAGAGATGGCTGATTGCAATGATTTAACTGTGAGACTTTGTACCCACCCTCATGCTCTTACTCACTCTCACGTCCTCATACTTCCACATCCTGAGCCCCAAAATGACTTTCTTTCTTTTTTCTCTGGGAATGGAGCCTGGGTCTGGACCAGGGAGTGGCCAGCCACATAGAGAATAATTTGGAGGTGTATCTGGACCTCAGTGGTAGGCTGGGCAGCCAAAGCAGTGAACAATGTCTTCGGTTTATGCTGGGGTGGGAGGGAAGATGAACTGTTTGAAATGATGCACAGTTATAGAGTTCATGCCCTGGCCAGATTTTTCCCAGTCTCATTCTAGCATCAAAGAGGATCAGATTTACAAGCAAACCTAGAAGCAGGGCAGACTTGGAAAGAGGGAGGCAAATGGGAAGGAATCCTGATGTTGTTTCACTTATTTTGCTAATTTCCCACCCACCTTCAGCTGTCCCATTAAGGAATGAACACATTCCAAAGAGAAAGGCAAGAACATGGATCTGCTAATGATCATTTTGGATACAGAAAACTGATAGGAAAGACTTGTACAAGTCTGGCTTGAAATAGTACTGGATCCTGGCACCACTGTCTTCAGGAACCAATCATGATGAACCCTGTATACCTGCAGCCACATTTGTTATCAAGCGTGGAGCCTGTCCCCTGGTTCCTGCATTAGGCTTCACTTTCCAACCTACAATTGGGTTCGTCCAGATACTTTGCCTTACATTTTTAATTCCACATTTAATGTGGACCAGAGGTTCTCTTCTTTTGTTAACATAGAATATCTATCCTTGCTACTTCTGGTTCTTCAGGAACTTGAGAACATACCCTCTAGTATTGAGCAGTGTGGCTAGTATTTACTCTGGGGGTAACCCTGACTCTGAGAATGGGAAAAATATACATAAGTTTATAAACAAACCTCTATGAACCATTGATCCAATAAATTACCAAAATGATTAGCTGAATGATGTAATCTGTTACCATGTGACAATAGAGGGTCTGCCAAGTTTGTGAATCCACTGAGATATAAATGGAGAGAATAGCATCATGCAGTAAAATGAAGAGGAAGGCCTTACAGATTTTCTTTTGCTGAGATCATAGTTCTACATAGAAGTGGAGGACATTTTACATAAGCTGCAATGTATGTGATATAAAAACATAAATTTGTACATTTGAATGCATGTGAAGAAAAGCTTTTTTTAATAACACTATCTGATTTTATATACTCTACCAAGAGGCATGCTTCTACTTTATTTGGGCTGTTTTACTGTGACAGCCTTTAAAAGGTATAAAAATGACCTATGTTTCTCAAATTTAGTTACTATTTGAGTAGGGATACTTACTCTGAGACTCATAGACACCCCACCCACCCAGAGGTTCTTTGACATAATTTGGAGGGTCTGAGAATTTGAGTAGAAAAGTAACATATTTTCATTTTCACTACTCTCCAGCTGCAATTTAACATTTCAATTATGAATGTAGACCAAAAAGTACACTAGCTTTGTCACTATCTGTGACTTTGTCACCAATAGACATTACAGGTGTTCTCACATCACAGTACAGTTATTCTAGATATCTCATCATTTATGTTATTTTATGTTATTTCTTTCAAATTATAGCTGTTATTAAAGCTGCTATTAGATTTTGCTATTAGATGCATAAAGAAGGACACACATTATTACTATATCACACACTTTTAATGTTCGTAATGGCATTTCAGTATAATTGATTTCCTTTGAAGTCCTATATATTTTCCTACGTATATTTATAGCTCTATTTTTAAAAGGGCTCCATGGGCTCTGTAGACTGTTAAATGAGTTAACGACACTAATGAGCAAGTTAAGAATACTGGCAGTAAATAAATTCTGGTATTAGCCTGTCTTCCATTTCATTTAGTTAGTATGAGAGAGATTCTAGGGACTCTTCATCTATAAATGTGCTTTACAAACTCTTCTCACTCCACATACCAGCCAAAAGATTAAAGCAGATAATTTTTTTGCATCTCATGGTACACATCAGTGCTAGAATGATGAGAAGCTCATTATAAGTCTCATTATCCAAATGTTGAATGTTTTTCATGGGATCTGTGGCTGTCAAAACAAACACAAAACACACATAAAAAACACACCAACAAAGTATAATAACTAGGGTGACCGTAAAATTTATTCTCTAAACCAAGAACGTTGAGAGTGAAAAGGACACTATTAATAATTTGCCAAGACAATAGTTGTAAACCGGAACTGTCTCCATGAACTGTGAGGTATGCCTACTCACCCTAACAATAATTTAATTTCATGTAGTACTAATAACTTTTTTTTGCCTATTTCTATCTTTGAGTCATTCAGCCAAGCTTGCTCATCATAAAATACATTAAGAAAAGAAGTGGGAAAAGTCTTCTGTTTACCCCTGCAGAGCTCTCAAGTGAATAAATCTTAATTGCAGGATTCCAGATCTGAGTTAGGTGGAGTCAAGAAGACAGAGGATAGTACCTATGTCTTAGACTCCAGTAGCTACATTTTAATCTAGTCCAGCTGAACATATCCACTGATTCACCTCAATTCAGAGGGAGTTACACAGGATATTTTAAAATACATGCCATCAAGGCCAGGCATGGTGGCTCACGCCTGTAATCCAAGCACTTTGGGAGGCTGAGGCAGGCGGATCACGAGGTCAGGAGATCGAAACCATCCTGGCTAACACGGTGAAACCCCATCTCTACTAAAAATACAAAAAAATTAGCCAGGTATGGTGGCGAGCACCTGTAGTCCCAGCTACTCTGGAGGCTGAGGCAGGAGAATGGCGTGAACCTGGGAGGCGGAGCTTGCAGTGAGCCGAGATCGCGTCACTGCACTGTAGCCTGGGCGACAGAGCCAGACTCCGTCTCAAAAAAAAAAAAAAATACATGCCATCAAAGATTCCTTAGTAGTGGCTGATTTATAATGATTCTAGTATACCATTTTTTGTTCACCTTTTTTTAAACAAGCATGACTATTTAACACTACATTAATATTACATTAAAGTCCTCAGCTTTTCTATCAGGTCACCGTTGGCAAGAATTATCCCCCAGTAAGTCATATAATTAATTATATAGTATGCCAGCTGTTTCTATGTAATATACTTGATGTTTCATTACTGTCAACTGTGAGTATTAAAAAATATGAAGAAGAAGGTAGGCAACATTGGTGAATGGAGTTACAGTATACTCAGGCCACTAGCCAACAAATCATTGTATAACATACAAATAATTGAATAGTAAAATAGTAAACGGTGTATAAAGTACTACCAATCATATCTATAGCTATTAGATTACATGGTCATCACCTGTGTGTGGATTACCATTGCATATTCTTTATCCCAGACCAATCCGCAACTATTCCCACCTAACCACTTTGACCTACCTGATTCCTGTAGGTCCTTGTTACTCATATGGATGTCAAAAGAATACTCTAAAGTGTCTAAGCAATACATGAATCTTCACCTGCCCAGGATGTGAAATAAGTGGGACATCCAGTTAGACAATTGCCAAGGTTCCTTGAAACTTAAAGATTCCATTATTTTGAAACCAATACAATAAATATGCTTATGAAAATATCTTTGAATACATTTCAGGATCTAATCCCAGCCTGTTAGGCTAGCCATGACATTGATTCTACCACATCAATGCCTCCACTCATCAGTGGTTTTAATCAAGAGATATCTCTTTTAAGGAAACTGTGAGTTGAAGGTGGTACATCACAAGACTACTAACATTGTTCAAGAAAGCTGTATCCTTCCATCTGAAAACACTGAGCTTTCAAAATAAACGAGGAAGAGTTATTGAAGAAGAAAGCTTTTTCAAAAATTAGTCCAAGATTCTACATGAACTATAGGACGATGAAAAAAAATGTTTGCCAGAGTTTCAGAAATGCTCCCTTCTAGGAAGATATAGTAGGTATACTTTGGCCCGTATCTTCTACCAAGTACAACTAAAAACACTGGAAATTACATATAAAACAAATATAAGAAGACTATGAAAGTTGGAGACAAGGTAAACTGTCACTCAGCGCCTGAGTAACAACACGGTGGTGAATTCCCTGGGTTTGCTTTTGTTTGTCCCGTATATCCAGGACTTGAAGCAGAATAAGCTAGCAACCCAGAAATGTCAAAGGAAGCAGACAAAATGAAAGACTCAATGAAAACCTGCTCGTTCCAGCCAAAAGACCAGGAAAGGGACATCCTAACAAGACAGAAAACTTTGAGACAATAATTACTCTATACCAGCCAAACATCACAGGGTAAAAAAACAAAAACAACTGTAGTCCCATCTTTCATTTATACTAATAAAGGCCAAATGAGAAGATATCCACCCTTGCAAGGCTTTCACAATAAGCCTTAACACCCCTACTAGGAGAGTTTCAGAGGCCAAGTAGAAAGTCAAGACTTTGATCACTACCAGCTGGTAACAACCTGTCCCCACCATGGTGACAGTGGAGCCCACCTTCAGTGCCTGGACTTTAACCCTCATCTGTTAGTAACAAGGCACATGGCTACCTCCCCACTCAGGTGGTATCACAAGGGGCCTAGAAGAGACCTAAATATTTTCCCATCTCCTGTTGTTAATAGGGCCACTCTCACAACAGTCTCTGTAAATACCACATGGGAGACATAACAACCACTCCTACCTAGAAGAAATAAGAAGCCCCATCCCCACCCCTCAGGTGTTAATAGACTCTGAGTGGGGAACTTGGACTTCTGCCTCCACCTGGAAGTAACAAAGTGATGTTCCTGTTTCCCGTGCCATACCGGTGTCAGAGAAAGCTACCTAAAATAGAAAACTTAAATACGATCTAAAGTGTCATCATGTAATATGAAAATATCTAGGTTTCCATTTAAAAAATCACTACTCATTCCAAGTGCCGGGAAGCTCTCAAACTGAATTAAAAAAACATAGATTCCAACACTGAGAAGATAGAGATGTTAGAATTATCAGAAATTTTAAAGGAGTCGTTATAAAAATGCTTTAATAAGCAATTAAAAGGAAATAACAGAAAAATTAGAAAGCCTCAACAAATCTTGTGTATCTGTGGGTGCTGCATCTACAGATTTGACCAACCACAGATCAAAAATATTTGGAAAAAAACAATAAAATATAAAATACAACAATAAAAATAATACAAGTTTAAAAATATAGTGTAAGAACTATTTACATAGTATTTACACTGTATTGGGTATTATAAGTAATCTAGAGATGATATAAAATACATAGGAGGATTTGCACAGGTTATATGCAAATACTATACCATTTTGAATAAGGGTTTTAAACATCCACAGATACTGGTATATGAAGGTGGTCCTGGAATCAATCTCTTATTAATACCAAGGGATAAATCTATTAGTAAAAAATTAAAATATATAAAGAAGAACCAAATGGAAATGTTAGACCAAAGGAACAAAATAACCAAAATAAACAGCTCAATGGATGGGCTGAAGAACAGAATAAAAGAAATAGAAGCGAGTATCACTGAATTGAAAGACAGAAAAGAAAAATTATCCAACCTAAACAATGGAGAGAGCAGACTGGAGGAAAACATGAACAGAGGCTCAGGCACCTGTGAGGTTATAACAAAAGGTCTAACATTCATGCCAGCAAGTTCTAGAATAAGAAAAAGAGGGCAGGGATAAAAATATACTCAAAGAAATAATAGCTAAAACTTTTCAAATTTTTCAAGAGACACAGACCTACAGATACAAGAAGTTTACCAAATCCAAACAGGATAAATCAAAAGAAAGCCATGCCAAAACGCAACATTAATTGAACTTCTAAAAACTAAAGACTAAGAAAAAATCTTGAAGGCAACCAGAGAAAATTAATACCCTACTTACAGAAGAAAATTTTGAATAATATCAGAAACTATGGAAGCCAGAAAGAAGTGGCAAAATATTTTTTAAATGCCAAAAGAAAAGAACTGTCAATCCAGAATCCCATACTGAATATCCCTCAGGAATAAAGGAGAAATCAAAACACTTTCAGATGAAGAAAAAATAAGAGAATTTGTCATCATTAGACAAACCCTATAGGAATAGGTACATGAAGTTCTCCAAAGAGAGAGAAAATGATACAACAAGAAACTTTGGAATGTCAGGAAAGAAGAAAGAACACAACAAGCAAACACTATGGGTAAATACAAAAGATTTTTCATCTCTTCTTGAGTTTTCTAAAGTATCTTTGATGACTGAAGCAAAAATGATAATACTGTATAATATGGTTTTAAATGTAAGACAATCATATCATAAATGTCAGAGAGTTAAGGGATATAAAAGGAGGTAAAATTTCTGCACTTCACTCAAACTAATACAATGTTAAAACTAGTAGACAGGGATAAATCATATATAACACATACTACCTAGAGCAGTCACAAAACAAAACAAAACAAAACACTATAACAAAAGGTATACTCCAACCAACACAGTATCAATAAATCAAAATGGATGGAATTCTAAAAAATATAGTTAATAAACCACAAGAAGTTAGGAAACAGAAAGAGGAGAAACAAGCAAAAAGAAAAAAGAAAAACCAGGAACAAGCAGAAAACTACAACAACAACAAGGCACACTTAAGCTTTAGCATATCAATAATTATATTAAATGTAAAAGGTCTACATACAATTAAAAGACAGAGATTGAGAGAGTGAATTGAAAAACATAACCCATTTATATGTTGTCTCAGGAAATTCACTTTTAATATAATGATATATTCAAGATGAAAGTAAAAGGTTAAAAAAGATATATTATGCAAACGTTAGTCAAAGGAAACCAGGGATGACTATATTAATATCAGATAAAGTAGACTTCTCAGCAATAAAAATTTCCTGAGACACAGAGAAACATTAAATAATGATAAAAGGGTCAGTGTATCAGGAAAACATAACAATGCTACATGTTTATGCACCCAAACAACAGAGGTGTAATATATGTCAATAAAAATAGATAAAAATCAAAGGAGCAGTAAAAAAATACCACAATTATAGTCAGAGATTTTAACATGCCTCTCTTAACAATTCATAAAGCAACTAGACAGAAAATCAGTAAGGATACAGAGAAACTCAACAACACCTTCAACCAACAGAATCTAATTGACACTAATGGAACCCAGCATCCCAAAACAACAGAATATGCATTCTTTTCAAGTGCCCATGAAACATATACCATGATAGAATACGCCCTGGGCCACAAAACAAACCTCAACAAATGTAAGATAATTGAAATCATACACAGTGTGTTCTTTGATCACAATGGAAACAAAACAGAAATCAATAACCAAAACATAATAGGAAAATCTCCAAGCATTTAGAGAGTAAACAACATACTTCTAACCAATTCATAAGTTAAAGTATCAAAGTAACTTTAGAAGTACATTAAACTGAATGAAAATGAAAATACAACATTTAAAAATGTATCAGATACAACTAAAACAGTGCTGGAGGAAAATGTATAATAAATGCATACATTAGAAAAGAGGAAAAGTCTCAAATCAGTAATCTAAGCTTCCTCGCCAACAACCTAGACAAAGAAAAGCAAAAGGAACACAAAACAAACAGAGGAAAAGAAATAGTAAAGAAAAGAGAAGAAATCAATAAAATTAGAAACAGAAAAACAATAGAGAAATGATGAAACAAAGGGCTGGTTCTTGAAAAAAATCAATAAAATTGACCATCCTCTAGCACAACTAACAAAGAAAAAAGAAGACACAAGTAAGGCAGTTGTGCTGGTAGAAGGGAACATTACCTCAGACAGACATAAAGAGAGGCAGGAAGAGATAAAGAGCAACTGAAAGGTTACATATGTGGATGAATCAAAATAAATGTTTATTTTTAAAATCAATAATCTCTTATAGGATCTAAAATGTAAGAACAATTTAAAACTAAAACAACAATAACACCAAAGTCAGGAGGGGATTAACTGGGGTGTGTTGTTTTAAAACATGGCCACAAATCCTTTGATGCTCCCCTATCAAGGGGACTCTATTGCCTTTCCTTAAGTCTAGGTGGACTTGTGATTGCTTAAATCAATAGAGTGTGGTAGAAGTGACAATTAGTGTCTTTCCAGGCTAAGTCATCAAAGGCTATGCAGCGTCTGCTTTGCTCTTTTGTTCTTTGAGCCCTGAATCACCATATAAAACTTCTGACTACTCAGGCCACCATGCTGGAGAGGCCACATAGGGGGTCTCTAATTAATAATTGCAGCTGAGCCTATCCTTCAGCCTTCACAGCCCAGATACTATGCATGTGAGCAAAGATGCCATCTGTTAGGGTTATCCCCAGCCATTCAAGTTATCCCAGCTGAAGCCCCAGACATCATGGAGTAGAATTAAGCCATCCTCATTGTGCCTTTTCAAAATTCCTAACACAAAATCCACAAACGTAACAAGTTCACTATTGCTTAACACTACTAGACTTTAGGGTAACTTGTTACATTGCAGAAATAACCAGAACACAGAGATAAAGTCATCCAATGCCCTAGAATTGTCTGGGAACTAGAACTCATTTTATATTAGAGTCTGAAAAGTCAAAGGAGCATCTTATATTCTTCAGATAATCTCTAAAGACATGGGGAAAGTAGATACAATTTAGATGCATATACAAATAGTTTTCATCAAACTCTTCATAAATTACATTTGCTACTTAGGTTTTTATTTGGGTTTTGAAGGTAGCCCCTTGAGAAGCTTTCCAGGATGTATTAGTGCAATATTTTAGAGAAGGATTACGAAATTGCCAGTGTCAGTTACCTGTACTACCTTTATATCATCACCATCACCAAACTGGCACAGACTTTCTCACTATGGAAAGTTGTAACCAGCATGAATGATGTAAGTGGTGTGGAAATGCCCAATGGTAAATGTATTTCTAGATCTTATGGAAACTTAAGATTCTAAAATAAATATTGGAAAATCTCTTTTTCAGTTTTAGGTCCAGTAAAAGGGAAAACTTGATATAGGAAGCTCAGTTCTAGCTCCACCTCTACCACAATCTTTGTGACCTGAAATGAAAAATGCTTTAAAATTCAGCTTTATAGAACTGAGAATTTTCCAAAAAAAAAGAGATAAACTTTTCCAACCCATTATACATTATAAACCATAAAATAAAGGAGTCGTATAGGATCATCACTGAAGCTCTTCAGATTCTAAAATTCAGTAGGAAAACTTGTGCCTGTGAAAACAATCTAGGTTCTAGTCTCTAGACATAAAGCACTGAGAATTATTGTTAGGTATTTAAATAAAAAGGGGGTTTTCCACCACTTTTACCAACTACTCTCTCTTACTCCTCTACATTCTCTCTCCCTTACCCCACAACTACCCATATGTATGAAAGCTATAATATTTATTAAAAGACTCATGTAGATTCATAGAAGAAGTTATACAGATTCCACAATTAAAGTGCAACCAGTAGAGGGGTGGAGCAAGATGGTCAAATAGAAGCCTCCACTGATCATCCCTGATGGCAAGGACACCAATTTAATTACTATGGAACCCTACCCCATCCCCGCACACACCTCCCCCAACAACAACAAAAAAAAGCATTTTCATAAGAACCAAAAATCAGGTAAGCACTCATAATACTTCGATTTAACTTCATATTGCTGAAAAGGGATCTGAAGAGAATAGGAAAGATAGCCTTGAATTGCTGACATCATCCCTTCCCCATCTCCTGGTGCTAGCTATGTGGTGTGAAGAGAAAATCTTTGTGCTTAGGAAAAGGAAAGCACAAGAATTGGCATACATTGCATTAAACTCAGTGCTGCCCTATCACAGCAGAAAGCAAAACCAGAACAAACTCAGCTGATGCCCCCACACAGAGGGAGCATTTAAACCAGCCCCAGTCAGAGGGGAGCTTGAGTGCTAGCAAGCTTGCCCATCCTAGTGGTTGGAGATTGAGTTCCAGCAAGCCTCACCACCTTGGGGTAAAGATCTCTGGGTCTCTAAGTAAACTTGAAGGGCAAGCTAGGCCACAATGACTGCAACTCCTAGGTAAGTCCAAGTGCTGAACTGAGCTCAGAGTCAGTGAAACTGAAGGGCACTCAACCTGCTGAGACACCAGCTGGGGCAGGTAAGGGAGCACTTACGCCACTCATCCTCCAACCTCAGACTGCACAGCTCATGGTTCCAAGAGACAATCCTTTCTTCTGCTTGAGGAGAGGAAAGAGTAAAAAGGACTTTGTCTGGCATGTTGGATACTGGCTCAGCCACAGCAGGATAGGTCACTTGTCAGAGTCATGAAGCCCCCTTTCCAGGCCCTAGTTCCTGGACTACATTTCTAGACACACCCTGGGCCAGAGGGGAAACTGCTGCCTTGAAGAGAAGGGCCCAATCCCAGCAGTATCCATCACCTGCTGACTAAAAAGCCCCTGGGCCCTGAATAACCGGCAGTGATACCAAGGTGGTATCTTGGTACCCACCTCTGTGGGCCTTGGGTGACACTCTAAGACTAATTGGCTTTAGGTGAGACTCAGCATATTCTCAGCTGTGGTGGCTGGAGGGAGAGACTCCTTCTGCTTGAGAAAAGCTGAGAGAAAAGTAAAGGGGACTTTGTATTGCACCTTAGGTAGCCACTTGGCCACAGGAAGTTAGAGCACTTAGTGTACCCTTAGGGTCCCCAACTCCAGGCTTTGGCTCTTGAATTGTATGTCTGGACCTGTCCTGAGACAGAGAAGAGCCTACTGCCCTTCAGGGTGAGTCCCAGGATGGGCAGCATTCACCACAAGCTGACTGAGGAGACCTTGGGCCTTAAGGGAACATCAGTGGTAGTCTGGCAGCACTCCCTGTGGGCCTGTGATTATCATAGCCATAGGATGAGGCTCCTCTGCCTGTGGAAAGGGGAGGGAAGAGGAGGAAGGACTGCATCTCATGGTTTGAGTGTCAGCTCAGCCACAGTACAACAGAACACCAGGTAGATTTCTAAGGTTTTTGACGGTAGTCCCTGGCCCGCACATGGCACCTTCAGACCCACTTAGGCCATGGGGGAAATCATGGCACCTCCAGACCCACTTAGGCCATGGGGGAAATCACCTCCCTGAAGGTAGGTGGCTTTGCCACCTGCTGATTGTAGAGCTTCAGGGCCTTGAGTGAACATAGGTGGTATCTAGGGAGTGGTTACAGCAGGCCTTGAATGGTTCAACATATGTAAATCAATCAGTGTGACACATCATATTAACAGAATGAAGATTAAAAACTATATGATCGTTTCAATTGATGCTGAAAAAGCATTTGATAAAATTCAGCATTGCTTCATGATTAAAAAAAAAGCCTCAAAAAACTGGGTATAGAAGAAACATACCTTAACATAATAAAAGCCATATATGACAGACCCATAGCTAATATCATACTAAGTGGGGAAAACCCAAAAGCCTTTCCTCTAAGATTGAATACATGACAAGGATGACCACTTTTGCCACTGTTATTCAACATAGTACTGGATATCCTAGCTAGAGCAATCAGACAAGAGAAAGAAATAAAGGGCATCTGAATCAGAAAGAAAGAAGTCAAATTATCCTTGTTTGAAGATGATATGATCTTATATTTGGAAAAACCCAAAGACTCTACCAGAAAACTATTAGAACTGATAAACAAATTCAGTAGTTACAGGACACAAAATCAACATACAAAAATCAGTAGCATGTCTAAGTGCCAACAGTGAACAATCTGAAAAAGAAATCAACAAAGTAATCATATTTACAATAGCCACAAATAAAATAAAATACCTAGGAATTTACCAAATAAGTGAAAGATCTCTGCAATAAAAACCATAAAACATTGATGCAAGAAATTAAAGAAGACACGAAAAATGAAGAATATTTCATGTTAATGGATTGCAAGAATCAATATTGTTAAAATGTCCATAGTACCCAAAGCAATCTACATACCTAATGCAATCCCCATCAAAATACCAATGACATTCTTCACAGAAATAAAAAAAAAATCCTAAAATTTATATGGAACCACAAATGACCCAGCATAGCCAAAGCTATATTAAGCAAAAAGAACAAAACTGGAAGAATCCCATTACCAGACTTTAAATTATACTACAGAGCTGTAGTAATCAAAACAGCATGGTACTGGCATAAAAACAGACACATAGATCAGTGGAACAGAAGAGAGAACTCAGATAACTTCATACATCCACAGTGAACTCATTTTTGACAAAGGTGCCAAGAACATACATTGGAGAAAGGACGATCTCTTCAATAAATGGTGATGGGAAAATTGGGTATCTATATGCAAAAGAGTGAGACTAGACTAATATCTCTCACCATATATAAAAATCAAATCCAAATAAATTAAACACTTAAATCTAAGGCCTCAAACTATGAAACTACTACAAGAAAACATTGAAGAAGCTCTCCAGAATATTGAACTGGGCAAAGGTTTCTTGAGTAATATCTCACAAGCACAGGCAACCAAAGCAAAAATGGGCAAATGGGATCCATATCAAGTTAAAAAGCTTCTGCACAGCTCAGGAAACAGTCAACAACGTGAAGAGGCAACTCACAGAATGGGAAAAATATTTGCGAACTACCTATCTGACAAGGGATCAATAACCAGAATATATAAGCAGCTCAAACAACTCTATAGGAAAATGTCTAATAATCTGATTGAAAAATGGGCAAAAAACCTGAATAGGCATTTCTCAAAATAAGACATACAAATGGCAAATAGATATATAAATAAATGCTCAACATCATGATCATCAAATAAATGTTAATTAAAACTAATGACACATCATCTCACCCCAGTTAATATGGCTTTTATCCAAAAGTCAGGCAATAACAAATGCTGGTGAGGATATGGAGAAAAAGGAATCCTTGTATACTGTTGGTGGGAATGCAAATTTGTAAAACCATTATAGAGAACACTTTAGAGGTTCCTCAAAAAACTAAAAATGGAGTTACCATACAAGCCAGCAGTTGTGCTTCTACGTATGTACGCAAAAGAAAGGAAATTAGTATATTGAAGAGACAGCTGCACTTCCATGTTATTGCAGCACTAGTCACAATAGCCAAGATATGGAAGCAACCTAAGTATCCATCAATATATGAATGGATAAAGAAAATGTGGTATACATACACAATGGAGTACTATTTAGCCATGAAAAAGAATGAGATCCTGTCATTTGCAACAACATGGATGGAAATAGATTTTATTATGTTAAGTGAAATAAGCCAGGCACAAAAAGACAAATTTTGCATGTTCTCACTTATTTGTGGGAGCTAAAAATGAAAATAATTGAATTCGTGGAGCTAGAAAGTAGAAGGATGGTTACCAGAGGCTGCAAAGTATAGTGGAGGGTGTGGAATGGGGATGGTTAACACACACAAAAAAGTAGTTAGAAAGAATGAATAAGACCTAGTATTTGCTAGTACAACAGAGTGACTATAGTCAAAAATAATTTAATTGTTCATTTTAAATAACTAAAGAGTATAACTGGATTATTTGTAACACAAAGAATAAATGTTTGAGGTAATGGATACCCTATTTACCATGATGGGATTATTACACATTGCATGCCTGTATGAAAATATCCCATGCAACCCATAAATATATATACCTATTATGTACCCACAAAAATTAAAAATAAAAAATTAAAGTGCAAACAACCCACAAAATAAAGCTCATATAATATTTTTTCTAGTTTCTAGTTATATGTCAGCAAAATAAAAATGTGACAAGGCTGAATAATACATGCTTGAAAGAAATTTGGTGCATGCAAGAAAACTATCATTTCTACATCTCATTCTTTTTACTCAATGCACAGCAAATATGAAGATTCAAAATTGACTATAAAATATCCAGTGAAGATTAAGATTGGGGGGAATAAAAACACTGAAGAAAGAGCATGACCATTTGAATAAATTACATTCTTTGAAAATATGCAACTCAATGTGACAGGATATTAAGAGGTCTTCCTGCCTCCGTTTCATCCAAGGTGTGAAAATAACAGCAGATGTCAACAGGAGTTGAAAGGCTGTAGGGGACTTCCATGGAAAAAAGATTGAGGATGTCTTGTAGGATTCTTTAACCCCTCACCCATAATGATGGTACAAAAATTGTCAGAATCATGCAGAGAGTTTGATGGGTGCTCTGACAGGTGAACTCAAGGTGGCAGGTGAACTTGAGAGTGCATATTGACTTAGCAAGTAGCCTCATCTGAGTTTGTTGGAAGCAGAAAAAACATAGGACTTTCTCATGGACTACATGTAGAGTCATGCATGAAATAATGTTGTGTTGGGTTGTTTTAGACTCAGTACAGAGAAGGCTAGCCTAAGGAAATCTCAGAAGATAGAAGCCAAAAAATGTTTAAGGGCTTTGGAAGGAGCAAGCAACCAGACAGAACAGAGGTAGATCAATGAAATAGCAAGTAGGAGGAGCATGTTTCCCAAAGTACTCATGAAAGCACCCGTGAGAAAAAGCTTTTCGTAACTGTCTAGGAGTGTAAAGCAATATCCCAAGAATACCAGTCAAATATGAATTTTCTGGCATCTCCTAAGTATCTTTTCTTCTATTTCTCCAAATCTAGAGGGATCAGAAACCTCAGGAAACAAGCTGGGGAAAGAAGAACAAAGAAAGAAAGACAAAGCCCTAGCTCGGATTGGAGAGAAAATAATTTTAATCAAGTTTGGAATTGTAATTATTACATGGACTGGATTTTTAATAACCTAAGAGTAATGAGAAATGTCATGAGAACACTGAGTTCTCATCCAGGGCAGGAAAAGAACTTGCCACACTGAATATATTTTTAAAGAGCAATGAGAGTCAAAATTAAGATGCCTCATGATCATATCCCAATAATTCGGTTTGTCCAACCCCCCAGTGCCATTAGTTATTTGTATATTTTAAGCCTTTTTGCCTGAATTACCCAAATTATTGCCTCAATTCCTCCTCACTTTACCCACAGAAATGTAAACTGAAGATTCTGCTATTTCATTGTTTTAGTTCTAGAAATTTTTTTAAAATAACGGTGTAATAAGTTGGTATACAAGAATAGTGCAAAAAAAGTAAAAGAAACCAGCCTTAGACATAGCTTATCTTTAAGGATTAGCAATTTCCTATTTAACAACGTTTATCAACATTTGTTACTAAATCAATTCACAGTATATATCTAGTACATGCTGAGTATTATGTTAGGCCTTTGAAGAAATGTAAAAGTACAGGCTATTTGCTGTGCTCAAGTGGTTGACCATCTATTTCCAAAACCATTGTTTAATAATATGCTGGTCTCACTATATGAGGGTAATGTATTGACCACTTGGTGTCATTTCTCTGGTTGCTGTAATGGCTTTGTGCTTCAGACATCCTCTGCAGATCATCCAGTCCACCTTAAAAATCAGCAAAATGCATTGCACAAAGATCAGCTGGAATTGCCACCCCTGCTGCCAGGGTTAGAATAGGAAAATAATCCTTTACTCACACGGGGCAATATGTTATTAAAAAATCAGGGTCCATAAAGGTCTACCCTAAGGATTTTGCTTAAGTTATCTGGTGTTTTTTGTTTGTTTGTTTGTTTTTTGGCAAACAACGTAAATCTCCCAGAGAAGGAAGAATCGTACACATTGATGTATTATTGTGAGCAAATAGAATCTGTTTTGACTACACACATATTGTACTGACAGACTAAATGTATCATTTTAGCTACAGAAGAATAAATTAATTTGAGTGCTGTGTATCTGTAACCCTTTAATGCCAATATGCAGTATTTCCCTGTTTGTATCAGGATACTTTCATTTCATTGAGTGGATGGGCTAGAACTCACTGGTCAAATGCAATGATACCTGGTTATAATAATTATTTTATTTCCAGATAATGGAAAACATATCTCATTAATTTTATATTAGTCCCAGTGCTTATATTCGGGAATCCAATGGCCTGCCCTATTTTTCCTCTTCTTCCTACAAGAAGTGCATTTTAAATAAGCAGATCTACATAAAATTCCACTGTGGAGCACACATAGTGGGTATTCAATTAATGCTCACTGGGCTGTGAAGAACACCGTTGTATACAAACTCAATCAGTAAGTAAAGTGATGTGCACACTATACATAGGAGGGAATAGAGTCATTTTTGATTATGCATTTGTTGGTGGCAAGCAAATGATTCCATATGTATTTTTTATCAAGCTGATTACTCTCTGATGTATTTTCTCCTGATGGAGGTATGAAAGAACATCCTGGACATATTTATGCTACAGATGAACAAAAACTACACTCATCTCTACTTATGAATACTGCACACCCATGAAGTAAGGGCCAATTTGTATATGTGGAAAGCTTATTTTAAATTATCTATCTCCCTAAGCCACATGATCAGAACAATGCAAGTCAAATTGTGTACATCACATATATGGGGACATTACTACAGAAAACTTGTGACCTGGGCTTAACTAGTTTTTTTTAAGTTCTCCGTGGTTCAGGTTAGGATTTTGAATCAAGCAGCAGCTCAGCAAACTGAAATATCCGGGTGCACATTTTAGATGCATCTCACTCACAATCATCCTCTGCCAGGTTTACTTCCTTCTGAGTACACAGAAATAAGAAGATGTAACTTCAATGCCTTCCCAACTCCCAAGTAAAATAAAAGGACACTTGAGTCAAGAGAGACAGGATAATATCACCTGCAACAAAGAAAACCCTCAAGAAAGATAAAATAAGCCACATGTTCTAAAGTGATCCACATACAGCAAAATTATGACCCTGCTATATTTATACACATGGGTACAGTTTTCATACACTATTATGGTCTCATATTATATATCTTTAAATCATCCAGCAAAAGTTTCTGCCTCCGCCTAATGCTGGCTCTAATTTAGGATGAACAACTACTCTCATAAAGAAAAACTGCTGCTGCTGCTGTTTATTAGGCTGCAGAAAGGTCTCACTGACTAATGTCCCTGGATTAAATGAATGTGGAATAATAAGAGCTGATTTATTTGTGCTCTGCTAGGATAAAGCTGCCACTGATTTTACAAGAAACTATTCATCTGAGGCCCACTATAGCTAGTAAATTGTGGCTGTTGCTGAAATTAGTCTCCAGGCCTTCATGTAATCTACAGTGTGAAGTAGCAGTGTGGTAATAAAGACATTGTGGGCACTTGGTTTATTTAAAAGGTCCCCTTTTTATCCCCATCTTCAGGGATTCTAAAAGTCAACCTCTCAGATCTCTTTCGAAAATTCACCCATTCCTTGCCCACAAACTGCATTTCTAGCTGCAGAATTTAAAGCCAGAATTAAAAGTATATAGCCTCCAATAAATAAATACCAAGCAGTCACATTTCTCACCTCAGATTTTTCTTTTTGGCCCAGCATTCAAGCATTCCTCAGGCTCTGGGCATATATACCACTGTGTATGAGAATGAGGCCATTCCAAGACAAAAAGGGAGTAGCAAGAGAGAATGGTTGTTCCATCTCTTGAGAGTATTTGGATCTTCTACCCTCCAAGCTCATCTCTCCAAACTTACTGACAGCCAGTTTATGCAGGGCTTTGATCTAGGCACTTCTATTAAATGAAACATTAAAACAAACCAAAGGAAAAGTCCAGCAAACGGAAATCAGCAATTGCTGAAACCACGACACCACTATGAATGCTACAGAAAACTCTGGAGCCAGCAGTGACCACCCTATATCCCCTCTGGAAGAAAAGCCTTTCAAGAGCAAGGCTCATATTTTAGACACTGCTGTCTAACTTATTATGGCTCACTGTAGTTATTCAGTTGCTGAACTGAAAAAACAAACAGTATATTAAGAACCAATCAAAATAGCAATTGCTTCTCTGGGGAATGGTTTTCTCAGTGTTATAATTAACAGTGTTATCAGAAATCATTTTCAAGTTGCTTTATCCAGGCTTACTTGTCAGATTGTTTATGTATGCATCATCTCCGCAGGCCTTATCATCAAGATGATGAAAAGAATAATAATAAAAATAACAGTACCAGCTAACTTGAATAGTACCTACCCTGTGCCCAGCATTGTTTTTAGCACTTTATCTAATACTATCTCACTGGCTTTTCATAACAACCCTATTAAGAAGGGGCCATGATTCGCTTCATTTTTCGATGAGGAGATTGGAGCACAAGAAGTTAGGAAATGCATCTAAGATGCTTCAGCTGATAAGTGTCAGGAATGGCATTTTAACCCAGAAAGCCCAGCTCTCAAGTCAGTGCACCTAAACACTAGGCTACAAAAAAAGCAAAAAAAAGAAAAAAAGCATGGAAAATATAAGCATGTGGACCATATAGGGTGTGTTTCTGAAATATTCTTTGATCAGAAGTAATCTTTGGTTATTCTTTGATCAGATAATGCTTACGTGTCTTGGTTTCCCCACCACGTTTCCTAACTTACCTTCCTCCTCCCACAATTGCTCATCTGGCCTCATGATCCAGCACCTAACCGTGTAAGGTAATTTGTAATTCCTAAACAGGTGCTGGCGCAGTCACATAATGAAAGACCTCCCTGAGGAAAGGGAGAGGATGGGGAAAATCCAGTATCCCAGTCCTGGTGTGTGGCTACATCCCCTTGCCCATTCTGACATCTTGACTCAAGCCACTGTTTTAGGAAAGGATGATGTGCTGGTATCCACTCTGACTACATACAGAGTTTTTCCTTCTTACCTAGACTGAAATGGACATGGGCCTCAATGTGCTTTTCTCCAAGGCATATAACAAATTTATCCTCACCCTTCGTGGGTGAGATAATTTATTTTATGGTGGCTCATTCTGGTTTGTGCTAAATGGTACAATTTTATTATCAGCTTTGGAAGGATGGGGTTAGGAGAGCAAGTGGAATCCATTTAACTGCCAGCAACTTCAGCCTGGGACTTACCCGTGACTATCATAGATGCAAAGTGTTTGCATGCTTCATGATATCCTCCTCCCTGACATCAGTTCAAAATCCCATAGATAACATTTCTCACCCACTATGGAATTTCTCTCTTGGCTTTAGCTATTGAAACAAAGCTACAAGTAAATAGCAGTTTTGTGTTTATTGTTGTTGTTTTCCTTTTTCTCAACAATTCTGTCTTTACTAACTCATAAACAAAGGCTGTGTTTCCAAGACCCACTTTTCCAACTCCTCCTGAATTTCAGAATCTCAATATAAACACTCTGTTTTGAGGTATGAACTAGTGCCTAGATCCCTGCTACTAAAACGTGGCTGGCCCTCTGATCATCAGCATTGGCATCACCTAAGAGCACAATGGAAGGCCTCAAATTAGATTATACCTACTGAATCAGAATATCGATTTAAACAAGATCTCCAGGAGATTCTTATGCAGACTGGAGTTCTGGAAGTACGTGGAAATAATAGGAAGTTTTAAGTTCCTCATAAGAGACTGGCCAGGGCAGTGCTTTAGGTTAAAAAACAACATCAGTCCTGTTATAGAGCTGAGTACTGGCTTGGAAATAACCAGATTTGCAAACGTTGCAGGAAGCACAAAAATAGCAGACCACTTCCCTAAATGTTATCACCTCCACTCAGGAGGGCTTCTGCAAAAGAAGCACAAGGAAAGATAGTTTTATATTGTTCATCCTCTCTTCTAAAAGATACCAACTCATACTTTCCAATGTTATTTTTTTAAACTCAGAGATGATAATTTAAAGGAACAAGATGACCCTTTGATTCTCTTCCATGTGTCGCTGTAGTGCATAGCCTGTGAGCATCTCCAAAGCTTTTCTCCATTCTAGAAAGAAGAATGGCAACGCACATCACCTCTACAATCAACTGTTCCTAAGGTTTTTAAGAGTGTCTGGGAGATCTGCCAGTTCACCAAGAGAAAATTCTATCTCTTGACAGCGCCACATGCATACCTAATTCAGTTTTTCTTGGTAATATTTTATGCTTCTCTGGGTCTTCAATTTTATTATAATTTGACCATCTTTCTTAAAGTCACTTTGAGTTAGTACGCCTCTCCTAGGTTTCTCACTTAGCTATGCCGGCCTTTTAAGTAAGCCTTCCCAAAGATATTATGCAGAAAAATGTTATTATGTAAGAAAGTTATAACTTTTTATACAGTTAAAACTGAGGAAAGAACAATGAATACTTTCTTTGAGTTTGGTATTAGAGTCAATCTATTGAGTCACAGAATGCTACAATTTGTCTTGAAGCCGCCAAGCCAGAAAATGTATTAGATAAACATACCTATTAATCAGCATTTCCATAACCTCTCTTGAAAACTAATCCACAACTATGACATAATCCTGGTAGAAAACATGCAGTTTATTCCAAAATATTTTACTGAGCACTACAGACATGAGTGGCTTAATATTTACTTTGTTCTTAATAATCAAGCATAAGGTTAAGAGGGCAATCTTCCCAGTAAGATAGACCTACCCTTTTACCCCAACTTTAACATGCTCCTACCTCCCTGACTGTAAGTCAGCTGCAGGAGAAGCTTGTCTAGCCAATGAGATTGGGACTTGGAGTTAGTCAGCCAAAATTTTGATTAAAGATATATATATATTTATATTTATATATTTATACATATTTATATTTATATATTTATATATATTTATATTTATATATTTATATATTTATATTTATGTATTTATATATATTTATATATTTATATA